>NC_080731.1:12632070-13232070 GCF_019097595.1 Hemibagrus wyckioides
ATGAAAACGATGAGGAGGAGAGGACTGCAGGGGGACAGAATGTCTTTTATGATGAGAAAGAGGGCACTGTCTACAGCTATGCCTACTTCCATTTTGTCTTCTTCCTTGGCTCGCTCTACGTCATGATGACGGTCACAAACTGGTTCCAGTAAGTCATTTCCCCCCACGAGGAATTCACAAATGTCTGTCACTTTGAAACTCTTTGTAACTTCACCTTCTGAATTTGTGTGTAGATTTGTAGCTGAAACCTAAAGCTGTGTCCAAAATGATGTACAATACACAATGCACTTTGTACTCTACAGTCCAGTGTATGAATTTTATAAGGGTGCCATCATCTCAAATAAACCATTCCCCAGACTTTTACAAATGACATGAAACACACACGACACGACACCGTTAGAATGACGCAGTGAAATTTTTAAAATCACAACATGGGCTAATCTAAAACACATTTATAAGATGTCTTGTACACCGGAGTGTTGTCAGCCATCTTGAAATTTGCTCCTCATCCAGTATCAGAGCCTGGTAGCCCCACCCCTCTTCCTCAATGTAAACAAACATGAGTGTGTTGAGTGCATGTGAAGTGTCCAACATTCCACACTTCATTTTTTTCCACTGAACAACTGCAGCATCTGGGTTCTTAAAGTGCACTACTTCTTCCAACAAGCAGAACCCGGATGATGCACTTACTCACTCAGTGTGAACACATTACTCACACTGTTTCTACTACAGAATGGTGTAGAATAGTACGGCCTGGGTAAACTGCATAAGTATGTCATTTGGGACGCACTCTGCCTGAAAAAATAGAATATCAGATATGAAAACATACACTATATTGCCAAAAGTTTTGGGACACCCCTCCAAGTCATTGAATTCATGGGTTGTTTTTCAGGGGTTGGGCTCGGCCACTTAGTACCTTGTGGAAAGCCTGCCCAGAAGAATTGAATCTGTTATAGGTGCAAATGGTGGGCCAACTCCATATTATGTTCATGTGCATGTAAAGGCAGAGGTCCCAGTTTTGGCCTGGCTCACAGTCTCCGCTCTAATTCATCCCAAAGGTGTTCTATCAGGTTGAACTGTGAAGTTCCTCCACACCAAACTCACTCATCCATGTCTTTATGAACCTTGCTTTGTGCACTGGTGTACAGTCATGTTGGAACAGGAAGGGGTCATCCCCACAAAGTTGGGAGCATAAAATTGTCCAAAATGTCTTGGTATGCTGAAGCATTAAGAGTTCCTTTCACTGGAACTAAGCGGCCGAGCCCAACCCCTGAAAAACAACACCTGAATTCAGTGATTTGGAGGGGTGTCCCAAAACTTTTGGCAATATAATATAGTTCAGGCACTACATAATCTCTACAAACCGAGTATGTTTTTATATCAGATTCAGTACAAATCCAAATGATGCAAGGGGTTTGGTCTGTTCAGCATGAGTACTGGCTAGCTGCTTTAGCATATTTGTTGTGGCTCCTGTCCTGTTTTCTCCTTGTAAACATTCCAGGGTGTTGAAAGTGATCATGCCTGAGACATTAACTCCACTGAGCAGTAGACTGTGTCACTGCCCAATAGACCAGCACTGTTACAGTTGACTGGGAAACTGCAATGTTTCACAAACAGCAGATAATTTGCGTTGTTCAGCTCGGTCTTAGATTCTCTGCTCACCATTTCAGAGAACTGGGCTGATTAAGTTGTTTTTGGGAAGAGGATGGCTTTCTTGTCTGCCATTTATATATATTTTAGTTGTGGAACAGTGGATTCCAGGTAATATCAGTGTGTCTAATGTCAATGTGGTGTGATGTCAATGTGTATTCATTTCTGTGCATCTTTTTTAATATGACGTAGGGATTGATGATGATGTGAATCAGCTATGCTTTTGACCTAGGACATGTTGCCTTGAATTATTAATCTTTCTTAAATGTCCAGTGTATTGCTCCGAAAGTAGTGTTTGTATAATGAATCAGTCAGAACCGATCCAGTTCTCTGTATGTTGACTCACTGACACGTGAGCTGATTTCCTGTGCACTCTGTGTTTCCTTGCAGTTACGACAGTGCTAAGATCGAGAGATTGTTGGAAGGCAGCTGGTCAGTGTTCTGGATCAAGATGGCGTCTTGCTGGGTTTGTCTCTTCCTCTACATGTGGACTCTGGTGGCCCCCATGCTCTTCCCAAAGAGGTTTGAAGCATAAAGGCAGTCTTTCCAAATACGCATCGCATCTGTCCTACCACTAAAGCGCTCTGCTCGAGTTTATAAAAGTCCCATTTAAACGTTTTTACTTTGTAAGACAAAACTGCCTGAAACCTTAAAGACAGACCAATGGAGATTTGTTACATGTTTGGGTTTTGATGTTCTTTCGATTAATCAGGAGAACATCGCATTTTCTTTTTTTTTTTAAAGGAAATAGAAACCATGAGGGTATGAAAGCAAAGCATTGCTCAGGCTCTCTTCACTGTTACTGTCTTGTGGGTTACATTTGCATCTGTGCATCTTTTGATAGATAAAGTATTCTATGCAAGTCAACCAAGAGCATGTGTTTAATTCCACCATTTTCTATCTGTCTTTTTTTTTTGTGTGTGTGTGTTCATATTGGTGTTTATGTGCCATTTACTATTCACACCAAAATGCTAAATAGCTATGAACAACATGATTTCTTAAGTCTATTATATATGTCTTAGCCTAATAGAATAAAAGTAATTGTTTTGGAAAGCAAACATTCCTGGAGCATTCTCCCTTTAAGTTTAGGCTTGTGAACGGTATATTATAGTAATTCTACTCTGGCTTTGTGTGCTAAAAGGAAGAAAGCTGGGTGGTGATCATCGTCATTCCATTGCTTCATTTCTTTTAGTACTTTAGCATTACATCCAAAAGTGCCTTGGATGCTCTAATTATTTGACCGTGTTAGAGCCGAACTCATGCTCAAGACTTGCATGGATTCCTCCCAGTGTCAATAAGATCCATTTATCACTACATCACACGTGTTACACTACCGTGTAAAGTCGGTTTACACAAAATGTTCCAAATCTGTAAGCTTTCACACGTTCCATTAGTCAGAATGTTTTGTTAGTTTAAGCCTATAGCCTCTGTAAAGGTCGTGCTTCTTGTGTTGCGTTTGCTTTATCTGTGCGTGTTGGTCACTGGTCAGAAGGACGTGTGAAAAAAAATATTGAACTGGATTTCTTTTTTTCTTTTTCTTTTTGTGTGTTTTTTAAAAATTCTAAGATAATGACTTGTTAGACGCATAGCATATTGGTTTGGATTTGAACATTAGCATCGCCGCTAACAATTAAAAGGAAGTAAAGATGTGTTGCTTTTCTTAAACGCAGTGTGTCCGTACAGCTCAAAACGCAACACAGTCAACAAGGTACCACTACATCAACACTGTATTCCATGTTATCTCCTACTGTGGTTTAAGCGAATGAGCCTGAAGATCACATGGACGTTAAACACTTATTGACTTTGCTTTTTATTAGTCTGTAATTAATCTAAATTAGCAATTCTTTCCTCTTATATTGTTATCGAGGAAGTGCTGCGTCTGTGCCACGACCACTTAATGAGCAGCTCTTTTTAACCGAGAGCGCGTTTTTAGGTTTTAGTTTTAAACCTCGTTACAAATACGTCAAGAAACGTACAATTCCTGATGAACATAAGATATATGCAGACTTGCTTTATTCTCTCTTTCTACGTGTATATCTGTGAATTATTTGGTGCTCTATATTGTCACATTGTGTGTAGATGCAACAGAATATGCTAAAGATGAAGGCTAGATCTTTTTGTAAAAAGGAATCGGATTTCTTTTATTGTTGAAAGGGGACCACTTTACACGATTTACAATGCTGTAACTTCTCATATTCCTGTGTTTCTTACTAATTTTTGCATGGCTTTTTTCTTTTTTTCGAAAAACCTGTACATATTGTTTACAAAAATATCCATACAAAAAGCTTCCTTTAAAAAAAAAATAATAATAAAAAAAAATGCCTTTTTATGTTGTTTTCTTACTTGTTAAATATTTTGAGGGAAAAAAACTGTAAATGAACCAAGCTTAATTGTGCAAGAAACTTGTACTTTTGAGGTTGTTTGTTTGACCTTTAAATAAAAAAAGAAAAGAAAGAAAGAGAGACATTACAGAAATAAATGTTGTGTTCATTTTTCCATGGAAAGAGAAGTTGGCTTTTAATTGCGTTTTGGAAAAAAGCTAGGAAAAGATTCCATGACACTTGACATTTTTGAAGCTGCCCGTTCCTAAAAAAAAATAAATCCCAAACTGAACCATGTTGTCCCATTTCAGACCTTCATAAACATTTATAAGCTTTTTGCAGCTTAACAGAATCACTTTCATAGACTAGTAAACACAAATCTCTCCGCAAACGTTCATATTCTTTATATAGTCTTAAACCTCTGGCTTATTATCCAGTTATCCATCTTAAAGCATGTTATTCAGTTAGCATTAGGAACGAGTCAGTATTCTTAGTATTCACAGTGAAACTAATAGGAATGTTGTGTACGAGAGAATACAAGTCAGGATTGCTGACTGCTTTCCATACAACACTGAATACATCAAGTACGTTGAATGAAGCCCAAAGAAGAATTTCTGCATTCTATCTTCAGGATCTGATTCACTTTTTACCCAAACATTCTTACGAAGCAAATGGAGTTTTTTGGAGAATATGATGCCGGTCCTTTTTAACCCTACTTCATGTAAAGGAACAATAATATGATTTATTTAAATAACACTAGCCAACCTATTGTATCATCCCTTTCTTCCCCCCTTCAAATGATTAGCCATGTGAGGATGTTTTGCGCACTGTGTTCCTTTACATTACTGTGTACTGTTATCCTGTGTATCCTCTTTCCTGTCAGAATCCTGTGCAACGTACTCCTGGTAGTCTTCAGGGATTGTGTCTGTAAATGTAACACACACACACAATGAAAAAATGCACTATTCAATTCCTCCCGGAGATCTGAGGTGCTGAAAAATCGCCAAGTGCAGTTCACTCACCATTGCAGCGATATTTCAGATTGGACCAGATGATGTTTTCCTGGGAGAAGCAGAACACACCAAGACGGCCTCCCCTCATGCTGGTGTCGATGACCATGCCGGAGTCTGCCACCAGGTTGGTGCCTTCATAAAAACGAACCCTTTCCAAGCGAATTGGAGGAATGGTGAATAAAAGACATGTAGCATTTCTAGCAAATGATATGTAAAAGCTCTACAATGTTTCATTTACTGTGGTAGTAAAGAGCAGGGAATAGACGGCAATATATGATTTTATTAGTTGGCATCAGAGGCGGAGCTTTCTGACTGACAGGCAGGTACATTTACATTTCTGGCTTTTGGCAGATCCCTTTATCCAGAGTGACTTACATTTTTATCTCATTTTATACAACTGAGCATTAGCGGGCTAAGGGCCTTGCTTAGTGGACCTGGGATTCAAGCTCAAAACTTTCCAATCAGTAGTCCAACACCTTAACCACTAAGCTTCTCCACATCCCCAAATAGACTTAATAGGTTAAATGCTGGTTTGAATTCTCACTTTAACAGAGATCAGAACTGATATTTTATTTCCATCTGCCCCAAATATATACATTATATTACATAACTGACCATATACACAGTGCATGAGGCCTCTCACCTGATGTATCCGACTTGAGGCCGATGCTGCAGCATCCAGCGGTACGAGACCTTGTCCTTCCAGCCCACGTTGCGAGGATCTTTCCACAGCAGCCGCACTTGATCCTTGGTGTTCCCCGTGTGCCATAAAGAATTCCTCAGAAACTCACCAGGCCCAGTCATGGATTTCACCGCCTCGATTTAAAAAAAACGATGACACTCTAAGATAAATTACGTCCATTCTCATTGACGAGCCAAGTAAAAACGTATTGTTCAATCCGACCTGTTTCTGCGAGCTCTGAAAATACCATGTCTGAGTTCAGAAGAGTAGAATAATGATAATCACAGAGACTAATGATTCCCACGGCAGCGGAATGATAATTACATTAACAGTTAATAGTGATAAAGTGATAGTGATGGAGTGTTATGGAACCTTGAGCTGGATGCCAGGTTCAGCCACGGCCCGGAAAGGCACAGCCTGCCAGTACGTCTGCTCTGTCTGCTTCCACATAACCACGTAGAAACTGGAAGAGTCCTGGTAGCCGAAGATGAATCCGGCGTAGTCATCGTCAGTCACCGTGTTCACATGGAAGGTTCCCTCGAAATCCACACCATTGAAGGCTGTATAACCTGTGAGAAGCATCAATGAACCATTTAGATTATGATTAAAACATTTCAAATCTACTGCCATTTTCTACCGACTATTGACTACTCTCACTGTTCCGTTTTATGTAATATAAATAGTCTCTGATGTGGTTCACATTGTTCTTGGATTTGAACAATCCAGACCTACCCACTGCAAGTCCAGGATCGCTGTTCATCGTCTGAACGATCTCCATGCCCTGATTAAGGACGACCCAGTTGGGGTCAATCTGAGCCTCGCCCTCTGGGTCCAGCACGACGGTCTGATATGCTCTGAAGTCTGTCAGCGTGATCTCTGCATTCTCAGGACACGTGTCAATCTTGTCAATCACCCGGTCCTGGTCAAAGTCTCCGGTACAGGCATCACCCACATTATCGTCTAGTCAGCGTACAGAAAAATAGAACTACGTATTAAGACAACTGTATAATATACATATAGATATACAAATATTAGCCATATTGTTAGATATGTACTGTCTTTATCTGCTTGGTCTGGATTGGGCACCAGTCTGCAGTTGTCTTTATTATCTGGGATGCCGTCGTTATCATCATCGTCATCGCATTCGTCACCGAGCCCGTCTTTGTCTGTGTCTAACTGAGAGCTGTTGATGACTGTAGGACAATTATCTTTGGTGTTCTGGTGTCCATCCCCATCACTGCGATCACATTAAGTGTTAGGAACAGTGGATGAATGAGTTAAACAGTCAAATTCTTGATATGGTAAACATATGTGACATGCACGTACCTGTCAGTGTTGGTATCACAAGTGTCTCCTACAAGGTCATCATCGACATCTGACTAGAAGACCAAGCAACCACAAGCAATGGCTTTTTACAACCGAGTCAAATATTTTCAGTTATTTTTACGAGAGTAAATAATAATATTCCTATAATCATGTCTGATTTCGTCAAAGGGTTTAACAGTACCTAGAATAATAGCAAGGTGTATAACGTTTTTCCAACAAAACCCTGAGTGTGAGTGTACAGGGATCCAGACAAATCTCGATCTTTATGGCTAAAAAAACATCTGTTTAGTCATACTTGGGTAAATGTGCAGATATGGGATAGACATAGACATATAACCTTCAATACTAACCCTACTCATGTGCTTTACATTTGTTTTGTTACAGGAGCAGTTTACTCTACCCTTGCTACAAACATTTCCAAGTCCATAGGTCCTGTCATACTGTGTAAATTCAACCTGATCTAAAAAAGTACTGATTGAGTAATGATTTAATGGAACTATTTGGTGCCACCCAGAAGAGCTTCCTCTCAAGGTTTCGGTCTTTTCTAGGAGTTTTTCCAGTCTGCCTTTGCACACTTTCATATAAAATTTATTACTGGAATGTCTACTGCAGGGGTGTCCAATCTTATCCGCAAAGGGCCGGTGTGGGTGCTGGTTTTCACTCCAACCAAGCAAAAGCCACACCTGAGTCCACTGAAAGCCAAGATCAGTTGATTAGCCAGTTGGAATCAGGTGTAGCTTCTGCTTGGTTGGAATGAAAGCCTGCACCCACACCGGACCTTTGCAGATAAGATTGGACACCCCTGGTCTACTGTTAAAAGTGCTATACGTATAAAACAGAGAGGAATTGAATCACTTAGCTTAGCATAGACTTTAGATCAATGGTTTTCTAGGAATTCTTTAGTGCTGTATTGTACCTGGCTAGGGTTGGGCACATCAGGGCAGCTGTCACAAGCATCTCCAACACCGTCATTATCAGTGTCGACCTGGTCCGGGTTGGGAACTTTGGGGCAGTTATCCAAAATATTTTTCACGCCTGATCATCAGAACGGACCGGACATGATGAGTAAGTCATTACATAAACCCATAAACACACAGTTAAATATCAACAAATGTTTCTGTATACCCTCAAATAAACTGTTGCTGCAAATAGATTCAGGCATTTGAGAATTTCGGTGTACACAGCACAATAATGCCTTTGTGTATGTGTTGCATATTTCAAGCCATGTGTCACAAGGTGGCAGTGTTTCAGTTAGACTCTTTGCAAAATAGTTTCCACTGGTCATTAGCTCCTGGCTAGGCTTCACGGTGGAAATGTGGTTTTGCCCATAGAGACATGACCAGCATGTGAATGATCAAGTCAAGTGTCTGGAGTCATGCCTTTACGAACAGACTATAAATGTCCAGCTCTGCCTGGGTTGTTTTTTTTGTGTCTCTCAGACTGGAACCCATCACTGTGCTTTAGAGGAGCTTTATCGATATGGCACTTCAAAGGGGTTCCCAGTAAGAACACCCTTCAGGCCAACTGAAAACCTAACAAGGAGCCCCATTAAAAATAAAAAAGCTGCTTTTAATTAGGGCTCTGTAGTAAGCAGTGGCATCAGTTCTTCCACTTTTCCTCCATAAGAAATGACAAGAAAGTGCAAATCTGTATAGAAATGGTCTGAAAAGAAAGAAGATAATATAAAACACTATTTCTGTGCCTGAGAGAATACAAATATGTTTGGAAAAAAATGAGAGGTGTGTAGCAGCCTCTTTAAAAGTTGACTTGAAAAATGTCCTTCTCTGGGCTGAACTGAACCATCTCTGTATGTATCTCAAGCACAAGTACAAATAAAGCAACGTTATAAAGCGAAAAAGGCGAATAATTACATTTAAAGATTTTAAGATTGATTGCGATTCCCTCAAAGGATCACTGATCATTTTTAAGCGACTTCATGAAAGAAAACAAGTTCATCAGCCTCATTCATATCTCTTTCTGTTTCATCAGCTGAGGCAGAAATCACTCACGGCATTCAAACCCCAGCCTCGCTATCATCTGTTTACTCCACTGATTTCTATGAGGAAATCGTCTCTGGCCCGGTTGACTAAATTTCTTGTCTTTTTATTAGGCTATTAACGCACTGTATAAGTGCTCTACTCTGTTCTATTGATGATGTGACACCACATGAGTGTTGCAGACATTTTAAGAGTTAGTATATGATTAGAAATAAAAATGATTAAGCCAGTTTCCTTTTTTTTTTTATTTCGGTTTGTGATCAATACATGGCCAAAATCCCACTTGGGAGCTTATTAGGTTTTAGACTTTTTAGTCTGCATTTACTGCCATGTTTGTACACACTCTCTGGTGTCACCCAAATGAGGATGGGTTTCACTTTTGAGTCTGGTTCCTCTCAAGGTTTCTTCCTCATTCCATCTAATGGAGTTTTTCCTTGCCACAGTCGCTACCGGCTTGCTCACTAGGGATGATTTCTTCTAACATCTAGGACTTTTTACACTATGTTTTTTGTTTCCTATGTTCTGTAAAGCTGCTTTGCAACTATGTTCATTGTTCAGAGCTATACAATTGAACTGAATTGAATTGTTAAACTGGCTCCTTAAAGAGGCTGCTACACTTTTTTGGTCTATCTACCTACAGTATAAAAGTTTCCAAAAAAGCAGCTAAAAATCACAGTGTGCAGCTTTATTACCATCATCGTCCATGTCATCATCACAGTCATCTCCCACTCCATCCCGGTCTGTGTCGCGCTGGTCAGGGTTATTTATACGTAGGCAGTTGTCACATGCGTCACCATGAGTATCTTCATCACTGTTCTTCTGGTCTATGTTTGGCACCAACCAGCAATTGTCCTGTTTTTTTAATTTTTTTTATTAGTATTATTATTCTTACACATGTACAAGGAATGTTATTTGACATGCTAAAAAATCTCCTGTATTGGGATGAGATGATTGACGGTGTATACCTTCTCATTGAGGATACCATCGCTGTCTGCATCTTCATCGCAGGCATCACCATTTCCATCACCGTCTGCATCTTCCTGGCCTGAGTTAGGTACATACATGCAGTTGTCCTGAAAGCAACATGCAGGCAATCAAACAACTAAAGATGAAGAAAAGGCCATATGGTCATATAAACACTTAGGAGTATGAAATGAGGAATGGCAAATATGGGTCACCTTTTTGCAGTAGACGTCCTGACAAGGAAGTTGTCTGTCAGGGAAACCGTCGATGTCCGTGTCCTTCCCACACACGTAGCCGTTACCGGCCCAGCCGATGTTGCACTGATTGAGGAAGTAGGTATTACAACACGCCTGCTCTAACCCAGCTTAACCCATGCCATGCATTTATCTGAACATCTCACCACACAGCTGAGGCTTCCATCTCTCTCCACGATACACTCAGCATTGGGGTCGCAGGGGTTGCGCTGACCGTTCCCACACAGCCTAGTAGTGAGCGGAGCAGGAATTACAGAAGGTCCAGGAAGAGGTAACGGCTTGCAGCCACTTGTTTGATCTCCAGTGAAACCAGGCTTACACTCTCCACAGTAGAATGAACCCTGAAAGCAGTTGGTTCAATTTGTTAACAATGTGTGCAAGAGGCGAACAAAATATAGACACCATTATAATCAGTGAGAAAATCTCTTACCATTGTGTTGTGGCAGTAGGAATTAGGAGTGCAGCCTCCATTGTCCCTTTGACACTCGTCTAAGTCAGAACAGACCTGATACACAGAGATTTAGGTAATAGAACAGGGTAATCTGATAGACAGTGAATTGAATATAACCTAAACTGAAGAAATAAACTGGATTAAAAATTCATTGCATGTGTAATGGGGTATTCCAAGGGCAATAGATCCAATAGAGGATTCCCAAAGTGATAATTTCACAGTGATGAGGGATGAGTCCAAAATTTCAGAGTATAGCTACTATTGTTGACAAGTGCACTTAGAACCCTAAGTAGTTCTTTGGAATTTAGAGTTAAAATTTTATCATTTATATTCTGAAATTTTATATTTCTGTAAAGCTGTCCATTGCGCTGTACAAGCATCGAATTGAAATTTACCATTAACCATATAGTACTATAGTGGCAACCTTAAAGGTTGTTCATTACTCTTCAAAAGGTCTCAGTTGAGAAATGTGAATTGTCTGCCATGCTGCACTACTATGACATCTTGCTTTACCACCAGGATATCAAAATATCCTAGAGAGAATCGAGACCATTGCAGAAAAGTGTAAGGAGCAGTTAGACAGTAATCATTTCCTCACCTGCTTATGAAACTGGGCGAAGGAGATGCCCACACCCTGCAACTCCGACCCACTGTACCCTCTGGAGCATCTCTCACACCGGAACCCTGGGACTGTGTTAATGCATCGCACACCAGGGAAACACGGGTTGAACTGACACTACAAGCACACAAATCACAACACAACACAAAAAAAATCTCTCCAGATTTCCATTTCATAACATCATGCCAGCATCTGAATGACTGGGTTTGGAAATGATTTTCTCTCATGGTGAGAGATTACCTCAATCTTTAATAAAAATCTCTGTTATATCCAAATTGTTCCACTCAAAACAATGGCTTTCTGGGTGAGAAGCAAATAAAGTCATGATAAAATGCTATTACACTGGTTTTTATTGAAGTATTTGTTTGTCCTACTAAAAACGGAGGCCTGAGAGCTAGCAGCTAGAGCTGTGTGTAATGGAAAGAACAATAAACCACCTTTTGATCACTTAAAACTTGTGTGTTATGACTGCATGGTCTCTCAACATCTGGTTGCAGGATGGGTTTGATTAGGTATATTTGTAGATAATAGGGGTATAACACACTGCCACTGACGGCAGAAGGTCTGGAGTCCACAGCAGCGATTATTAGCCGAGGACAGCCAAAGAGGGCGTCTGACTGACATGTAAATCAACATCACAGTTCATTTTGTTCTGTGTTAAATGGTGTGAAAATGTACGGTTACTATCCCTACAAAAGCAGACCAAAGAAAGTTGTGCAAGTAAATGAGTCTATACAGTAAAGTTCACATCCTTTGGAAAATCCTGGACCTCACAAGTGCTCATTGTCACAGTTGTAAACACAATGGCTTCCTTCTTCCATGAGGGAAGCAAAGCGTCATGACAAGCGGACCTTTAAAAAATCCAACACGCACGTCTCCTGTAGAATCCAACCAATCAGATGACGACTTCTGAAGTGTTTCCAAGTTTGTGTGCCGTATGCATCAGATGTCCAGCCAACGGATTCTGTACATGACGTCTGAGGCTGAGATTCTTTGAAGGCTTTTTGTATGTTTTGTTTTTTAAATACAGAGTGTTTATTTGTACCTGACTGTGCTATTTTAACAAATAGCCTCACAATATTAGCCTAAACAACTTATTAGCATCATTTAAACCACCACAGCCTTGACCAGGCCATTACTAAGGATGAATTAAATAGACTCTTTTAGGTTAATAATTCAAACTTCATATCTGACTGCTCACCTGCATAAACCTAAACACTTACCACTTAATTCCCTCAGTCTTCATCTTGTATTAGATTCAGTTTAGATAATGTATCTGTTCATTCTGAGTAACATATTCATATGCGGTTACATTTTATGTCTTAACACAGCTGAGCTATAGGCCACAGCAAAATATGCACAAAAAGAAAGAAACCTTGAGGAGATACCTCAGGGTATCCCATTAGTGGGAACACCCAAAAGCATGCTAACATGCTAAACTTTATCTTTTATTTATTTATTTATTTATTTATTTAACCTGTTTTTCAATTCATCATCATGATTCATGATTCATGATTCATTTTAGATTTTAAAGAGTTAAACAAAAACATTTACTCTTGCATTTAGCATTTCTACAATAGTAACTAACTTTGATTTAGCATTTTGATTGTTGGCTTTGGAAGTTCGGAAGTTTTACCTCATCCACATCCTTACAGTTGAATCCATCTCCTTCGTAGCCTTCAGGACACGGGTCACACTTGACACCTTGCTCTGTCTCAGTACACATGCTTTGCTGGAAGCACACTCCTGGACCACACTTAAGTGTTTGAGCCTCTGGGCTCTTGTCTTGCCCATCTACATATCAACCAGACACATCAGTTAGCCTGCTTGTATAATTGTCCTCATTATTAAACCTGAGTGAATGCAGTTGAGCATATGTTTCTATCAGGCCTGAGAGAGTGACTGAGAGACTTACCACACTGAAGACACTTCATAATTATTCTCTTTATATTTGCGGTCTCCTGGATCTGTTAAGATAATATTACAAGACGTGATCTAGGAAAAATCCTCCTTTATGTGGAAATCTTTCATTCAGGGTCATATTATATATTTCTGAAAAACATTTCTGGTACCTGCTTCTCCATTTTCTCTTTTAGTTCATGGATCATCTGTACAAGTTCAAACATGGGGCCTGGCTCCATTTGTGATGAGATGCCTGTTGGAATGATTGGCTTATAATAATGGTTTTTCTCCATGCCATAATAACAGATCATAAACTAATGGCATCATGAAAGCTACTCACCCCGTAATTGCATGGTTTCCCCCTGCTGATGAGAACAGTCCTGGAGCGTCACAACATTCTCTATTGATTCGCCCAGAACGAGCTTGAGGTCTGATATGCTATCCTGAAATAATGCCACAGATCTTGTTGAACATAAATCTAAGGTCAAATAAGTCATTAGCAACAATCCTGTTTAGAAAAGCACTGGTTTAGTGTGTACTCATACCCCTGATGTAGAGGTCAAGGTCTTGAGTGCGACTTTCTTAGGGCCAGAAGGAAGTGTTTTGAGGGCAGCTGGCAGTTCCTCCACTATCTCCACCAGCGAACAGTCCACATACAGAGCCATGCGAGGTGTGCCGTGGGTCAGCCCACTGAAGTGCAGCAAGGCATTGTGCGGCCGGCCGTCGGCCAAGGGCACATTAAAGAAGCTGGCTGTGCCTATCTTTCCATTGCTTTTCAGATACCTCAAAGTGACTGAGAGAAAGAGAGAGAGAGAGAGAGAGAGAGAGAGGTCTGAATGTGTCTAGACATTTGAACTTATCAAAATGACTATTATTTTTGGAATACAAGTCCAAGTCTGAATGACTCAATCAACTAGTCCCAATAATAGTATTTTTCTTTTGAAATTCAAATAGAGTAAAGTTACCTTTGTTGAGCTTCCCATGCACAGTGAAATCTAAGTAATCGGCGTTGTCTGTAGGGTTGTAAATGCGGAAAACACGCACTGGAGCTTTATTCTGGATCTGAAAGCTCGTCAGAATAAAAACATCATTCACGTTCTTATTCTTCAGTCCTCCTTGTAGGAGATCAGGCAAACAATCTGGTGACACCAGGAGATCATAGACTGCAAACACAGAGAGCTGATTAATCTCCATGATGTACATAAAGCAATACTTACACCACTGCACTGACTCTCTTTTAGTTTTTCAATTTTAGTTTCATAAGAACGGCTGGAACTGGAAATGTTTCTCATTTCAGTGGAATGCTAGTGAAAGATACCACCGAAAGATACTCAGTTACTCAGGTTTGCTCAGGTCTGATGAGCATGTTACGTTAACCAGTGCTTGAATTCATAGTTGCCTATGACACTAATCAGGGCCAGGTGAGATTTTTTTTAAATCATTTAGGCTTTAATAAGTTTCCTGTACATTTTCCTATTAATGACCAGACCTTATTATCCAATTTTAGCACAAGACATTCAATATAAGTCTCATGCATTTATTTTTTAAAAATTCTGCTCAGAATATCATTACATTATATTGCATAGCACAGCACTGTAATTCTGCCATTCTTAATGCCATACATTAATACAGGTCCATCTGCCCTTTCAGTTATTTTTGACCACATGGGGTCTAAGTAACAATGTTAAAATTATTCACTTACCAATTCCTTGGGATTTCACCATGTAGGCTAGCTGCACAAGCACATGTACACTGAACAACACTCTTGCCCATACGACCATTTTGATGATTCACGTAGAAGAAACAGAAGAAATGTTCTATCTCTAGACCTGTTAATGCAGATCCTGCAGAAGTCTCTACGGCAGCATCCGCATATGTGGAGTAGCAGTCAAAACAGCTGTGTTTTTTTCCCCCTTTGGATCACTGCAGCCCAGCTGCTGAATGAGAACCAGATAGGTGCCTGGGAGATTTATGCTTTTCAGATGTCATTCAACATGGAAGGTGTGACCAAGTACCTCCTCCAGTAAGTTCTCCAGCTCTCTTCCCAGAATGTGACCATTTTACTGTAAGGGTTGCATCCTGAAAAGGGATTTTAACTGCAATATATTAGGATTAGGTTATGAATAGTTGCTTATATGTAATGTGTTAAATTCACTTTAAGTTTTTAGAATGAATGTTATTAGTAATAACTAAAAGCGAGAGTTATTATCAGTTACACATGATTCATCTGAATGATCTTCTTTATCTAATATTATCATTATGCTATCTAGTGCATAGCAAAAGAAGAAGCCAAATACGTATGTTGCCCCTCCCTTTAGCTGTATACCAGGCAGCTTTATAGTATGCAGCACAATCATTATAGTATTTTCTTTCCTCTTAAACGGTTGCATAATGATTTTTTTTTTACTTGGTAGCATGGAGACTGTAGTAAAACCATATTTCAGTCATAAAACCTGTCTCCTGGATTCTGGATCACATTTACAGGAATCATGTAACTGTGTGCCTTGTACACTGAGTTTCTGCTTCAACTAGCCATAGAAAGCAGGATAGTACAATGGAAATCTTTGAGCAGACTTGTCACTCGACATATGGTACATGTTGTATTTGTTTTTTTGCTTACTGTACTCATGTGTAACGTTATTATTTTTTATTATGTGTAGCACCATTTAGTTAGAATAAATTTTATCTCTTCATTTGAACAAAACACCAGCCACATTGCACAAACCCTTTTGGCCACAGGCCTAAGCAGACACAGAAACAATGTGAACATGGAAATTAGAGTCTTTTGAGAAATGTGGCTGCAGATGGCTCAGATATGAGCTGGACTTCAATTCCAGGGCTGTGTCTACTAAACCAGTGAGCAGTGTGATTGAAGGGGCTCTCAAAATGTGATCAACCCTGGGATAATCGGAGGATGTAAGTCTGTTGATGAATATGCTGTCAGTTTACAGGAAATGCTCATAATATCTATAAGGTTTAGTGTATTTACCCAGCAGTGTAATTACCCAAAATAAAGAATGATTAATTAAACCTTTTTTTGCCAAGAGGATATAATTATCAGATACATTTATGAAAACACAAAAAATGCATAATGATCTCAACAGGTGGAGCTCTCTCTCTCTCGCTGTCTCTCTCTCTCACTCTCTTTCTCTCTGTCTCTCTCTCTCTCTCTCTCTCTCTCTCTCTCTCTCTCTCTCTCTCTCTCTCTGTCTCTTTCTCTCTGTCTCTCTCTCTCTCTCTCTGTCTTTCTCTCTCTCTCTCTCTTTCTGTCTGTCTGTCTCTCTCTCTGTCTCTCTCTCTCTCTCTCTCTCTCTCTCTCTCTCTTTCTCTCTGTCTCTCTCTCTCACTCTCTTTCTCTCTGTCTCTCTGTCTCTCTCTCTCTCTCTGTCTCTTTCTCTCTGTCTCTCTATCTCTCTCTCTCTCTCTCTCTCTCTCTCTCTCTCTCTCTCTGTCTCTTTCTCTTTCTCTCTGTCTCTCTCTCTCTCTCTCTCTCTCTCTCTCTCTTTCTGTCTGTCTGTCTGGTGGAAAATTCATTTCAGCTTAAGCGAGGTGAATTATTTTAGCAGGCATCACACTGTTGAACACACAACTTAACACACTATAAAAAGCATTAATAGGACATGCATACAGACATAAAATTAATGAAGTTGCCCAGTCCAGATATACCCATTTTTACTGATTATTTATTTATTTATTTATTTATTTATCTATCTATCTATCTATCTATCTATCTATCTATCTATCTATCTATCTATCTATCTATCTATCTATCTATCTATCTATCTATCTATCTATCTATCTATCGATTTATTTTAAAGTATTCTTGTTGGAGGGAACATGAAACAATATATTAGATCACACTTCCATATTAAAGTCCATTTCATTTCTTATTAGTTTGTTCTTTTTGTTTCAAATCATTATTATTATTTTTTTTTCTAATATTGCAGTTACATTTACCCCTCTGTACCTGGTACATTTAGCAGGTAAAATAAAGCCCAGCTCATAAAGATTTTTATAGCAGTGAGCAAGCAAAGTTACAAAACACTGACTTTAGAGAAATCCCCTACTGTAAATCTTTTTTAATGGAACAGATGTTCATTACTTTGTGGTTACAGACAGATAAGTGTGGAGACTCACTGGGAAAAGTGGGATTTCTACTTTTATACTTTAGAAAACTTTAAATGTATATACTATATATATATATATAAAATCTGCATGTACATGCCTCTCATTTTCACTTAGAATACTTATTTTTACTTTAGGAAAGGTCTTGGTTTAGTCTCACACTGCATATTAATTAAGACATTTTTTTTAGTCAGAACATCAACACTCTGTGTGTGTGTGTGTGTGTGTGTTGGTCCTGTGATTAAATGGGGCACTACCAGGGTTTTTTCCTTTGCAACTAGTGTGATATGGGGAAGCTGTAAAAAGGTCCCTATCATGTGATTTTTGTCATTAGTCATGCACAGCACTCATACATTAGAGACTTAGTTAGAGAGTTTTTAATTGTTATTATATCCATATACATCAATCAGGCATAACATTATGACCATCTGCCTAATACTGTGTTGGTCCCTGCCTCAGACAGGCTGACACTGCCTCTGCCGGCTTGCCTTCTTCCCATACTTTCCATACCATAAAAGAAAATGTGATTCATCAGACCAGGCCACCTTCTCCCATTGGTCCATGGTCCAATTCTGATGCTCACATGTACATGAGTCAGCATGGACACCCTGACTGTATTCTGACACTTTTCTATCAGAACCAGCATTAACTTCTTCAGCAATTTGACCAACAGTAGCTCCCCTGGACTGGATCACACGGGCCAGCCTTCACTCCTCATATGCATCAGTGAGCCTTGGCCGCCTATGACCCTGTTGCCAGTTCACCACTGTTCCTTTCTTGGACTACTTTTAATAGATACTAACCACTGCAGACCGGGAACACCCCACAAGAGCTGCAGTTTTGGAGATGCTCTGATCGAGTCGTCTAGCCATCACAATTTGGCCCTTCATCAAACTCACTCAAATCCTTACGCTTGCCCATTTTTCCTGCTTCTAACACATCAACATTGAGGAGAAAATGTTCACTTGCTGCCTAATATATCCCACCCACTAACAGGTGCCATGATGAGGAGATAATCAGTGTTGTTCACCTCACCTGTCACTGCTTATAATGTTATGCCTGATAGTTATGGTGTATAAATATACAGTAGAATGGGATAGCATTCACAGAAGGCCTTGAACAACATGTAGTGAATAAAAAAACTCTGAAGTTCTTATCTTGTTCTCTAATGAGTATAGGAATCACCCAAAAGTACAAATACATATATACAGATATAGTTGATGTATAAGAATTAGTTAAACTTGCTATAAAGCATATCTGGAAAAACTAGACAGTAGTCTCCAGATCACTGCTTCTCAAATTTCCAAAAGTAGGTTAAGCATTCAGTATGTTGTGTTTTGTGGATGATCCACCATTAGTGTCACCATGGAAGCTTTAATACCAGCTTGGCAGCACATTCTCTGATCATCAGAATACTCTGATTGTAGGTGAGAGTGATCTCATTGAGAAAATGAGAAGCAGCTAATGAGAGTACATCAGAGTCTGCCTCTGTATATGAGGCAGCTGTAGTAACTCTGTTGGCAGTCCAGACTGAACCAAATGAGCAAGAAATAAAGGATTACTGTGTCATTCATATAGTGGCTTTGAATCCCTGAGAATGGGAAAAGAACATGGTTTGCTCATTAGGGTTACGTTTAAATGTAAATTAGCTGCTTTGAGACAATTCTATTCTTAAAAGTGTTATACAAATACAATGGAATTGAATTTTTATAGGCTACCTACATGGATTGGGTTCAAGAGATGACTTTTTATTTTGCTTGGTGGGGGTCTGAGCACACAGGATTACTACAGAAAAAGGGGAAAGAGAGTTCAATAGCCAGAGCCATAAATAACAAAAAAGAAAAAAAAGAGAAATGGAAAAAAAGAAAGAAAAAGTAAAGAAAATGGAAAGATATGCTTGAAAATGGAAACAAAATAAGAAAGAAAATGGACAAAATAAATTAACAAAAGACCATTGTGTAATATCAGCATGAATTTATGAAATGTTATTATATATAACATAAATATAATGTATTTGCATTTATTTATTTGTGAATTCGTCATTATATTGCATATATGTTTATTTCAATTTAAATAATCTGTATAAGATAAGATACACTGATCAGGCATAACAATTATGAGCAATGAGAGGTGATGTGAATAACACTGATTATCTCCTCATCATGGCCCCTGTTAGTGGGTGGGATATATTAGGCAGCAAGTCAACATTTTGTCCTCAACATGAAAGATCATTTATCTTACACTGGACAAAACACCTGTTAGGCATGTTCAGCTGTATATGTACACAAAAGTGGATATAATATAACATCATGATTAGCATCATTAAATGCTGCTCAGGCATAACATTATGAGCACTGACATATATTTATATATGTCAGTATATTAGGATATATTAGGCAGCAAGTGAACATTTTGTCCTCAAAGTTGATGTGTTAGAGGCAGGAAAAATGGACAAGCATCAGGATTTAGAGCGAGTTTGATGATGGTCCAAATCAGAGCGTCTCCAAAACTGCATCTCTTGTGGGGTGTTCCCGGTCTACAGTGGTCAGTATCTATCAAAAGTGGTCCAAGGAAGGAACAGTGGTGAACCAGTGACAGGGTCATGGACGGCCAAGGCTCACTGATGCACGTGGGGAGTGAAAGCTGGCCCGTGTGATCATATCCAACAGACGAGCTACTGTTGGTCAAATTAATGCTGGTTCTGATAGAAAGGTGTCAGAATACACAGAGAGGGCTGTTTTGGAAGAAAAAGGGGGTGGAACACAATTTAAGGCAGGTGGTCATAATGTTATGCCAGATCCGTGTAAACTGATATATAACTCTCCTCTGCAGGGAAAGAGGGGGCGGGGCTTCGAGTGTTGTCATTGGTGTTCCAGCCAAACAAACATGGCGGCACCCATGGAGCTGCTGTGCTGGGGAGGCGATTGGGACTTGCCGTCTGTACATACTGAATCTTTAATCGTGCTGGTAACTGACTTAATATCTATGAAGTCTGACCTCTCTGTTTGCGATAGAGCAGTTAGGGACAAACCTTTTTGGATTTTGTTTTGCGAGATCGCTAAGTAGCTAGCTGGACAGCTAACCTACAACAACAATCACCTTGTTACCATTCTTTCTGAACAGGTCTGTAATGTCGAGTCTTTCATGGTGTGAATGTAAATAACTTACACACGGAGCTTCCCGTTACCTTGGTATTGTTTTGGGTCATTTTATCGAACACTTTATGAGATTACTTTATGAAAATAACCTTTTGTACAGCTTTTCCCTGATGAAGGTCAGATAATAATGGCTGGCTGAAGACTTGGTAGGTTTAAACATTCATTTATTAGAGCACTGATGAATATTAGTTACCTGAGCCTTCACTAGATTTTCTTGGCTTTTAGCTGCTGACTTGTGGTGAAGTAGAAATGCAGGCAGACATCTAGTCCTAGTTAAAATAGTGATCCTCTTAATGTGCATATATTTAGTAGTATAAGTCTGATTGATGTTGATTGTACTGTTCATCTTAAATATCTCTGGTATCAATGTTTCCCTTCAGGCGTACGCTAAATTCGCCGGAGCCAAACTTACAGTCAAGCTAGTGGACTGGACATGGAGGACTATCACAGGTAACTGATTGTTTATTCCTGGATGATGAAGTACGTTAAATGTGTTTTGAAATATTTCTGATCTGGTGCTAATTGGTTGGCTGCTCCTGTGAGAAGTTACAAGAGAGTTCAGTAGAAGGAAACCAAATTCAACAAAAACAAATCTCAAATATAAGTGATAGTGTTCGGGTTTTGTTCTTACTTCTTACAAACGAAAGAGAAAGAACAGAGAGGGGGGTTTTAAAGGACATTGCAGTGAGGGCAGGGTTTGATCATTGAAATGGTTTTTATAATAAACCCCACAATTCCAGAATGTTCTTGACATATTCAATTTCGTTGAGGCTGTCATGTTTTCATGGCTTAGGGAAAATAGGACATGATGTTGTCTGATAGTAGATTCAGTAGTTTTTTTCTCCATAAACACGTAGTGTAAACCCTTGAAAAGGAACTATGCACTTTCTCTGAAATTGCAGATAGGTTATGTATGGTTATAAATGCATTTTAAATCTATCTCTAGTTGTTATGGAAGAATTCTTTGCCCATAATTTGACGGCATAGAATATGAACAGTATATAAGGGTTAACTCACCATTTTCCAGAAACATTAAACATCAGATAAGATAGAACTTTATTAATCCCGAAAGAAATTCTTTTGCCAGTGATTGCTTCAGATTACAAGAAAATAAATGTAAATGAAATATAAATCAAATGAAATGGACATAAATGAAATAAAAGAAAATAAGCTGTAGAATTTGTGAGATGAAAAACATGAATTAAACATTTCAAATACGATGCATGACACAGTTGCTGAGACACGGCTTGGCTAGTTAGTGATCGCAGATGATGACACGTATACATGATGTGTTACACATGGTATTAGCATGAACGTTGAATCTGTGGAAGCTGCGTGTACAGATGAGGAAGTGCGAACGTTGGATAGACTAGAGGAGTGAAGTGAGTTACATAAAGTTAATTATAAGCATTTATCTGAAAGAGATTCAGGTTCATATAAGGCAGCAGTGATGTATAATGGGGTGGTAGTAGCTCAAGTGGTTAAGGCTCTGGGTTGTTGACCTTAAGATCAGGGTTTAGGGCCCAGCACTGCCAAGCTGCCGCTATTGGGCCCTTGAGCAAAGCTCCCAGCCCACCCTGCTTCAGGGACGCTGTATCATAGCTGAACCTGCGTGCTGACCCCAGCCCTCAAGGATGGGATATCTGAAGAAAGAATTTCACTGTGCAGTAATGCATATGTGACAAATAAAGACTACTTAATTGCTGATGTTAAAACATACTTTAATCACTCTCAATCTGAATATGTGTGCATGTATATTTTATGTAGCCTTGTTACCTGTCAGTATAATTCTTATTTAGCACAGGATTAGCACAAGTCAGTTGTGTTTGGCTTTCAGTAATAATATATTATGCATTGAGCATTTACACTATAATTTGTTGTTGTTTGTACCTCCTTGTTCTTCCTGTAATCATCTTGCCTTTGTTTATGGTCTGTTGCTTGGTATGCTAAACATATTGTATACAAGCATATTCTTTCATAAAAATAGTAACTTGTTGACATTACATTACCATTGTTTTCCAAATTTGGAGACTTTGACAGTGAAAATTAGATATGTACTTATAGATATAGATTATATATTGTGTGCCGCAGCTGTCACATTTGTGTTTTTAATCTCTCTCTTTCTCTCTCTCTCTCTCTCTCTCTCTCTCTTTTTCTTCTCCTTGTTTATTTACAGCCACTGTTCCACAACTGCACCATGAGGGAACATCAGTAACAGAACCTACACAGATTCTTAACTTTCTAAGGCAGAATGTAAGTTGCAGCAGAAACTGACATATTCCTAAACATCATCAGTGTTGCCGATTTAATTTAGATAGATTTTTATCGTTATAGTTGTTTATAATAATACTAATAATAATTGAACGCAGTGGGTGTGTGCACATAAATAACACAAGGTGGTATGTAGACCTTTGTGTTAAGTCTTGATCACTTTCCACAGACTTTCCACATTTTATTTGGGGGGAAAATCTCCAGAAATAGGCACAACAGCTGTTAAAAAAACATTATGTGTGGATTAAGACAATTGGCACACATGTGAAAGCAATTGAACAGCTCAGTGCATAAGAGGCACTTAGAGCAGACGTGTTTGCATCCAGTTTGCGTTGGAGAGATCTTGTTGGAAGTGGAAAACTGCCTGCTATCACTTTGCCCTTTCTGCTCAGTCCATTTATTTGAACAGCAGGCTTAGAACCCCCTTTTACCAGTACACTGGCTTTCCATTCCACCAGCATTTACAGTCAATATAAACAAATAAATTATTTAATCTCAGCAAGTCTGATCTAAAAAATGTGAGATGTTTTTCCCTCTGTTCAGTAACCTTACACAGAATTATAATGGTTATATACACTGATCAGGCATAACATTATCCCTGAAGGTGTGCTGTGGTATCTGACACGAAGATGTTAGCAGCAGATCCTTTAAGTCCTGTAAGTTGTGAGGTGGGACCTCCATGGATTGGACTTGTTTGTCCAGCACATCCCACAGATGCTCGATTAGATTGAGATCTGGGGAATTTGGAGGCCAAGTCAACACCTCAAACTCGTTGTTGTGCTCATCAAACCATTCCTGAACCTTTTTTGCTTTGTCACAAAGCACATTATCCTGCTGTCAGGTGGTACATGTCAGAGTAACATCCACATGGATAGCAGGATCCAAGGTTTTCCAGCAGAACATTGCCCAAAGCATGACACGGCCTCCACCGGCTTGTCTTCTTCCCATAGTGCATCCTGGTGCTATGCGTTCCCCAGGTAAGTGATGCAAACATGCACCCGGCCATCCATGTGATGTAAAAGAAAACGTGATTCATCAGACCAGGCCAACTTCTTCCATTGCTCCGTGGTCCAGTTCTGATGCTCATGTGCCCATTGTTGCTGCTTTTGGTGGTGCACAGGGGTCAGCATGGCCACCCTGACTGGTTTGCAGCTATGCAGCCCCATATGCAAGAAACTGTGATGCACTGTGCATTCTGACACCTTTCTATCAGAACCAGCATTAACTTCTTCAGCAATTTGAGCAACAGTAGCTCATCTGTTGGATCGGATCACACAGGCCAGCCTTCGCTCCCCACGAGCATCAATAAGCTTTAGCCACCCATGACCCTGTCACTGGTTCACCACTGTTCCTTCCTTAGACCATTTTTGATAGATACTGACCACTGCAGACCGGGAACACCCCACAAGAGCTGCAGTTTTGGAGATGCTCTGATCCAGTCGTCTAGCCATCACAATTTGGCCCTTCATCAAACTCGCTCTAAATCCTTACGCTTGCTCATTTTTCCTGCTTAATCTGTCACTGGTCATAATGTTATGCCTGATCAGTGTATATAACACCTTAAAATTTGAGGCGATTGTGAACAAGCACTTGGGACATTGCAGAGAGCAGAAATGGGTTTGATATCACCATTTACTTTGAACATAGAAATATTTGTGTGAAAAAAACTAACCATTCTTATATTGGGAACCTTTCTATGTTCTACATTCTTAAAGTCCTCAGTGTGTACATTCATGTGAGCCATTAAATACCACTGTGGAGTGTGACATGACAAAGACATTCAATTGATCATGGGCACAAAAAAAAACCCAGGTACAAATTCCAATTTTGGCCTGAGGTAAAAAGAGTTAATATAGAAATTGTCAGGAAGCAGCTAGACAGAAATCTAGATGTGGATTCCATGAGGATTGTTAATCATGAGGGAGGTTTATCTTCTACTAATTGTCTGTTGTAAAGTTGAATAGTAATATATATGTTAAAAGGATGTACAATGTATAATATATTGTGTATAAAAGTCCCGGAATAAACACGGGACAATGTATAGGATCACAGCAGCAGTAAGATCGATAAGATTGTTTTTTCAGCCACTGATACAGTGTGAAGAACTTCTGAACACTAAGTTTTCTTTATGCCTGAACAGAGATTCAATGCAGATTATGAGCTGTCCGCCAAGCAGGGAGCTGACACCATGGCTTACATTGCTCTCCTGGAGGAGAAACTGCGGCCGGCTTTGGTCAGTGCAGTAACTGAAATGGTTTGACCATCCATAACCTTATTCTGTTGTCTATAGACTTTTGACTGTGTGTGTGTTTTCAGCTCCATACATTCTGGGTGGATGCTGAGAACTATGCCAACCTGACAAGGCCTTGGTTTGCTTCTCACTCTCCATTCCCTCTCAACTTCTTTGTACCAAGCCGCCAGGCCAGTGTGGCTCTGTCCAGGATCCTCCTGACCAAGGCAGAAGCTCCACTGCATTCAGTCGCGGAGGTGGAAGGAAAGGTAGTGCTTAATAAAAATACCATCATGCATCCAAATCTTTGTAACAATTAAGTCCTCATTTGATGATGCTTGATAATTAAATTAACATGGTTGTAAATTTAGCCTAAAATCACTAAACAAAAGAGACAAAAAATGTGCAAATGGCTCAGTTCTAAATGTAGTCCGTTAAATGGGTGACATTAGATTTGATGGCCGGCTGCTTTTAACCATTCTCCTGGGCTGTCTGCGCTCTGTCTGCGGTTTCTAGGAAGCAGATGGAAAATAGTTTATCACCATTAGCTGCTGCTGCTGTGAGCTCAAAGCTCCCAAATTTTTTTGCATGTCCAAAGCCGGACAGTTTGTATGGCTGTAGAGCCCATTCTGATACAAGTCCAGCAGTCTGTGTATTTTCTCACTTAATTATGCCTGTTTTGTCAGTGATGTCATTTTGTGTGCAGATCTACAGTGAAGCCAAAGAGTGTCTGAATTTGCTCTCTCACAGACTGGGATCCTCACACTTCTTCTTCGGAAACACGTAAGTTCAGTTCCAAGCCAGTTTTTAAATCCAGAAACAGATCTTGCCTTAGAGTTTCAGTGCAAGATTGTATGAAAATACCTTTCGATTCCCATTAACGTCAGTGCTTGTGTTATTTGTTCTTATTTTTTCGACAGAAATGTTCCTTAATATACAATCACTGAGCACTTTATTAGGAACACTAGAGTAATACTGGCCTGGGTCTGCCTTTTGCTCTTTGAGTCTTCGTGGCATGGATTCCACAAGGTGTTGGAAATGTTCCTTTGAGATTCTGGTCCATGTCGACATGTTGATTGCATCCTGCAGATTTCTTATGTGCACTTTCATGCAGTGAATCTCCCGTTCTAGCACATCCCAAAGGTGATCTATTAGCGTCAGATACGGTGACTGAGGAACACTGAACTCACTGTCAAGCTTATTAACCCAGATTGCGACCACTTTTTCTTTGTGACATGGTGCATTATCAGGTAGCCATTAGAAGGTGGTAAATTGTGGCCATGAAAGGATGCACAAGCTAAGTAACAATACTAAGATAGACTTGGGTATTAAAGGCCCAGAACTGTGCCAAGAAGACGTTCCCCACACCATTACACCACCGCCACCTGCCTGGGTTGCTGACGCAAAGCAGGTTGGGTCAATGGATTCATGCTGTTGGCACCAAATTCTGACCCAACCACCTCAAAATCAAGACTCATCAGACCAGGCTAAGTTTTTCCAGGTTTGGGTGAGCCTGTGCCCACTGCAGCCTCAGCTTTTTGTTTTTAGCAGACAGGAGTGGAACCAGGTGTGGTATTCTGCTGTTGTAGCTCCTCTGCCTTGAGGTTTGACGCATTGTGGATCCTGAGATGTTTTTCAGCTCACCACAATTGTACAGAGTGGTTATCTCTCTGTCCACTCGAAGCAGCCATTCTCTGTTGATCTCTCTCATCAATAAGGTGTTGCTGTTCGTAGAAATGAGGCTTACTGGATGCTTTTTCTTTACTTCAGCATTCTAGAGACTGTTGTGTGTGAAAATCCCTGGAGATAAGATAATAGGAATATACAAACCAGCCCCTCTGGCACACACAATCATGCCATAGATGCCAAAATCATCGAAATCACATATTTCCCACATTCTGATGGTTGATGTGAAGAAGCTGCTGGTCTGTGTCTGCATGATTTTATGCCTTGCACTGCTTCCACACGATGATTTGATAATTGCTTGAATGTACAGGTGTTCCTAATCCAGTGCTCGGTGAGTGTAATGTATTGTTTTATCCACTTACTGTGACACTGAGCATGTGCAATGAGTGGTAACTACTTAAATAGGAAGAAAATGCTGTTCTGGCACATTACCCATGTGTTTTATGTGCCGTAGGCCTACAAGTCTGGATGCCTTTGTTTTTGGCTACCTTGCACCGCTCCATAAAGCCACTCTACCCAGTGCTCAGCTCCAGCAGCACCTAAAACAGCTTCACAATCTCTGCCAGTTCTGCACTAACATCCTCAAAAGCTACTTTTCCGAAGCTGCCTCTGGTAAGACAACAGACTGTGGTTTAGTGCTGGTACTTTTACACTTTATCAAGCTTTTAGACGGGCTTTCAGCCACCAGAATTTGTAAAAAGGTTTATTTATTAAATGCGGTGATTTGAATCTTTTGAATTCAAGTAAACGATTCAGATTGGTTCACCGATTCACTTTGTCCAGATGTGTACCCTGATCATCCAGCCATCTAACATAGCCAGACTGAGCAATGTAGCAATAGCTAAAAAAAATCACTGCTACCTAATTTCACACTCAGATTAAATGAGGATGAGGCTTCGCTGAATGAGTCAGAGAACAAGAGAATAATAAACCTGTGTAAAGTCTCTGAATCGTAATCATGAATATGGCAGTAGGTCAATGTTTTATGTTGTTTATGAAAGCCATCAGCCGGAATGATTCACTGCACGGCAGTGACTGATGCATCATCATTCAAATAAGCGACTTCTTCAGAAAGACTGACTCATTGCTCTCTCATCTGAAGAGTCCTGATAGTTCACAAGAGTCCACTGGCATTCATGGCTGGATGCCAAGGGAACAAAATTGGCCCTGTTCACTGGGTGGAAGGGATGGTGTACTCTCTCTCCTTTAGCCAGTCACAGCAGTCTGTGAGTTCATGTATAGGAAAGAAGGCAGATTGCACTTTCCCCCCATGTGTATGACATTGCTCTGTGATGCATGAACAGCAGTTCAGTAAGATGTCTGGCTGACTTCATGTGTCTCTGAGGAATCACAAGTGTTTCACACTCAGCAGTTGGCATCTGTAATATGATGGAGGAGAGCTGACTGGTCGGTGGGAAATGACAAATGACCAAAGTGGTGGGGAAAACCGAATCATTTACAAACAAATAATATCTTTAAAACATTTGGGTTAACTGTAAGTCAGACGTTAACTGTATTAAGGAAAATTGGTGGATTATTAGTACTAAAACCATCAGATTCCAGTTCAGAAGAATCTCTCTTTCTGAATATGGTATAAATAAGTTTTAATTACACCTACCAGGATGTATATACACTACTGCTCAAAAGAAGACTCCATCTTGTCGGAGATGCTTCAGGAACCATGAGGTGAAACCCATCAGATTATTATCTTGAAAAATTGACAGCTAGAATGCCCTAGCTGTAATTACTGCAAAAGGTGTTTTTTTTTCTTTGATGGAGGCAAAGTTTGAAGACAACATTCATCATTTCCATCAAAATCATTATTTCTAACTCAGCATGTCCTGTTCTTTTGCTATATTTTCTATTTAGACTAATTTTGTGTGTGTTTCCCTGGAAAACAATAACATTTTTGAGTGATTTCAAACTTTTGAGCGGTAGTGTGTATATATATATATATATATATATATATATATATATATATATATATATATATATATATATATATATATATATATATATATATATACACATCGATGTTTACAGCCATAACATTATGACCACCTACCTAATATCCTGTTGGTCCTCCCTTTGCTTAGTTTATGGTTAAAATGATTTTTCTATTAATTTTTTTTTTGGCTATTTTTCTTACATTTTGGACTCTTGTCCTCTCTAAGAGTTGTCTTTCTTTACCCCTCATTCACACTCCATGGCATGGCAGGTGCAAATCTTTGCTCTTTAATAGCTGTATTGTTTATTGAGCTAATCAACTTCATGTCTAGAATAATTCTTCACATCATTTTACTGTGTTCCCAGAATGAAAGCCTTGTATGTTGGGGAAAAAAGTGTCTTCAAACAGAAATGCACACTCATTTCAAACGGCACAGAAGACAGAAATAATATCTGTAAGCTAAAATATATGGTGAAATATCTGATGCTAGAAAATTTTTTTTATGGTTTGAGAAAGGGGTCATTTATTCCTTGCGATATCTGTGAGGAGAAAAAGGAAATATTGCCCAGTCTTAACCATCAGCATTTCATTCAATTCGCTGTTCTAACAACCATAAAGTTCATCTGCCTTTCACAAATCACTCGCTTCCTTCCATAAATCACTGACTTCTGATCGTTATACTTCACACTGATCAGTATTATCTGTGGCTTAGCAGAGTGCTCTAGTCTGAGGCAGTTATGTAACATGCTGTGGCTCTGTTTGGGAATTCTTTGTACTAACATTTCTTCCATGTGAATAGTGCATACTTTCTGTTACTCTTTCTTCTTCTCTTCCCATGTCCGCCCTCTCGCTAGGCTCTGCTCCCGCTAGCCAGGACGCAGTCGATGCAAATCTTCAGAAACTGACGCAGCTTGTTAACAAAGAATCCAACCTTATTGAAAAGGTCCTGCTTTTAACCCTGCTTGCAGTTTTCTCTGAGATTTTCTGAGAAGTTTCAAGCTTAAAAACAGCAACCTACTGTCTATACACCACTCTGTGTGCATGTGTGTGTATGTGTGTGTGTGTGTGTGTTAGAGCTGTCAAAGTTCTTTTCGAATACTTATGTTCAAGGGCAGAAAAAGCCAAGATCTATAATATTTAAGCCCATGATTAATCACCCAAGTCGTAAAATGATTTCAAATGATTTACGTTCATTAGCTTTCTAATTGAATGAAAAGGAAAATGATAAAACAAACTGGAACGATGCATTTCCAACAGACATTTATCAGAATTGTTGGTTTTCTGTTGTTCTGTTCGGCATTATAGTCGACTACATAATTTAATTCATGTTCCTGTAATGCCCAGTGTAGTGAACCTAGGAGGAAGCCATCTGGGATTGAACAGAACTGTTGTTGAGGACGACTTCAAGATGGTGGATGTTTTAGTTAGGATTGTATGACGTAGTTATATATCAGCAAAAACTGAATAGTTTGAGTACTAGAAAGAAACCAGAAACTTCATACACATTGAATAGGAACTGAGCAAATATACACTGATCAGGCATAACATTATGACCAGGTGAAGTGAATAACGCTGATGATCTTCTCATCAGTATATGAGGAGGTGTTTTGGCAGAAAAAAGGGGGACCAACAAAATGCAAGGCATAATGTTATGCCTGATTGGTGTAAATATTAAGACTGTTTGTAAAAAAGCTAGGATTTTACCGTTACATAAATTTGCATTTCTTTTATGCAACACAAACACTATATACGTATGTTTGGCATCTCCGTATGAAATGATTGGATTCTAGGAATTTATAATGAAACACATTGTAATACTTATTCTAAAGGATTTTGACAGCCCTAGTGCAAAGTTGCCAGTTTATTAGCAACATCTAGCCGTTAGCTACACTCAATAGTCTTTTTCCCCACCTTTCTATCCATTACAGAAAAAGGAAAGGAAGCACTACAGAACAGATCTTATTCAGGACCATCAGCAGCTCAGCAGTCTATGGGACACTCGCATGAACGTATCACACGCAAGCAGTGTTACATGGAGTTTGCTTCTGGGGATCAAAACACTGACCACAAATGAAGCATTAGAATGTCAGAGGTGGTCCAGTGATGTTCCCTTTTTAATAATGAAATGAAGTGGATGGTGTTTAACAGACATCATAGCAACAGAAGAAACACGGTTAATTATGTCACACCTAGAAAGTGGTTACACTTGATAAAATGACCAGTGAATGTACCTAATAAAGTGGCAACTGGATGTACACACACATGACTACTCATGCTTGTCTTGCTGTAACTGACAGCTTTGTGTGTTCCACAGATGGATGATAATCTGCGCAGTAGCCCTCAACACAGACCCAGCCGACCCCATAAACCTGAAGCCAAACCTTCATCTCTGGCCACTGCCAGGAACTTGACCCCTGCCTGATAACCTCACCCACACCACACAGTGGTATCTTTCCTTACCTATTTATTTAAGCTTATATTAAAATGGGCATGACTGCTAGAGGAGTCTCAAGTTTGCTCAGTGATCAGCCATAACATTAAAACCACCTGCCTAATAGCGCCACCAAAAGAGCTCTGAGTTGTCGAGGCATGGACTACACAAGACCTCTGAAGGTGTGTTGTGGTATCTAGCTCCAAGACGTTGTACCTGTAACGTGTCTATTGGGGCCTCTGTGGATTAGACCAGTTTGTCCAGCACATTCCACAGATGCTGATCCTGGGAAATTTGGATCACATTAACACATTGAATTCTTTGTCATGTTCCTCAAACCATTAGCCTTCTCTCCCTATGAGTATTCATGAACCTGTCGCTGGTTACTGGACCACTTTTGGTAGCTATTGACCACTGCATATCAGGAACACCTCACACGACCTGCTATATTGGAGATGCACTGACCCAGTCGTCTAACCGTTATAATTTTCACCTAAAACGTCACTCGGATTTCTTACATTCACTCCTTTTTTCCACATCAACATTGAGAACTGACTCTTCACTTGCTGACTAAATATATCCCACCTCTCGACAGATGCCACTGTAATGAGATAAACCTCTTAGTGGTTTTTAATGTTATGGCTGATCAGAGTTTGTTGAACAAACGTTATTGTGGTTGAACAAATGTGGCTTCGGTCATTACTGAGAGCTCAGTTTTTCCATTAGTCTCATACTGATTTATATTATTTTCTTAATCTATAAGATTGTATTTACATATCAAACAATATTTAAAAAAAAATGATGGTTATCCAAATACAACTAATGACAGTAATTAAATATTCATAGACTGTTGCCATTCTGAACAACCTTCGCCATAGTGAAATTATATTTTGTAAAATTCACTGTGTACACACACACACACACACACACACACACACGTACAGTGTATCTGACAATATCTTTCCATTAGCAGTGTGTAAAAATAGAGATTCTTTTAGAGCTGTTAGTCCATGCTGAACCTGAATCCTTCATTTTGCTGAACATCTCCAATAGTTTTTCACTTTTTCATTATGGCTGTTGTTATATATTAAGGTTGGGCCTCGACAGTTTGCACAGCATCATAGCGGTTAATCAACGTGTCGGTGTGTGACAGTCGGAAATCATCAGCCACCACCAGGCTAAATATTGTAACTCATCATAGCGTCTTCATTCAGGTTAATGTATCATTCCGCTTGCTCTCCTGAACACACCTACGTAAACAGTGAAAATATAGCGATTTATTTTTACTCATAACAGTTTCTGTATTTTATTTATTTTTTTGCTCTTTAAAGCAAATGGATCTGTTGATTTTTCCGCATGCGTGCCTTTCCCTCTGTATCCAAGAGTAATTTCCTGCCTTTGAACATGCTTAAGCTTAAATGAAAATAATTTCACATTGTAAGCGTGCCAGAAGCGCTCAGGAGATGCATTTACACACTTTATTGCATCGTAATCATGATTAGCTGCATTCACCACATCACGTACAGGCCAGTGGGTCCAGTTTTTCTTTCTTTTTTTTCCATGTTATTACTTTGTATGCCCATGTCTGTTACATGTATACATGTCTGTTCATGCAGGGCTGATTTATGGAAACAGTATCTCCTGAATTCCTTTAGTTCTGATGCATTTTAAAGCATCTCGACTTCAGCTAAGAAAGGACGTGTCAAGTGTTCAAACACAAATATAATAAAATAGAGTTTATAATATTTTGTCTGTGCAATGGTAGCTGTTCAAAAAAGTCAGTAATCTAAACTGGACATTAGAACAAAAGTTTGCTCTGGTGTTCTTTTCTATTATTTATACAAATGTCATGAACTTCATTTCCATCCTGTGCGGTCACGATGAGCCACCCAGCTCAAAAAGGACAGGGTCCATCGTCACTGACGGTAATGAACTACCCGTGACATTTCACTTCTTGGTTCTTTACCAGAAATGAGGCGAGAGCAGAAACGACAGATATGAGAGGACAGTCTTCTCCGAGCAGTAAACTGATTCTGGGAAACTGAACTGCATCCTTACATGTACAGAGGCAGTGCGTATTTTTTATATTAAACTACTAACTACTGAAAGTACAAACAGTTCTTAAGGGGGAAAAAAAAAAAAATCAAGACCTGTTCCTTGGAAGTACTGAGCTGATTACCATTAGGAATTTCTTTGTCTACTCTGAAAGCCTGGCAGTGTTTTGGGAAGGCAGGACAAACTGTTTTTCACTGTAAAACAGATGTCTAATTTTTCCTTTCATTAGAATAGTTAAACAATGTATAACTGACAGCCCATGCTTCAGAGTAGCAGCCTTCGAAAAACACATTTCATTCATTTCTGGGCCTTGCGTAACGGCATTCAAAAGAACAAAAAAAGAAGAACTGAATTACCGTGTGGTTTTATTCTGTTTAGCTCCATGTGCACATTTTACGAGGAAATCCAACTGCACTTTCAATTCTGATACTTTTTTGCCAAACAGCTCTCTCTATGTGCCGCAAGCTCACATTTCTGCTCGTACATGAGTAATGAGCTTTATATTATTTCAAAATTTAGAAGCCATTAGTCCCAATTTTAGGCATCACAATGTGAAATTCAGGGCTTGTCCAGTGAACTGAAGCAAATCAAGGGCTCACGTTATGGTACAATGACCTCTTGTGGTAGATAGAAGTGTATTTAATATAATGGGAAACCTTGTCGAAAAACGGTGCTCTGAATCCAGCTCACTGACTGACGGACAACATGTACAGTCTATAATCTATATAAAACAATTCTAATATTTCAGTTGTCATTTATTTCTCAAGCTGTCAGTAGATCAGAGATCACTTTTAATCTTGGTTTTTGCTTCAAAACAATTACAAAAAAAAAAAAAAAAAATACACCATAATTAAACACAGAAAGGAAAAGACTTTTACAAACAGATGATAAATAACTGCTGGTTACAAGAAAAGAAAATGTTAGGTTTATAAACAATATAATACACTGTATATGCAAAAAAAAAAACAAAAATCAAAACTGAAAAATTCTTGGATTTTGGAAATATCCAGACTTTTCTGTAAATCTTTAACATTATCTTGGATTACATCATTGTATACAGATATACAGTGACCCAGACTCTTGCTGTCGGCATAGCCAGGCTTCACCATGCACAAAGAACAATATTCAATATAGAAGATCCTTTCTAGATCTGAAGTGATCTTTTAGGAAATAAGCCTTCATCCAAAAAGCTAAGGAGCATTTAATTAAAATACTACAAAAGCCAAATAGGTTGCTATTCACTTCACGACCTTCAAAATGTCTCTCCACCAGAGGTCTAAAGATAGAGATAACGAAGTTGAACTGATCGTAATTATTCAGGCCCGAGAGTAATATAACAACAACAACAACAACAACGACGAGATTAAATATTTTATGTATCTATAAAAACCAAGAGGTTTTCCCCTGAACAGAGCAGAAGGAAAGAATAAATGAAATATCTGAAAAGACTTACAGCAGCATCTACTGGTCAGCTATGATGTGAACAGTAGAGGGAAATGATAAAAGTAAACGTGATCAGCACTGCAGTAACATTTTGCTCAAGACTGGGGTGAAGTACACACAATAATACTATACTATACTATACTCCAGCATAGTATTCTCATAGTATACATTCTATACTCCATCGCTTTTTGGTACATTACACTTCTGGTTATGTCCATATTTACAAAAAAAAAAAAAAAAAAATCAAGCATTCAGATAAATCAACAAACCACATAAACCACCATAAAACACTTTCAAATAACAATTCCCTTTTTAAAAGACATCCTTACCTTAAGGGAAATCTCTCCTGTATTACTTTGGTAACTCGTTCTCAGTCAACTGCCTGTGTAATGTTATGTGTGACCACCACCAACAGTCATCTTGAGACATTTCCCTTACTGAACAGAAAACCTGGGTTTAGTCTAAGGGCAGATCTTGAAATGTATCATTCCACTTGCATGGACACAATGAAAGAAAAGTGACCAGAATTGCTTTGCACTGTGTTGGATAAAAATTCCATACAAACTACATACAGCTTTACTGTGGTCATTTTTTTAAATTTGTGTTATATGTTTCCATAATATTCAGTTCAACAAGTGCTCTTGGGCTTCTAATATAATACAAAAAAATGATTTCCTTTATTTGTCAGTACAATAAAGAAATTATTGCTATAAAATTCCAGGCAATAATTTGTCCATTCTTATCCCAGTACACTGATTGCATATGTTAGATAGAGATTAGGTTAAATAATGCTGGAGTATCCCTTTAAAAAAAGACTTTTTATCATGTACAAAGAAAGAAACCTCACACTAACTCAGGTTATCACTGATTTCTTTTCAAGAACCTAATAAATATGACACACAGTCTAAAAGATTGCAGATCCCAAGGCCAATAAAATAAAGACAGGTACTCCGGAAATCCGCCTTTATCAGAGCTACCACTACCACTGCTTGGCAAACTCTGGGACCTCTGTGGTCATCTTAAGCTCCAGGTTCCCAGGTCTCTCCAGAGTAAATACAGTGTAGCAGGGCTGGCTGAAGGCCTGCTGGAACGAGCCCAGACACTGACCATTCTGAGCGTTGAAGAAGACCAAGCGGCCCTGTGTGAAGTCCAGAAGAGTGCCGATGCGAGTGGGAACGTCCGTCACAAAGATGTCCGATTCCACGCTGTCATGGAGCAGTTCGAACCTACAGCTGTGAACAATGATGTGAAATGAGGATGATGGAAATACAGTTAATAATGGTGGCATGAATGCAAGACTACAGTGATAGTATCCAACCTGATGGAGGTGGGTACACAATGCAGACACCAGGAGGTGCTGCTGTCGCCCACTGTGCTGTCATGTGGCCCTGTCTGATAGGCCACACCAATGCGGTAGGCCTTACAGCCAGCCACCACTGTTTCCCAGTAATGATATCCAACTCGTGGCAGAAGCTCGCCCCTCACTGCTGGACATCTGCCAAGAACAGTGTACGTGTTAGAAAACAGCAGTCAAACGAGAATTAAAGAATTAAATCTCTGTCCTCTGCATCTGTAGTGATGTGTAATTACCAAGGACAAGAACTTCCTGTACTGAGAAAAGCACAAACTCATTTACCTCCAAACCTTGAAACTAATATATAACTGAGCTCCAAGAGCTGCTGTTTATCCCTGAAACAGGTTTAAACCACGATTAAAATACAGCAACTAAAGGCTTAAGATAAAAAGGTTATTATTGTTATACATTTTTATCCAGCTTTAATAGTCTTTCCATACAGTCTGTAAGTCTATACAGATAACCATTTCTTCCGAGAAAAAAATAATAATAGTGCCATCCTACAAAGATTTTCTTTAGGACTTAAAGGATACAGCCCTGAATTACACTGAATTATCAGAATTAGCATCTTGCATAAATATGTAGACAGTAACGTTTGCAGCATACAGTAGGTCTGTTTTAGGAAAACGCATTCAATTTCTCTCCCTGGTAATCACTCATGCTAATTTTACATTCACGCTATTCAGCAGACATCCATATACAGAGCGACTTACAGAGGTGCTCTGCACAGAAGTTTAGATCTTCATGCTAGTATAAATAGGTCAGGGTCTATGAATACTAACAAGCTAAAACTCTGTTAGAGAGGAATCAGTCTGGAGTTTGGACAGTAAAAATCCTACATGTCAAGGGTACTTTGTGCTTATTTAAGTGTTTGGTGAAGTGGTGTGTGTGTTTTTCAAGGACAGCCAGTGACCAGTGCCACAGATACATTTGATAAAGACAAAGCAGCATTAAAGGAAAAAAATAAAATAAAACGTGTGTGTAATAATATTACTGTGACAGTAAATACATTTTAAGCTCTCACTCTATAAGTGTGGCCATCTTATTGTAGGTTTCCACAGGATACTGCACAGAGTTCTGGTCTTCAGAAACCTTCAGCGCCATATTAGCTGTTTCACTCAGTAAGTGGAACCTGGTACCTAAACAGTTAAAATACAGACTGCATGAACACCGAAACTCACGAGACAACAATTCAAACTATCTAATATACACCTTACATAATACACATGCAGATATTGCCTACATGATACAAAATGCAGTTCTCTAACTGTAATGAAATCCTGAGATGGCCTTGGCGCTGACCTCGTGTGGAGATAAGTGCTGCCTCGCTCTGCTCACTGGCTCCTGCACTGTTCACTGATTTGATGTAAAAGAGGAAGTTCTCATTGGGTTGAAGCAGGACCTTATGCTCACAGCCTCTTATCCCAGACACAGACCTGTAAGGACATTATCATTATCATCTTATTATAAAGTGCTGTATGCTGCATTTTTATGGCATGAGGTCAAATAGTAGCTGCTTGTACAGTGCATTTGAGAATAAAGCCTTGTAGATGTCATACACTTTGCTTGAGGTAGTTAGGTCAGAAGGTCACTTATACCTATATTAATGCATTTGTTGGCAATTCATACGATAATAAGACGTGTCATTTCTGTTTCATCTGAATGCGGTATGAAACAAAGATGATGTTAAAGGAATATTCATGTTTTTCTATCTAATGCGTATGTAATGGTACCACTCCGTAGTGGATTATTTTGCTGTAACAGCATGTCCTGAAGTCTTTTATTCCCCTTATACAGCATTGCTCTGGTGACGATTGGAATTTTTCCATTTATTAATGAAATCAATTGTTTTTTTTCAGTTTGTAGTTAAGCATTGCAACACAGCTCAAAACCTGACCCTGTACTGATAACACAAATAAGGAAAAGTGTAAGCAACTGGAATGATTTTTTTTTTTCTTTCCTTGATAAGTTGGTTAAAAAAACCCAGTACAAACAGCTTTAGTCAGCATTTTCTTATTTCTCTTTCATCCTAAGACTTTTAGTTGTATGGTATTGAGTGTACTGTAGTTTTAGTTCAATTCAATACAATCTTATTTGCATAGTATTTTTCCCATTAGACATAGCAGCATTACATAAATAAATAATTTTAGTAGGATATAACTTTTTAGATTCAAAGATTTATCCCTAATGAGCAAGCCAGAGGAACCAAATTGAAAAGGGACGCCATCCTCATCTGGGTGACGCTGGGAAGTGGGATTATAAATCACTTCCCTTCTATAACAGTGTAGTAAATGGTCAAAAAGTCTATTTTGTTGAACCTAACAACTGTTCACTGATGGTGAGTCAAATGCAAAACTGTTCATATCAATTGCAATTCCAAGTCATTTCCATGGTTTCTAAGTGGTGCCATTCAGAGTAATCACATGTATCTTTAGGTCCATGTGGGGTCATCCTCAGCAGCAGAGTTTTAGATTCACATTTTAGATTCAGATTACACAATCATGTACTTAAAACATTTGGTAATAAAATCCTATAAGTGGACGTAGATTTCCATTATAGATGCCAATTGCTAAAAAGGCGTTGATTTCCTTTAGCCGTTGTATCACATACTCCACAGATTCAGCAGACAGAGAATGGGTTGAAAAAGACTGACATATTGCTTTAACAAGAACCCCATGGGAATGGCAGAATCTCTAGAGAGTGCAGTATTTGACATGTACCTGAGGCCCTCTCCCTCCAGGGCGTATTGGCGGCAGTACTCTAGAGTGAAGCTCTCAGCAGCACTGGGCTGAGACAAGCTCCAGCGGATTGTAGCAGACTCCCACAAAACTGTGCAAGCTTCTGGGTTAATCACTGGAACAGATGGGGCTGTCCAAACAGACACAGTAAAGGATTAAGTGTACTGTAAATAAGTGGATGGATTAATCTTAATAGTAAGGTTAAATCATATTAATCCTGATATATCGCATCTCCAATTCACATGCACACATTGAAATTTATGTAATATTCTATAAAAAAAAAATATATGCACTCAGTAATCTAACACTAAATAATAATAAGTGTCCAGTCCAACATGTCAATCAAAACCTGTTTAATCCTCTTTTCTACACGGATGTTATTCCTCTCCAGAGTATGACAGAGATATGCTGTTGGGCAGACTGGCTATACTACATCGCCTCTTCGTGTGGATGAGGTGTTAATATATGTGTGCACTGTGCCCTGCATTGAACTTCTGTCCCATTTAGTGTGTATTCTTGCCTCTCAGCCAGTGTTCCCAGATTGGCTTAGGAATCAGTGTGATAAATTGTTTACTGAAACAGGCATCAGTATGCTTCTCATCAGCTCTTCCTCTGGTACCTTTGACGATGAATCTCTTATTTGGACTCAGTTATCCATAAGACTTTCTGTCTCTAGCTGTTGCTCCATGTTTTATGGTCTCTCTGGCGTTTTACCATTTCTATGAAAAATGAGTTCTTAACTGAAATATGCCCTACAAGGCCATTTTTATAAGTGCTCCCAGTCTCAAAGCATTTACTTTGCTGCCAGATGACTCTGTCAGACACAGAACAAATATTTGACTACATTTCTTTATGTCCCATAAGGATATGGCTGTTAAGATAAGAACACTTTTCACAGTCTTGCGTTTGTTAGACTACATTTATCCAAATGTCATACATTTTCCTGAACACATGAACACTTACCATCCAGATCATTTTCCGGAAAATTGAATCCTCGTGGATATTGTGAAACTTGGCATAGCACTATACATCCCACTGACCTGTTCTAAAAGGAAGTCTCTCACTGGGCAGACTGCATCCAGTGTAGTTCACTGCCATCACCCACACCTTATAGCACTTATCTGGCTCCAGCTCTTCCAGATTACAGTGACTCTCCTTCACGGTCACCCTGTACTCCTCTGAGATGGCTACAGATCAAAAGTGACATTAAAAGAAACAATCTACTTTAGTTTAACTAAATAAAAACTTGGAACAAAACACAACAGGGGAAATGTTGATTATTTTCCAATAAGAACACTGTGTTTAATTTACTAGTGATAACAATTTATTAGAACATCACACTGTACCTTTTGTCCTTTTATAGTTACATCACTCACGTTATAAAAGCTATGACCAGCTGTTCCCTCACCAGCCTGATTTTTCTCCCTCTCTTGACATTTATGAAACAAAAATTGGAATAAAAACAAGAACAGGCTACCTCAAAAGCTCTGCTGTGTTGAAAAAATATAAAGGAACAGCCTTATGTTACAGCCTTGAGCGCTAACACTGGAGACTCCTTCCAAAACAATTAAATCAAGCCTGCTAACTTCATCATCATATTAAAATGACACATGTTTAAGCTGATAACACATGGGCAAATTAACATAAACCTTGCAGCCAGAATAACTGAGCTGTGCGGTTATGCATAAACCCAAGTAAAATAAAAATGGCAGATTGACTGTAAACATTGACGAAGACAAGTTTTCACATGAATAGTTCTCAAACACTGAAATATATTGGAAACACTTTACATTAAACTCAAACATAGCAGAAATAAAGCAACATAATATATGTCCAAGATCTGACCCTCTACACATACTGTATACTGAAGTGTATACTGAATAGAAACTGAATAGAAACAATTCCGATATAACCTTCTCCAGACCAGAACAAATGCTAGTAAAAGACATCAGTACTGACAGACATCACTAGGAACACTTCAGCTGTGAATAACAGACTGTGCATTCCTATAAATCTGATTCCACCCTGTCTTACCTCCTTGAGGGTCTTCCATGCAGTAGACCTGGAAACAGTCGATGATGTCTCCTTCATTCACTGTCCAGTACACAGTGACAGAGGTGCTTGTGGCAGAATTTGCTTCCTGCGGCTGCAGATGGGGTTGCTGGGGCACTATTAATAGCAGAAACAAAAAGACTCTTCAGAATCTAATAAACTGATCGAATTTCCCTCATGGATTCAATAAAGTATCTACCTACCTACCTACCTACCTACCTACCTACCTATCTATCGCACATGTAGGCTCTTGGCTTTCTTCTTACCATAATCTTACTCAAATCATGACTGAAATGGGGTCCATTACACACCTGCTATATTAACGACATACCTGGAATCACTTGCCGGTTTTTCTTCCCGTTTCCTGTGGTGCCTTTGGCATAATCTTCAAACACAAGCAAACCTCTTGGGCCGAGCTCTAGAGACATGACTGAGTCGAGAGCTGTTTTTAACCTGTCATTAATCATCAACACAAATACAGAGTTTGAGATATAAAGTTAAATATACATTATATACTGTAGAGGTATATTATACAGGATAGCTCCTATATGCATTCATCTCCATTTCTGAACTGTAATGCAAACTCCCACATTCATTTCAGCTTCAGAACTACAGAGCTGTATTGGCATGCAGACTTTTTAAAAACTCGTAAAGAATTAGACACTTCGAAAGTGCAGTAGCAAAGACATCAGCACACGCTTCATCATCTTCACGGCAAACATTTCAAGATCAGTATTCAATACGTATCAAGCACTGTGACTGGGTGAGTGTTTACTAAGGTCACTCCATGTGCAACACACTCATTATTTACCTCATGTCAATGTCTTTGTATGACTGGGGATGGAAGAAAAAGACATCTGAGTGAAAATAGTTCCATCTGAAGAAGCGGTTTACATATGTGGTGACAATAATGATCACGAAAATCAGATTAATTCAATATTATTCTTTTAAAAAATAAAATGAATATCATTTTACAAGGCAATGACTCACAAAAGTACACAGTGTTGGCACAGATTAAGGGCGCTAGTATAGATGACTTGTACATGTTGTTGTTCTTTCGGCTGCTCCCTGTTTTTGGGGTCACCACAGCGGATCAATTGCACTGCATGTTTCGATTTGGCACAGGTTTTACACCGGATGCCCTTCCTAATGCAACCTTCCCATTTAATCCGGTCTTGGGACCAGCACTGAGAGTTAACTCTTCAGTGGCTGGGGTTAGCTCCTTGCCTGGGAATCGAACCAATGAGACCACAGGATCCTGCCGCTGGACCACCAGGAGGCTTTAGTATATTTTCATTGTCTGTACCGCTTATCCGATCTATACTCGGGTCACGGGGAGCCTGTGCCTATCTCAGGCATCATCGGGCATCAAGGCAGGATACACCCTGGACGGAGTGGCTTTAGTACATGATTTAGTAAATTTGTTTTTTGAAAAATAATTGTTTTAGCGATGGCCTAAGTACAAGTGTATTATGTGGCTGACGAAACCATTCATAGTGCTTATTTGTGTTTACATGCGCCTCTTTAAATGATCACCCTCCCCTTTAAATGATCTTGTCTAACTCTCCTTCAGGTCAAATCTGAACATCTAATGTGCATTAAATATTGGTATAACTGAGCAAATATTTGAGCATGGCTTTGAGCATATGAAAATGAAAAGCCAAACTCACCGACAAAAATGCTAACTCATCTGTCTCTTCCACCTCTTTTGTTGTGGTCTCCATCATCTCCTTGGCTGAGTCGATGTCCTTTTGGAAAGACAAAATTTGATCGTAAAGCTGCTCAAGTTTGGCCTTCTTCTCTTCCTCCATAGTCTGAGACATTTCGTTGTACCGCTCCATCACCAGCTTCATCATCTCCTCGTTTTGCTGATCCAGGGCTTTCTCACCGTCCTTGCATTGATCCTGTGTGCCGGCAGACATGGACACAATCAGATGTGCTTTTGTAGATCTTGGACCAAATTCAAGACAAAATTTGGTCTTGTTATATCAGACCTTTGAGATGCAAATTCTACATTTAATTCAGAGCATACCTCTACAGAGTTGTACGCCAGCTCGAGTTCCGAAACCATGTCTTCAATATTTTCTGATCTTTCTTGTAGAACCGATATCCAATTACTCAACTGATTCTGAAAATCACAAAAAAGATCGTGTTTTTCAAACTTTACATGCTTGAATAATTACAAAATTCCATATTAACATTTCCATTTTCCCTGAAACCAAATATGGGGCGTTTTAGTTTGTACTTATTTTTATTTTACAGATCAAACTCTTCAAAATCAGGACTGATCTGTTGTTTAGGGAATGAACACAACATCAATGCTGCATTACAGACATGTTTTCCCCCCTCAGAACTCCCCGGGGTATGAGTGTATGTATATTTCACTATGCTGAAAACTATCAACAGCCAGTGAAACTAAAAGTAAGTAGTAAATACTGTATGTAAGTTCTGTCACATTATACAAGGTTTTAAATGCCAAGAGTCACTGGCTCTGCATAAAAAGAAATGAACTGTTGGTGACTTCATGATCCAAGTTTCCCCAAGAGAATTCTTGATGTAGATCAGATATCAGGCTGCTGAGAAGAGATGTCATGGAGGACCACAGAGGAACATTCCTACCTATATACTCCATAATTTCCACTGTCATATAATCACAGTGGAAATTACAGCATGTAAAGGTAAGAATGTTTGAAATAAAAAAATGAACTTACCTTAATGTCTTCAAACGCTTTTTCCAACGTTGACACCTCATGATTTCCATGGCCACCATCACTCAGTAATATTGGGCAACGGCAGACGAGGCAGAATGCATCCATTGGCTGAATTTCTACTTTTTCCTTCAGTTGCCTGAGAGCTGATATTTGGGTGTTATCCAAGTCCTCGATAAATTCATAGTCTGCCTCGAATGAAGGCTCTTGAAATTCATCCTGGCCATGTTCCACATATTCTCCTTTAGCTGCAGTTACGTCCATCTCTGATTGTCTTGCATCATGCTCAGTGACTACCTCATAATCTAGCTCCTCGTATATTTCCTTTTGCAAATCAGGCTCTGCCAAATCACGGCCGAACCCAGAAAGGTCTTCCAGTGGGCTGAAACTCCGTAAAGTCGAAAAGGGGCCTTTGTCTCTTTTTAAGCTTTGATCCGTGGCAAAGTTATTATTTTCTTCAATGTATTCTACTGCTTCCAAAGGTGAAACCCTCATTGTTGAGTCCTGTATCTCCATTGGAGGGGAAGGACTTGCAGGCTCCAGAGTTCTCCATAACTCTTCTTTGTGTGTATCCTTTAGAAGTATTTTTTTGGTTTTACTTTTATTTTTTCCCTCTACCTTTTGTACATCATCTACTCTGTTAACATCTTCTTGGTATACAGGCTTAAGGGCCTCCGCAGTAACCCCCAACTTATTTCTGTCTATAACTACATCCATTATCGCACTGTTCTCTTCCTTAGTTCCAGTTGGTGGCACAGTAACTTTGGATGCGGCATCTGGTTCCGTAGCAGGAATGAGTGAAATCATCTTAATCTCAGCATGTGAGTCATTTAAAACATCTGCCAGGTTCCTGCCTACTTTCTCATCAACCACATCTCTTTCTGTGATCTCTGGAGCAGGAGGACACACAACATCACTCTCAGCCTCTTTGGTATCACCTGAGATCTCTCTGAGATCATAACCTGTTGGTTTCTCTGAGTATACCTCCATTTCCCCTAACTCATCATCTTTCTTCTCATGTGTGAAGACACACTTAGCTACATTATTCAGACTTTCTACAGCTTCTGTCTTCTCTGTTGTTACACCGTCTGTACCCGAAGTCTTTCTATCAAATACTGTCACTGTGTCTTTCTCAGTCTGTTCTTTTAGCTGCTCTGTGGCCTTGACCTTGATTTCGTCATCTCTCTCTTCAGTCGTACCTGCTTCATTTAAAATTTTCTGCTCACGTATGGTTTTAAGATCAGTTTGGACTTCACTATCTAAATCTGGTAGCAAGGTTTTGTCAGTGAATTGCTCCTGCTTTCCACTTTCAGGTACAATGGACTGGACTGCAGTATCTTTCAGGGCTTCCTCTACAGCAGGTATCTCCTTACTCTCCAGAACTTCAGATCTGCTTTCCAGTACTGCTTTACTACTTTTCCTGTGAAATTCTGGCATTTTTTCACCAGAGGGCTTGGTCACATCTTTACATTTCTCTGATTCACAGACCTTTTGTTGACTGATTTTTTCTTGATGCACACTTCCTATTTCTTCAGCTGTCCTTGTTGCTGATGTATCTTTTACATCGAAATCCTTCACTAAATTAGGTTTACCAATTTTTTGTCTTGTCGTCGTAGCTTGCTGCCCCTTGTCCGGTGTTTCTTTCATGGTAATAGTAATGCTTTCTCGAAGGTCAGCTTTTACTTGTTTGTCGTCTTTTTTTGTTAGCTGTTGTGGCAGGATCTCAACCTTATCATTCAATCCAGTTACTTTTTCTTCCACTGAACCTCTGGAAACCTGTTTGTCTGTGTGCTTCAGTTCCTGAACTTTGCTTTGTTTTCCATCTTCTATTAATAAAGTTTTATCTGATTCCTGATTCGCTGTTTTAAATACCTCACTGATTTTAAAAGGAAGTTTATCAGACGAGACAGTTTCTCGAGTCACACAGCCAGTTTTATCTTCACATCCCTCTACAGTCTCTGAAACACGTTTAACTGTTACACAGCCGGTTTTCAGCCCGTCGTCACAGTCTTCACAGTCCTTTGACGAATACGAAGGCTGACGTTCATCTTTTATATCATGTTTCCTCTCGAACTCGGCTTGATCGACACCAACATCCTCTTCTTGGGGAGTATCATCTTCCTTAACGCGAATTAAACATCCAGTCATTTCAAATTTATTCTGTGGCCATATCACTCTGTCACTGGCTGGAGTGTCAACCTCTTGTACGTCTTCAACCACTGGAGTGTCATCTTTCAATATGAATTTCTCCAGGTAGCCATCTCCATCATCTGAATCAGAATAACGTCTTTTAAATGACTTTTCTGAAACCACACTTTCGATATCTGAGGTGTCCTCGTCCTTCTTTCTATAGCCAAGAGCATCTTCATAAAGATCTAAGTAATGGAACGACATTGCTCTTGGCTCGTCTAGGAGATCTTGATCTATGATCTTGGGCGGGCCAGGGGGAAGGAAAATCGGAGTAAGGATAGTCTCCTGGCTGCCAAATAAAGTTGAACCCCATTCTTTGGGTGTTTTAAGGCTCCCACTTGCATGCTCTAAGTCTTCTTTATGGTGTGATGGCAGTTCACGTGCTGCATTGCAACTTGCTCCATAAAACACTTCATCTAGATGATCATCTGCAATTTCAACGTCAGTGACAATGACAAAAGAATTCTCATCAGCTGTGTCCTCCACCTTTTGTTCTTTTTCATGCACCTGAGCCTCCTCTTGCTGGATATCTTGTGTAGACCCAGACTTCTCAGAGTCTGGTGCTTGATGATCTAGCAGTGTGAATTTCTCTAAGTAGTCCATATCAGTTTCATCTTTGTTGAGCTGCTCATTAGCAGGGGTCTGAGATAAGCCTGCATGACTATCATCTTTTACTTCCTGAATGTCTATCCCGGTGTCCTCAGGAATGGTGGTGGGAGCTAGGCTTTCATGTTTGCACTTTGTTTTGATCTTTGGAGTGTCCTCCAAGTAGGACAGATTGTCTGGCAATTCTGTACTGCATTCCTCATCCACTGTAGGAAGTTTTGACGGTACTACAATATTAAGTATTTCAAACCCCTCAGAAATCAGGTTGAATAGCTCTTGATCCTTGTCTGGTTTTCCGTCTGCTGTTTGACCATCCTGTGAATCTTCGCATCTTATATTTGGTACAGAGACTTCAATCATTGCAGGTCTCTCTTCTCCTATTGCAGGGCCTGACAATCTGGAGCCTGGTCTGCGAAACCTATCACCCAACTTTCCTCTGCTGCTCGTTTTTTTCCTTCTTCTCACCTTGTCTTCATCCATAATGATAACTATATTACCCTGTGTCCCCGAACCCTCCAGGCTGTATGAATCTGATGGAGAGCTGGCTTCCGAGGCCCATGGTGTCGAGCACCTGCTTGATGCGGTCTCCCACACGATCCCACTGTCCTCGCTCTGGACCGTCACCATGGAGAACGACGGGTCCACCATCAGGCACTGGAATTTGGGCTTTACAGCTGGATCGTCGACTACTTCCTTTAAACTGTTTCAAAAAGGAAAGCAGGAGGTTTCACTGTGATGCAAAACGGTACATCTGTCTAAATGGTACAGCAACTTGAGAACATGTTGGGAGTGACAAGTGGTTATTAACTAAAGTTGTCAGGACACTGAGATTTGTAGCTCTGGAAGTGCAACAGATATTATCCTGGCGGTAAAATATATCATAGGCAAAAACTTTGCACTTCAATGGATATCAGGTATTGTGGTAAAATAGGTTGTGTTTAATGCTTCTTATTTTTTTAATAAGATACAAACTGACAGTTTAATTTAAGAACTAAGTAAATTAGAACAACCTGTGCCATATACATGAATAAAAAGGTAAAAACACAGGTTTTATTTCGTGGTCTCATAATTTCACAGGTTTTTCTAATGAACTAACAGCATGCATTAGTCATGTAACCTTTAGAAAGAGCAGGAGCTGTACCTGTTGTGTAGTTCCTCAACTTCTTCGTCGTCAATGTTGGTAGCCTCTGTCCCATCGTCCTGAATCTCCGACTCGGTCCTTTCACTTTCTTCCTGCGCGTGAGACTCCATTTTTGTCCGTCTAAAACCCTGGAAGTTCTTTTAATTTTTTATTGAAAGGAGTGCAGCTCCGTGTAGAGACCATCGCCAGTGGAGTGCGGTTCGCCTTACTCAGCGCGCGCTCGAAATAGAATGCAAATTATTCTCGAGAGCTCGGCGCGCGCAATGCGAAAAGCAGGAAAAACAGCCTCTTTTCCTTTCCAGAAGAGTTTTTTTTAGCTCGTGCACGGTCTGTTTCTTACGTCTCTTGTTTTTGTTTTTTTTTTTCAGACGGCAAAAGAAGATAAATGATGACCAGCCGTGTTTAGATGATAAACTATAAGAGCGCTATGGTGTGTAATACGACACTGGTTGGACACCTCCATGTTTTGCGAGGGGAAGGCCTGAAGCACTGCAGTGCCAAGAGCTAATTTTACACCACAACCTCTTCACTCAAATGCTTCATGATGAACTAAGGGCACAACGCATGGCGTCACTACACCCGAAAAACTGTACAAACTAATTCAGTGCAGTGTTAGATTTAATTGTTCTTTTTTAGTAAAGTACATGGATAAACAAACAGTAATTATATAAAGGTGTGCTGTGGGATCTGGCACCGACACTTTAGCAGCAGATCCTTTAAGTTGTGAGTTGGTGTGTCCATAATTCGGACTTGTTTGTCCAGAACACAGATGCATTGAGATCTGAGGAATTCGGAGAGCAATTCTACGCGTTATGTTTCTCAATGTGTGCCAGTGAGGCAGGACACATTATCCTGCTGTAACAGGCCACTGCCATAACCATTTGTTTAAGGTTTAGGTGGGTGGTACGTGTCAAACTGACATCCACAAAAAAGCCAAGAGTCAAGGTTTCGAAGCAGAATATTGCCCAGAGCATCATGCTGCCTCCTCTGGTTTCCCGTCTTCCCATAGTGCACCCTGGTGCCATCTCTTTCCTGGGTGACACAAAACCACCCAGCAGTCCACATGATGATAAATAAATAACATGATTCACCAGAGGATGCCATCTTCTTCCATTGCTCCATGGTTCAGTTCGGATGCTCGTGTGCTTTCAGTGGTGGACGGGGTAAGCATGGTCACTCTGCCCAGTATGCAGCCCCATACATATCAAGTGGGTGCTAACAGCTGCATACTAGGAACACCACCAAAAGACCTGCTGTTTTGGCCCTTGTCAGTCCTCTAAACTGCACAACAATTTCTCTATTATTATTATTATTTTAATAGTGAGTCTTTCACTTAAGAGTGCTTTCACACAGTGAAAGAAATATTTATGAAATAATGCTAACATTTAAACACTAGAGTCTGCATATTTAATCAGACATCGATATATACATTGTTGAAAAGGTTGCAGTAGAAAAGAAAACAGTTTCACGGTTGAGGATTAATTCTGATATCACTCCTCTACTGTTCACCTCACTTCTTTTCATCAGTGTTTTTCTTGTCCTTGATTATAATGCTTTTTGTAAGAAGATGGCCGACAAGATAACATTTAAATAAGGTAATTTTAATTCATTAAATAAACATTAAAAAGACTGTACAGAATGTACAAGAAGTGACAGAACAAAGCAAGAACAAAGCGCCAACATACACCAGTGACTTATTTTCTAATGCTGTTATTTTCTAAGGCATTAATTAGTGTCAAAAATCCGGTATTGAATCAGAGACCAGGTACTAATTATATTAGAATGAGGAAATATAGAACAGATTAATGACCTGTTTGAGAACAGAACCTGAAGAGCTTCCTACAAACATTGTGCAACAAAAGGCCACAACCTCATCTACACATGTTTGATGCTCATATGAGACTACAGCTTTTTGGTCATAAGGAACTTGTGGCTAGCATTGCAGTGCTGCCCAAAGCCCACATCTAAGCAAGAAAACAAAGTCCGGATAATTTAACACTATTTTTAACTTGAACAGGTGCAGTGTAGAGGTGATGGTGATGCAAGAAAAGTGGTTTAAGATGACTGCCGAACAAAGTCCATGAAGGTTGTTCAGCTGTCTTCATAAAAAAAAGGCTCATCACTGCAGGGGTTATCTTTTCAACATTGTTTCTCTGATGGGTAAAATGTAGTTCAGATCTTTCCTCACTTGCAGCACCTGCCAGGACTACAAAAGAGTTGGACAGTAAGAACAGACAGTTAAAACACATCTCTGAATTATTTATTAAATAAACCCTAATCAAGGGAAAAACAGCAGTGCACAAATAAATCTAATAAATAAGTCTTGTGAGTTCAATACCTCTGTAAACACTGCTCTGATGGCATCAAACTTCATTTTCTCATGAACCGCTCTTGCTGTGTTTGAGCTGTCAAACGGTTCTAAAAACAGAAACAAGATATTATATAATGCAACATGAAAAATAAGAATGTGCTAATATTTAAAATCACTTCCACAAGTTGTCAGAGTTACACTCACTGAGCACTTCATTAGGAACGCTACACTAATACTGGTTAGGGGCTCGCTTTGATCTCAGCAGATTTTTACAGGCGATCTTTCTGTTTGCGAATCTGCCGCTCTACCACATCCCGAAGGTGTTCTCTACTGGATTCGGATTGGTTGACATTCTGAGATTCTTTTCTGATCACCACAATTGTACAGAGAGGTAATGTAACTCCAGCCTTTTTGTCAGACTGTACACATCACACTGCTGCCACATGATTGGCTGATTAGACAGTTGCATGAATGAGTAGACGTGCATGTGTTCCTAATAAAGTGTCCAGTGAGTGTACCCAGAATAAAACGTCAAAGAGCTGAAATGACAACCATATCTGCTATCTAAGAAGGACTCGGTAAGAAGAAATGTCAAGTTACCCTCAACATAAAGGAAATTGCTTCTCCACTCCCAGCAGTTTGACTTAGGCAGAGCTTTTGCTTCACGGACAGAGATGACGTACTTGTCCCATCTGTAACCCAAACAGCAATGCATGGAATTTGAACCATGACAGTCACACACATACATTTCTTTATATTGTTATATGTATTGTTCATTTTAATCATGATAAAGTAAGCCATGTTAGAGGCTCAGCCAGGGCCAGGAAAAGGGGAAATGTCAGACCTGTTACTGTCAATCAAAACAGTTCAATGAAACAAGAGCCTGGCAGTCTGGCAGATTTGTGGGACACAGTCTAATGAAGGACTAAAGTTTTTACACACATGGAGTATCGAAGAACTAAATGAAAATGAATATTTAAGTATGCAGGAAGTAAGTTAGGTTAAATACCTAATAAAGAAAGGACTAAAGCTGAAGTTCACAATATGGAAGTTGCACTGATTATCAATAAAGATTACATGGTAACATTTCTGCTGTCTGAATCCAGGACCTCTGGATGTGGATCATTTTGAAAGTCGAATTCAAACGATCCGATTACTTACATAAGAAAAAGGTATTACCTTAAAGATGCATGAAAATAAAACAAACTGACCTGAAAGCTGTGGCATAGTATTTCAGGAAGCCAAGGAGCAAGTCTCCAAGAGATGACTGGTTCTTCGACAGGAAAGGAGGAATGCACTTGGGGCCGTCTGGTACAAGATGAAGATCCATTACAGGGCTGAAACACTCCTGCAGAAATATCGCTATCATGTTAGTTATATATATATATATATATATATACATACACACACACCACCAAGATAAATCTGACCCTTATGTTTAACAAGAACACAAATGCTTACTGGATAATCCTTTTGAAGGCAAGGAATGACAGGTTCTGGAAGAGCTAAACAGGACAGAATTTTAAGAAAACGTTAAAATCCGTCCAGGATTCCATTTAAAAACAAATGTATAGGATACAGTATAGAATGTGTCTGTGAAAAAGGCAGACTAGTATACCCCATCATAATGCTCACATCTCACACTATTGACATTTCTGTGACTGGCACTTACTCTGGAGGTAATGTAGGACCATTAGGACCAGTGTGTAGCTGCTCAGGGTTCCACGGCTGGCATCGTTGATCCTGTGATGACCAGCCCACTTCTTGATCGCGAGGATGACGGGGCGAACGCGCTTTTCGACTAAATGACAGAACGCACAGATGCAGATAAATCAACAGAATAAATATATGGAAACTGACGGTTCAGTGCAGCACATTTTTGAGGTGATGTATTTAAACCATTATTACAGTATTTAAAAAAAAAAAGAAAAGAAAAGAAGACATTCTCAGCCTTAATGATCACGGCACGTTTTATTTCACGTGCTGAAAGAACATTAAGCAAATATAACCTGTATCAGTCTTTCCTGGATTTCATATTTTTCTGATTGCAGAAATGAAGTGAAAATTTCACTTAATGAGTTAATTTTATAGGAGCTTGCAACTGTTCAAAATGACTGCAGGTTTTCTGCAGACTTGACCTGAGATGTGTGCATTTAGCCAAAACCCTCTCAAATGCGCCATACAGCTATCACACAAGGTAAATTACACGTGTGTCTGCACTGGGATTCGGTTAAAGAAGAATCCTGTTCAAGTAGTTTTCTGTAAAAAAGTATTTAAAATAACTAAAGGAGAAAAAAATCAAGCATTTTTGGCTGTAACAATAAAAAAAAACAAAGATATCAGAGCTGTGAACCCAAACCAGTTACAGTTAATGTTAATACGTTTCTATCATTCATGAAATATTTTATATTTATTTTTACGTTATTATTTCAATTAAGTCATCAAACTTTAGATAAAATCCATTCAAACAGGTCCACAATGATTACTGTTATTATTCTGTTATTATTGTTGGAATGCAGTTTAGAGTGATCTATATAATATACACATATAATATATAAATAATCACAAAACTCTGAGAAGTTGGTGTGCACTTACGGTATGCGTACGTCCGAAGCAGGAAAGTGTTCCTGATTCCCACGGTGTTGTTAACGTTCAGATCAAACTCCACACCACTGTAATTAGACAGAAGTGGATAAGATGAAATAATCGTTATGCTTGGCTTCGGTTCCAATGAGTTTCTAGCAAACACGATGTTTTAAAATATTTAAAAAAATACACTGCCACTGTATGTAAACTCTGTTAACTGGTCATTTACAATTATCCCAAGGTGTAGACTAAGTAGCTAGACCACTGTACAGTAGTGACACTATGTGTATCAGTGTGTAGGTCTGAGTGTAGCCGGGGATTTTACACAACCTCCTGGACTGAGAAAACAACAAATATGAACATATCCAGCCAACAGCAAAATGAAGGGCAAGAGGAAGTAGTTTTCAACTACTAGGTCATATCATTGCTGACCATGTGCTTCCAAGCAAGCTGGGATATGTGGGGAAAAAATTTCACTGTGCTATACTGTATATGTGACAAATAAAGGCTTCTTATGCTTCAAATAAATTCGAAAAAATATATTAACTATGCTTGAAAGTTCAACTACATATCTAAAAGAGACACACAGGCAGACTACTACAATGTAACAAGTCCGACATGTCATAATTTGACCCCTAGGATCTTGTGTTTCTGTGCTGTTTAATTTCCTACCTGCCTCTGTCCTTGAACTTCAGTATTGGCACTTTGGCTCGGATGAGCTGAGGTCTCTCAATGTAAGCTGTGGACCAAAGCACATTATGTCAAATTTCAACCTCGCACATGTTCAGGCTCTGCTTTATAAACAACAGGAAAATGGACTTACACAGCTTGTATAACAACTTCTGCACAAGACTGAGTATGTACACTGCATCGGTTTTCTGGTTAATCTATTAAAGGCAGATACAATTTTATAATGAAGCAATAAATGACCCTAACGCTGATTTAGTTCTCTTAATATAACGTTATATTACGACTCATAAATAAATGAACTTACTGGACCCTCTTGAACGACAAGACATAAATCGGCATCACTGGTCCGACTGCCGAAACCATTCAGAGATGACCCTGCCAGGTAGATCCTCGCACCTGTATGATAGACAGAATCATTTAAAATGATATGTCTTTACAGTGCAGCTGAACACAGTGGATGAAGACTCGAAGCAGACCTACATGGGAAGAGCCTCTGAATGTCTGTCTGCAACCTCGCACGACAGAATTCCTTCTTCTCCAAGTCCTCACTCTTCTGCTCACAAGTGTGGAACAGATCCAGGATCTGTTGGCTCAGCTGAAACATTAATTCAGTGCTTTTAATGAGGTCACATAAAATAGCTTGGAGAAAAAAAAAGGCAATGTGAATCAAAGTATACCTTATCTTTGATTACATGTGATGGCAAAGAACTCTGACTGGACTCCTCTCTGAGAAATGGCATGCTGCACTGGGGTGTAGAGGTGACCACATGGCGCATAGGAGAGTGAATCGGAGAGCAGACCTCCCTCACAAACCCACCGGTTTGTACCTGCTCACCCCGAGCCACTGGGCCTGTATTGGCCGGGGGTGCATACGGATGGGACGAACCGAAGCGCTGCCTCTTGAGGTCCTGCTGTGTGTTTCCATCACTTTTCCTCCTAAACCAATTGCATTTTAAAAAAGTCACAGAGATAATATGCAAAACAAACAACATATGTAAAGAGCGAGGCTTACTTTCTGGATCCATTGGGAGTGGTGCGAGAAATTTCCGGCGCAGCTTTCCACTGATATTTTGGTATATGAGGGAATACAATCAAAGGTTGGCCATGTAAGCTGAGGGGAGAAAGATTTTACATGTATAAAATAAAGACAAAAACGTGTTGTACAGACATATTGAAGAAATAACGAGAAATCTCAGACAAACAAGAAGTCTCAGTCTCACTTTGTGACATTCAGATGGGCTTCAGTTCGTTGTTGTTGTTGTTGTTGGAATAAGTTATGGGGTAAAATACGCTGGGTGAATAAAGCATTATTAACTTGCCCTTGCTTGTGAGGGAAGACTGGAGACCTCGGAAACATCTTCTTTGGAAAGCAGAGCAAACATCTGCTCCCTGAAAAGAGCCACAGGAGAGGAAAGAGCTTTCAACACCAAGAGGACTTCAACTCTCACAAATTGTGTTATAAGTTTATCATTTAGTAATAATCGGACGTTTTATTAAAAGAACGAGTAAAGAAGAGATTGTTGCCGTTTTTGCAAATCTCTAAACACAACAAATTCTGATTTATATGAGAGATTTTCTATCAGCTCGCTAACAACACCCAACCCCTCCTCATGCTAGCTAACTGTATGTTCAAATATCGAGCCAGTTCTACTGGTGGATTTCAGGAAATGAATGTAACGGAGATTATCGCTAACATGTACATTCCTCAGAAGGGAAATAAAATATCACATAAACTGTAAATGATAATATAGAAACTTACAGACAGAGAGGATAAATGCTGCTACTTAGCCAAAGAGCTTTAGTAAATATATCAGACGACATACATGGGTGGGAGTTTTTCCAACTTCCGGGTTACAACTTCCGCTTCGGTGTGTGTGTGTGTGTGTGTGTGTGTGTGTGTGTAGATAGATAGATAGATAGATAGATAGATAGATAGATAGATAGATAGATAGATAGATAGATACTTTATTCATCCCAATGGGAAATTTACAACTTCCAGCAGTATCCACAAAGTACATGTAATAAACTAATAAAAAAAAAAGTGTGTGTGTGTGTGTGTGTGTGCGTTTTAAAGGAAAGCTCTGTAGTTCATTGTGCCTAAGGGAAAAAAACAAACAAATAATAATAATAATAATAATAATAATAATAATAATAATAAAGAAAGAAAGAAATAATAAACGATATATTATTATTATTATTATTATTATTATTATTATTATTATTATTATTTGTTTATTACTACTTGTTTAATAATAATAATAATAATAATAATAAATAAATAAACAATAAACGATACATTATTATTATTATTATTATTGTTGTTGTTGTTGTTATTATTGCTATTATTATTATTTAAGGACTGAAAACATTATTTGTGGTTGTATTATTATTATTATTATTATTAGTAGTAGTAGTAGTAGTAGTAATAGTAGTAATAGGTTGGGTACACCTCAACAGTAAATAATAAACAATAAACAAAACAATAAAGTGAGGGACAACACAAGATAACGCCGTTCAAATCAGTAGAGACAACACAAATGTTCTTAAAAGAGCAAGTTGTTTATAATACTCAATTTGTGTCTGTGTGAATGTGTAAATAAGACCAGAAACAGTAGTAGTGACTGAGGTAGATCACATTAAAACCAGAATTTGAAGTGTATATTATTATTATTATTATTATTATTATTATTATTATTATTATTATTATTATTATTATTATTATTATTGGTGTTGCTCTTTGTTTTTGAGAAACAATGCTAGCATGGCTGTACTCTGCAGCTCAAATTCTGCTTAGCGATTGGCAGCAGATTCCTCTTCATCCTCATCCTCATCCTCAGCGAGGTCTCCATTCATTCAGCTCGTGGTGATAGCGCTCCGGAGCTGCTGAGCTTTGTGTCCTACGCACCGCCTATACAGACATGCTGTGCTCGGATAGATCATGATATAAACCATACCATTCTTGTGCCTCTTCCTCAGGTAGGTAGGCAGGCTCTGTGGGTGAATGCACGGTGGGATTTAACTGACTCACAGCCCACACAGCGTCGGCCAGCACCGCTGCATGAGTGTGCGTGTGTGTGTGTGTGTACGCGCGTGTGTGTGAGAGAGAGTGTGTGTGTGTGTGTGCGTGCGTGTGAAAATGCCGCCGTGCGGAATGGCAGCGCGCGCGGAGGAGCCACGGCTCCGGCACTGATGGACACATTACGGACACGGTTCATTTAATATCGGCACCAGAAGGCCACTCAGACGAAACGGGAGAAGAAATCGGTTTAAATCTCCATTCTGTCTCAGGATCATTCGGCGAGGAAGAAGCAAAAAAAAAAAAAATCCGACATGGGGTAAGTTAATAACTGCGAATGGATTTAACCTAAAATCCAGCTGTTTCTTGTGGTCACTAATATCCTGTGATGATAATAGAGGAAATCTTGATTTGACAGAAATGATGTGGTTTAATTATCTCCACCCCTAGATGCCTGGAACTTACAGACCAGATGGCAGCATACTGAAAGAGAAATGAAACCTCTAACCATCTGACAGAATTTAGATTTCTGTGTGTATTCATTGCTGGTGATTAAACTCATCTCCTTATTTAAATTCAACATACTTAGCTCCTTGTCACTGGATTGATCAACCTGCTTTCCTATATGGACATAAAGCACCAACTTTCTCTTCTTTGAAAGCACAGATTAGCTGACTGTAATGGGTGTAGGTAGCAATCCTACAACGTGTAGTCTGTAGCTGCAAATCTCTTTCACATCTATTAAAACAATGGACAGAATCCATACATGGATATTACATTATACTGGCAGGGTCTGTAATATGTAATATGTAACCTATGTATTGTTGGTTCCTGCAGTTAGTAAGCAAACCAGTTTGCATTCCAACACTGGCAGTGATTCGACTGTAAAATGTACAAGGAACAGCTCAGCATTTCATCTTTATGGATGGCTATAGATTTGCGATAGAGAAGACTGGCTTTAAACACATTCTCCATGCACATAATTGGCCATCTGCTCTTTTCTTGGATAAAGAAGGGCAAACCAATTAGATAATGCAACGTGTGTCATCTGGCATTGGTTGTTGGTTGGAAAATGGAGGTTTTAGCTTGAAGTTATCAAGCATTTGAAGTTACAAGAGGATAGCTATTATTGATTAAATTAAATGGGTATACATTAGTACACCAGCTGTTATAACTATGGCCACTACAGAGACATTTTATTGGCCAAAGTGCATATCATATAATGAATAGATTCCTCTTTAAATACACTCTCCCTTTCGACAGATTTAGTTTATTTGCTGAGGAATTGCCTCAATTTTACATGATCTTTGTTGTCATGGAAAACCACTCTCTCCTTTAAGCAGCACTTTGTGCAAAAGTACACTGCTTTTATTATTGCTAATTATTACTTAATTAAATTGTGATAATTGTAGTTCTGAGGCAGCGCAGTGGTGCAGCGGGTAGCGCTGCCACCTCACACCACGGAGTTGGAGTTAAAATCAGTGCATAGTCTCGAATGTTCTCCTCATGTCCCCCATGTCGGTTATCTCTGGGTTTTCTGGTTTCTTCCCACTTCCTAGTAGGTTAATTAGCTATGCTAATTTGGCTCCAGGTATGACTGGGTGTATAAATGTGCCTGCATGGTGACCTACAATGGACTGGCATCCAGTTGGTGTGCTCTGTGCTCCTGTGATACTGAAGGTGAATAATTGAATGCATGAATAATTGTAGTTCTCAAAACCATGGAAGGAGCCTGCAATTCGATCTTAAAACTCAATTACACTTTTAAGTCTTTTGAGTCCTATCCAAGTATTAAATTAGGTAATCCAAGCTGTTTGCACAATCGAAGTCAAATATTTATTGGGAGGATGGCGTGGTGGTGGTATGCTGTATGGAGTAAAACTGGGCATAGTTCTGCTCTTCCATTTCTTCTTCACTACACCGACTGAAAATGTGCTACATGCATGGGAAAATATTTGCCTCATCCAATTTCCTCTTCTCTGTATATTTGTTTAGAACCTTTTCATCATCTGATTTTTCTGTTCTGCATACTAGGCCACTAGATGAAGCAGATTAATTTGAGGATTTGAGACAGAAACTAATCTGAAACCCAACCATATGTGTGACAGTTATGTCACTTTGACCACTAAAGAAGGATTGATTCCTGACTGTTCCCTTAGAGTACAAAGTAGTTTGAAATATATGGCAGTGCTATTAGACAAGGGTGAACACTTTTATCCTTGGGTGTTGGCTGGTTATAGGAAGCAAGTAGTGTGAAATGGTCTTTATAGCACCAGAGTTACTACTATCACTCCTCTGAGGTGAATGCAGATTAGTGTTTCACCTCTCACACCAACGACTGCAGTGAGACTGGGAATTGAGATGTCAACGTGACTCCATTAGTGTCTGCACAAAATCACAACACTAATTAATTTGCTCAGTTGTTTCACAATGGAAAGCAAAACTAGACCACGAAGATAGTTAGGCTAGATATGCTTGACATAAGCCTCCTACACAACTAACAGTTCATTTAACTGCTCTGATATTGCACGCGTAAAGGTGTAAGAACTTATGTTGAATAGAGCGCTCCGCTTAGAGGTAGAGGCGGATGAAAGAGATATACTAAAAACATCCAATGTTGAATAAACATATTCATCATTCATAGTCTATAAAAAACAATATAACACTGAATTCCTAAAGCTAAACTATTCTTTTTCCACAGCCAGTAGTATCACTGTGATTGCTGAATTCTAATGGTAATTATGCAATGTGCCTTTGATGTTGTTCAAAGATTTTTCAGCCCCTGAGTGCAGCGTAACCTCAATGTTCAAACTGCACCCTTTCTTTCCCTTTTTTGTTCTCCCTTTTTTCCTTCAATACTCCCAGCTTCCACTTCTTTTTTCACTCTTTTTCCCCCTTTCATGCAAACACGTTTCTGTACATCATCCCAATGGCAGCTGATTAGAAGCACGCTAATGGTGATTAGACACCCTGTGAATAAGTTGATCCAACTCTCAAATCTCACAGAATACCTCTGTAGCTGGTGTCTCTTGATTTCTCTTGTTTAGTTTTGTTTGATACTGTGATTATGGCTGGTACTGTATGTAGAGATGAATTCTATAAATTGTTAGTCTTTCTGGGGGAAGGGGTTATCTCTGGAATTAGGTCACATGTAAGTCTAGACTGATAATGATCCAGGAAAACTATTGGATGGTTGTAGAAGCTGCCCTTTAATGCAGAGCTGATGCCTGCTAGACTGATGATCTGTGGAGTCGGTTGTAATGATTGAGTTAGTGGCTAATGCTGGTCTTGGAACAGTGGAAAAGGGCAAATTCTACTAGAATACCTAACAAAAAACAAAAAACCCAGGTGTAGCTCGAGAGCTTTAATGAGCAAGCCAAAGGTGATGGTGGTGAGGAAAACCTCGCTGAGACAACATGGGAAGAAACCTTGAGAAGAACTCAAATTGGGATCAATCCTCAGCTGGATAGTGGGAATCTAAATCATATTGTCAATAAGAGTCCTGGGATAAGTACAGATTTCATGATTACAGCAACAATCCTTAAGTACAGATCTACAATATGCAGGTGGGATTATAGACAGAAGCAGAGGTAAGAATCGGCCAAACAACAAACAATGACTATGACACTAATCTGGGTAAAAGCTAGTAACCACATTTTGACCTTCCAGACTGTCAAAATCTCATTCAGCATGGACCAGTGTGTTAACAGGGTTTCATTCCAACCATACAAGCACTTACTTGTTTTATCAGTTGGTCTTGGTCTTTATACATCTGATAAGGTGTGCAGCCATGTTGGCCTTTAGAACAACCTTGTTGTAGACACTAAGCAGCCTTAAAAAAAATCTACCAGATGTAGCTTTAGATCCATAATGAGCAAATCAGATGTCACAGTGGCCAGCAAAACCATGTGGAACCATGTGAACATGAACAAACCGTGAGAGGAACCAGGCTCAAAGGGAACCATGCTCTTCTGAATTTCATATAAATCTTTAATATCATTGTATACTATAAAGTTAACCAGTTCAGTATGTTGAGTTTATTGTGAATAAAAGACCTGGGATGTGCACAAGGGCCTTCATGATTCTAGCAGCATCTATCTATGGAAATCATCCACGAAAGCAACTTGGGCACTTGAGCTTTGGTAAGTGCAAATCTTTAGGGTATCCAGGTAGAACCATCCATAGCAGCAGAAGGATATGTTTGTGAATGCTGTACATTTGTACAATCCTGTAGTTGCAATAGGTGCTAATAGGTAGGGGAAACATTTAATTTAACTACAAATGGATACTATGAAATAACAACAGTAGTTGTAATATAGTACTGGTTATTCATTGAGGTGTATTGCTATCAATAACCTTAGCACAGAACATGACTTCAACATTTCTTTTGAGTTATTAGGGAAAATAGGGAACTGCGTCATATGGTGGGTTCCACAAACGATATCTTTGGCTAAAGTTTTACTCAAATAAACTGCAGCCACTTTTGTTTAAGAGCAAACACTAGCACTGGAGTAACAGTGTAGATCATTTGACCGTGACAGATTACCTTCTTCCATACTATATTTAGACCCCACCTCCCACTCTCCCCCAGCCGACCCCTGCCAAACAGCCGGTATTTCCATCTCAGCTAAGCAACTTGTATCTGCTCGTCTAAAGCTCCATAACATGGGACACCGATGAATCTAGCTTGGTGGGTGGGTCCACCTGAGTTTCTCTGGTTCCTGCTGAAAGAAAGATGGAGGCCAGGGTCCTCCGACTCCCGGGCCGTGCAAGTTCACCCAGTGGGTTTGGTCAGACCACGGTGCTGCGGCACAAAGAAGTTCACCATTTCTTCTTTGTCCCATTCAGGGAGCAGCCTATCTACAGCACACGGGCGCATGTCTTCCAGATCGACCCCAATACCAAGAAAAACTGGATGCCCACCAGCAAGCATGCCGTCACCGTCTCCTACTTCTATGACAGCACCAGGAATGTGTACAGAATCATCAGCCTGGACGGGTCAAAGGTAAAATGATCTCTGCTTTGCATTTCTCTGTAGTCTTATCTGGGACACAAAGATGTCTTTGGTGTTGGTCTTGTTCTTATATTTAACCATTTCCATAACCATTAATTGTCAGTATTGTTTTTGTTTTTTTTGCAAATGTCCTGTTTAAGTCAACAAAATCTACATTTAAGCACTAAGCATTATGATCATACCTGATAATACTGGAGCATGCATTGGAACACAGCACCCAATGTAGTCTATGCAACCAAAATAAAAAAAGCACAGTCTCTGCCACTATTCATTTAGTCACATGCTTGAACCGTTCACTCTTTCAATTTTGTGTTTGATTTGTCACATGCTGCTCTAGAGCACTGATACAATAGTCACTACATTGATTTCATATGGAGCCTATTTTGGTGCACCAATCCTGCATCATAAGCCCTTAAGGGCAGCAACCATGATTAGTATTGGAATCACACTCCCTATTTTCAGTGAGCAGTGAGCAGAATCTGAGACATTACTGCAATGTAAGACATCCATATTCATCACCGCGTGAAAAAATGCATACATTTTCTCATGCACTACATGTCTGCTTACATAAACCTCTTAGGTGAGATAAAACATTGCAATTCAGGCCACTGGCAAATCAAGCAACTCAATCCTAGTATCTTACCCCTTCTTGCAGAGGGAGCTCAGACTGGTTAAAATAGCTCATACACCAGTGTGTGTGTGTTTGTGTGTGTTTGTGTGTGTGTATTTGTGTATTAGAGTTCTCTGTACCGCAGCTCCAGAGCTTCAGAGACAGAAATAACGTGTGAAGCAATCCCAGCATACTGAAGTGGTTTTAACTGCTCGGTAGAGCCTATTGCCTGTATATCCATAGCAGCAGCTAATACCACATCAAAACAATAACCACTGGTTCTTTTCGTGCAAATGTCATCGAAATTGATTTGAGCAAATTCACTTTTGGCAGTGATGGCTTTAGCTGCTCTTAGTACAGCAGTTAAGGTTGTAAAAGTGCCTCTGGATGTTGCTCTTGCACTGCATCTGAAGTATTGCAGTAAATATATTTTATATGTGAGGCCTTTATGAGAAGCAAGGTGAGACTGGGGCAATGAAATGAGGTCAGATGTAATAAGAGCGTGGTCTTAAGGCCACGCTGGGGAGATGATAGTTCAGTTATGGCCGATGGCGCATTAACAGGACAGTCCACTAATCCAGTGGTTTATTTAACACCTTGCCTGATGTCTAAGCTTTAATATGCCTGTCTCCTCATCTGACCCACAATTTATGTATTCCACCCTGACCTCTGTAAATTCCAGCAGAACCAATAGAAGCTCCACCATTGAATGCTCTTAAGCCTTGAACTACACTGAACTGACTCGGACCTATTGTACCGTGTCAGGAGATTGGCATTGGTCCTCTACACATATTTTATTCTTTTAAAGATCTCCCTACGTAAAAATATTAGTTTTATCAGGCAAATATTAGGGGGCACTGCGGCTTGTTGGTCAGTATGTATGCCTCGCAATTCTGGGGATGGGAATTGATTCCTGCCTTTACCCTGTGTGTGCACAGAGTCTGCATGTTCTCCCCGTGCTTCAGGGGCTCCCTCAGGGTACTGCAGTTTTCTCTCCCTGTCCAAAGACGTGCTATAGGCTGATTGGCATTTCTAAATGGTCTGGAGTGTGTGTGCAATTGCAGATAAACAGTACAGCCCCTAACCTTAACCCTAACCCTATTATTTTTATGTTATCATTATTATATATTATACATATTTGTTTCTTCTTATTATATTATTTTATACCCTTTTAAACAAATGAAGTGACAATTTTACTACCCATTGTAACAGTAATGCAGGATGCAATTTATCAGAGACGATCCAAAATCATTGGCAATATCTATAGCTGGGGTCATCCAGCATCAAGGAGTCAAGGAATCATAATCAGACTGAAATCAGGTGTAAGTTAGAAAAATGGGAGACAGGAACAGGAAACAAGGCTCCATAAATCACAAAAATGCTCAACAAGATTTGGGGAGAGGAAATAAAGGAAATAATAGGCACGTTAATTACGAACAGGTCCACAATCCATTGGCAATACAGGGCAGGACTAAAATCAAAACAAGTCACATGTCTGTAACTTATGACAACTGCATGTGATTTGAATCATATATATGAGATTTGATAAGTGCTTTGTCACGTTTGCAAGCACACTGGTTTTTAGCTAAGATCCTTCTATCCATATCAATCTAGATGACCGAAAGCAGTACTGAAAAGGTTTTAGGCCCATGTAAGGCTTTTTTAAAAATGTACATTTCAAATATAAAAGATTCATGCAATCTCAAGCCTGAAGCAACTGATTACACAGCATGTGTGGATACCGATTAGAGCTCTCACAGTGCTGATCAGAAAATAAAAAGGAACAGCAAATCCAAGATGTTTAAGATTCAACTCCGGGAGCACCACAAATGGACATTAAAAGGCTCAAACTGCCAATCTTCCAAACTCAGACATACTTCCTTTATTGGTTTACACCTTGTCTCAATGTTCAGACCAGTGTTTGAGTGATTGGCTGGGAAACTGTGGTGCTTTCGTTAGAACGCTTTGATTTAGATTGGCTAGCGTTTGCTTGATTGATTAGCTAACATTAGTTTTGGCCGTCAGCAGTAAATTGAGAGTTGATGAGCTGTCAACATAAATTCTGATCTCATTCAGTTATATGTTTGACAGTACTGCTTGTCACTGAGAATATTAGTGCTGGTTTATAAATGTGCTCATGAGCCTGTATGTATCATACATCCATAGATAAGACCAAACCTTAAAGGAATACTCAAGCATTTTCTGTTGCAAATTTATCTTTTTGACAGGATAATTAACCAGAATTGCTGTGTAGTGTGCTGCTCCAGTGTTGAGAATGAGAATGAGAAATAACATCTTAAAGGAAAACTCCACCATGGAACACATGAAATATCTTTATATTGTAATGTGTTTAGTGATTCATGTGGTAATTTGTTGGTGTATTCTTGTTTGTGTGTTTGCTGTAAACAGGTTAACATTGCGAGTGGCGTTACAATGGTGTTAAAAAGAAGCTATTAGCTGTTAAAAAATGGACTCAAGCTTCTTTTCTCACTCATCATTTTCCCTCAATGTCATATTCATTAATGGGAAATCCACTGTAGAAGTAGTAGAGACAACATAAAGTCCCAGAATACAATGCTGCTGTACCACTTAGCTTGGCTAGTTAGTGAATAACAAGATGAGAAATTTGATGACGTTGCTGATCTGTGTGAACAGAGTGTATAGATGAGGAGGACTAAATCCCACTAGGGTCACTATCAGCAGGCAGACCAACTGCATTGTGGGTAATGTAGGAAACCGACAGCAAGCTAATGTAGGAAAAAGGAAGAAACATGTCTAAGTGACAAAGTCAACAATATAAATCTTGGATGTGAGTAAAGATCATGTAATATGCAAGGTGTTTAAAGTGGATTCTTCTTTAGGATTCCAGCTTTAGAGGGACATTCTCTGATCTCTCATGTCTGCCACATCTTACGATCAATGAATATGCATATTATAGTCAGAGATTATAAAACCATTTTTAATGAAATTCATAGACTGTCCTTACTTGTCCATTGTAAGTGAGCAGAGATTAAAGGCTTCCTTTTCCCAGTACAGAGAAACAAGTATGGCTTTAAGCTTTAAGTCACTAGAAGAGGTTGTCAGTAGGAGTCATTACTCCTCCATGTGAGAAAACTCCTCCATGTGACAGAGGAGAAGAAGGGATGGAGGAGAGAACGCTCCCACTTCCTACTGCTAGGATTGTATAACATTTGTTACACAAGCAAAGCTGAAGCCCACTGTCATATCGTCTATGAAATCATGTAACGCAGTTGTATGGAATCTTTCTCTGACTACCATGTTTTCAGATGTGTGTGGGAGTATGGAAATCTAAAGCCTTTCATACTGCACACATGCATAAACATTGTGGCGCTTCTCTCTTTCTGATCAGATTACCTGGAAAGCTTGACTACGGCAAACCTCAATGCTCAGCATGTACTGCTAATTGAGAATTTAGTATAATTTTGCATATCATTAACTCTATAGCTATTGCATTTTACTATCATTTTATCTCTCTGCTGTGTTCTCTGTGCTTTGTAGCTCTTTCTCTCTCTCTCTCTCTCTCTCTCTCTCTCTCTCTCTCTCTCTCTCTCTTTCTCTCTCTCTTTCTCTCTCTCTCTCTCTCTCTCCCTCTCTCTCTCTCTGTTTCTGTCTTCGCTGTCTGTGCACGATCGGAGCGCCTTTCAGATTTACACCCACACAAACACATTCACTTGCAGTAACGCTGGTCATTCCATCGCTCACATTTCACTGTCTTAGAAAGTCAGCAACGGCTTAAGATTTACCAGAAGCTATTAAGTGTTTATAGCTGGCAATTTCTGTTATCATTCGTCACCCAGTTTTATAATGTTCGAGAAAACTAGGCACAGGATTTATTATTGTGAGATCGTTTGGGTGTTTAGTGAGAACACTATTCCAGGGAGCGCATTGTATTGTTCACTGTGGCTTTCACATGGGAGCTCTATGTTACATATGAAGGTGTTCTGTTACAGGATCAATACACACACAGCAATTCCTTAACAGTATATGACCGCACTCTGTGGACTCCTTTACATCCTATTGATGATCAGTCAATTCATATTAAGTCAACACCAAACGCAAATGACGCTCTTCACCTCTCAAATTGGCATCCGAGCCACGTTCTCACGTTCCACAGGAGACGTAGACAGGAATTATCGCTATAGTATTCCCATGACGACACCATCCACCACGGCCAAGCCCTATTCTGTTATATCTGCTGTTTGCTCACAGAGACCAAGGTGAGACTTTGAGGAGAGCAAACAGCCTGAAAAAAACTCCCTGTCCCCTCACTAAAGGCTCATTTCCCCTTCTGTAATCTCATATTTGCTTGTTCTCTGTGGGTTGTGAAGAATAACACTGTTCTTTGTAATCGCCCGCAGGCTATAATAAACAGCACCATCACCCCAAACATGAGCTTCACGAAGACGTCGCAGAAGTTTGGGCAGTGGGCAGATAGCCGTGCCAACACGGTGTACGGGTTGGGGTTCTCCTCAGAGCATCATCTATCTAAGGTGGGTGGAATTCTGCACTGCTATGGCTCACTCAGTCTCTTTCTGTGCATCTCGGTGCTGGGGAACACCTACACACTGTGCCCTAATGAGCAGCTGTACAGTCATCAGTGCGTGGGAGGCTTCTTCTGCGTGGTCCTTTCCTCTCTCCTTTCTCTCTCTTTCAGAATATTTCTCTCTTGGTTTCTCTCGCTCAGTCTCTCTCTCTCTCTCCTCCACATTATGATTAAGTACTGTCACACATCGGGGGTGGAAAAGCAGCAAGGCCTCACTATCAGGCTTATGCAAGAGAGTCATCATACCTTCACACCCTCATCCACACATGCACACTATTCTTTTATGATCTCTCTTTTTCTCTTAGTCTTTTGCTTACATTAAATAGGCATGATTCATTCTTTAATGTCCACTTGACCAGTTACAGTGTATTGGTCCAAGCCTACACAGGCTTATTTTTACATCATACAATTCTTCAGTCACTTTTTCAAGAATCTTCTCAGTAGATGTGAGCTGGATTAGCAGTTTAATCTCTCTTCCATCAATCACATTCCAATCGAAAATAAATGATTGGTACAATATTTTAAAATGACTTTTTTCTAGCCTTTCTCTATTTGTATGTCCACACTAAGGGCCATATTTACTAAAGCACTAATTACAGCCGTTTTAGAAACCATTTACACTAGTAGGGTGGCCAATTTAAAAACCTGCATGCAAATAAACACAGGCACACTCCTAATTAGCGTAAAGCAAGCACAATATAACCCAGTGTTTTTATTTTTACTTTTTTCAACATGCCTTCCTGTCAGCACACAAATTGGCAGACCTGGTATTCATGCAACAATGTTTGTTATTAGGGTTGTTAAATTACACACAAACTGATCGTTTACACTCGGAAATACGTATATATAATTAGGCAGAAGCTCTACACATCAGTGACCGCCGCTTTATATTATTATAAGGTTTGGGAATGTGATATCATGACCCTGTGTCTTATGACTGATCTGCTGTTTTGGCAGGTATGCGCTCAGATAGACAGCCTAGCTAATGGATGAGATTGCATACAAAGAGTGTTTGTATCCCAAAAAAAATCTACAACGGACTGTCATGTTCCCAATATTACACATTCACACACTGCTCACGGGCTGTGAGTGACTCAGAATACTCACCTAACTGCTCACCAGACGTGCTAAGATGTCTGGAGATGTAATAGGAGGTAACATATCCAGATCATTACTGCACTCTGCTTGGGAGTTTGCATGGCTCCACACTGTCAATAAGACCAATTTGATACATAAACCATTGCTGCTCCACAGCTCTAGGGTCGCTGATTCGATCCTGAGCTCTGGTTACTGTCTGTGTGCATGTTTTTCCCGTGTCCCTTTGGGTTTTTTCTGGGTTCTCTGGTTTCCTCCCACTTTCCAAAAACAAGCTGGTGGGATTTAAGTTCATGAAAATAAGTGTGTGAATGGGTGTGTATTGGCTTGGAATGACCAGGGGGTATTTCCCAGTGTTCTTGGTCCAGTGTGTGTGAGTGATTCATATAAACCACTACTAGCTCTAACCTATAATGCAGTATGACGATTCCCAAACCTTTTAGGTGCTAAATTACCTTATACATGTTTAATGAATTGCAAGCACATGCATGATTTATGCTTGGGATCCTGGGTCATGTGCACTTTATTTATTTATTTATTTATTTATTATAAAGTATAGCTAGGGCTGGCAATATACAAGGAAGGCATCGTTGATGCGTCTAACACTCGCATTATATTTTAACACAACGTAGATTATACTGCATATGTGAACACAAAGCAAGCTTGTCACTATAGCAACCAAGCTCTAAGGGCACACTCTAGTTTAGCTTTCTCTTTCTGATTAGCTACAGAGAAGATTCAGTGCTAGACTGAAAAGCAACAGCTAATAAATGTGAAATGTAACAGACAGCCGGTGTTGAGTTTGATTTGTGACATGCGGACATCACGCTACACTGAGATACACAACCTTTGCCGCATTGCTATGATTTTTTTGTTTAGTGGAAAATAATTAGCAGAGGATTTACTCACCAAAACAAAAGTCATGCTAATAATCATGCTAAAAGTTTTAAAATCCAATGTATAGTTTGGCTGATTAGTAGATATGGGCCTGTTTCCCCAAAACTGCTTTCTTTTTTTTCTCATCATCCTCAATGCACACTCAGTTCTTCAGGAGAGTATTCATTGCCCAGTCAGTTGCTTGTACATGCAAATCTGACCTCAAATATCTTCTCAGTTTGCCGACAAGTTTGCGGAGTATAAAGAAGCAGCCCGCTTAGCCAAGGAGAAGTCTCTGGAGAAGATGGAGCTGGCGAGCTCTCCCTCTCAGGTGCGGATGTTGTCATTGTAAAGATCTCTGCTTGTCTAGGTCTTTTAACACACTTCATTACTACACGATTTATTCAGCTTGATTCCTTTGAGAGTCAAATTTCCTTAAATCTAAAACAACTCCCTGGGGCTTTGCACTTGGGCAAGTTGGATTAATGAACAGTTTTGTCATGCTGTTTAGTTAAAACCTAAAAAAAAAAAAAAAAGAAAAGAAAACTTGATTAATGTTGCTATTCTTATCAGCACCAAAGCCTGAGGCTCCTTACTGTAAATGATGTATTGTTAGTTGACAATTAGAGAGTCGTAATAAGTAATTGATGTGGCTCTGTTAATTTCCAGCGGAGGATTTGCGTGTTATCAGTAGACACAAATATCCTGTGAGGAGTTCCCGCAGACAAATACAAGGCTTTCTTCATATTACGCTACGACATATTACAGAGTATATTTTGGCAATTTGTGTCACTATTTTTGGTATTTTCAATACAGTTGTGATTGTCTTATTGTGCCTGTAGTATTAAAAGGCTCTTATTAATTCTTAACCTAGATTAAATCGAATAAATCGTCATAGTGTTTATTTTTGGCTGATAAGCAGAACAGAAATCATAGGACTGAACGCTAGTAAAGTTTGTGTTTGTGGTTCCTTCTAGGAATCGCCTGCTGATATTCACTCGCCTCTGACCCCTCCTGTCACTGCTGACCTCTGCCGAGTCAACGGCACGGGAGATGATGTCACCTTGTCTGATGCATCACCGAATTCGGAGCTCCAATCAGATCTGTCCCCGACCACCCCGACCCTTGCGCACAGGTAACTACATTTTTTTGTATTTTTGTATTTTGTTTTATGTGTGTGCGTGTTTCTGCATGTGTGTGTGTGTGTGTTCGCTGTAAGAGGAGCTTTTAAAGCATTTAAAGCCTACTTGATCTGGGTTCGCATTTAGCACTCATGCTTTTATTCAATCAACACAACAACCAATACAGTTATCTAAAAGAGCCGAATGTAGTTATATAATCTTAGATTATTATGAGTTTGGATTTCCACCCCAAAAAAAAGTGACCTTTTTGGAATAAAAATACATCTATGTGTATTTAGTAACCCTAAATGTATGCTACTGTATCTGCACTGGTGCTGTCTCCTAAATAAAATCCTAAAATCTTTAAGATCTCTAAGATAAGAGTTTAACCCTACAGCACAGTTGAATCAGATTGATTTCTATCCCTTTAGCTTTGAAGTCTGTGGGGTTGTTATAAAGTTGGAATAATGGCTAAACACTTTTAGCCAGATGAATAATGTTGCTTTTTGTATATTCCTTCATAAAGTACAGTCTCTGTTTGCGATGCAGTACAGTATGATGCATTCTCAATGCCAAGAAGATCTTGTTTATTAGTTTGAAGCATGCGTCATCTGTTTTTCTTCATCTGTTCCTCTTGAGTCAAACAGTTGAGTCAGCAATGCCTCAGTGGTCCACAATACAACTGAGGATAATTTCTTCACTATTAAATACATTATTATTATTATTATTTTTTTATCTTTTCTTTCCAGAGACGTGTTTCAAACATGTCAGGTCTTCTCTTTCTGATAAACCTATTCCTGCTGCTTGTGATAAAAGCCACCGCGTAGTTGCTGACGTGCGCATTTTGCTGAAACACACACAGCACACAGGGCTGTATTTCTGACGGTTCTGGATTTTCCATAATGCAGTGTTTCTATATGCATATATATTTTCCTGGTGCAGACGGATTGCATTCCTCTAATGCTTTGTAGCCACCTGAAAGGACTCTCTTTAAGCCTGTCTTTGTTAAATGATTTACCTTGGTTCATATTCCTGCAGGGATAATATGTTTGATTTTCTTTGACAATACACTCCTTTGTACACTTCTTGTGACTTTGTGACTGTTGGAATGCACTTCCATATTGTAACTTGCGAATGATTTTGCATCTCTGTAATACGAAGAGTTTTATTTTCTGTATTTATTAAATATTGCATCCTTCTTTGTTTCTGATGTTTTTGTAAATCTAGTTATGCATATAGCAAGTTTAATGTGTGTTAATTTGAGATAAATACAGAAGGGCCAACTACTAAGGTGTGGAAGCTGGGGGAAGTTATGTATATGTGGAGTAGGGTTATGTAGCTGCTATAGTCAGTTTTCTGGGCTTTTTAATTCAGATTATGCAATTCACCTGTGTGTAGTTTTACACCTCTGAAGTAGCCAGATTTTTCTGTGGAAAGTGGAAAGGTCTGAGACGCCATTTTTTCAGCAATGTGTACACTGCCTTTAAACACGAACCTAATAAATAAATAAATAAATAAATAAATAAATAAATAAATAAATAAATAAATACTTCTTTTTTTTTCATTTGAAATGTGAACTGAATAATAAAAATAGTGCTTTTTTTTCTTTTATGTCAAATGCAATATGATGTATTCCTCGAGATTTAGGAATTCCTTCAATTAAGATGCTGGAAATAAATGTGAAAAACAATGTTTTATGCCTTTTGAAGGATGACACTATTCATTTATTAATAGCACTATATTTATATTGGGCATTTCATGTTTTTTCTATCTATTTACATACTAAAATTTGTTGTTACATCAAACTGACACTGGACTGACATTTACATTTATATTTATGGAATTGGGCAGATTCCATATACTGCTTTTTATACTGCTCTTGTTCAGATACTGCTCTTTGCTCAAGTCGATATTGTTTAAGAAAACTGTCAGACTAATGCGTCACTGACTGAGACACCGGCATGGCTGAACATCTCTGTATTAGGAAAGCTTCGCCGCTTGTGCACAATTCTCTCACAACTTTTATGTAACGTTTAACTCTGTAGTAACATCTGAAGTCTGAATATGAATGTGCACATTTTCTGTCTAAAATCGTCTCTATGTGCGCTTAACTGAATTATAAATATAGTCCTAAATTACGTCTTTTTTAAATAAACGTCATTAAAATGATATCATATTTACCTTATTTTCAACATTTTAGAAAGAAAGCGAGCTGTTAGACTGCATCATCCTGGACTTGTAGTTATTATGTGTGTGCGTCTGGTGTGTTTGGAGTGTGTGGGTGGTGAATTCACTCTTCTCACAGTCACTTCTGCAGCACATGAGTCAGTCAGATGGCCTGTTATGTCAGATTGCTGGAGAAAAAAAAGGTCTGAATGCATGATGTTTATAGTTTAGGTTAAAGATTATACCGATTTGGCCTGGATGAGTAGTGGATCATAACACTGGCACTTTGAATGCTAGTGAAATCAGTGCCGTATTTGTGTATTGATACAGATACATTGTGTAAGTAAGTACGGTGTATAGCGGGTTGTGTAATGCGCTGCACTGCTGAGTGAACTGGCTGTAAACTGTTATGTGGAATTGTTTATTGATTCAGTTTCTGGTTCACTTGGGCTTGCAGAGATGAACATTTATCTCAAATGTTCTTTCCTGTGTGGAGATGCTGAACATGGTTGGTTTATATCACGGTATATAACAGTTCTTCCTTCATGATTTATTCAGAAGGTGTAGAAATGAAGCACAGTGTATTATGTAGGATATTGCAAAGTTTATTTCAGGAGTGTTCAATGAATCATCTACTAAATACAAATAACTTGGAGTGCTTTGTAAACTCAATTAACTTGTTAAAAAAAATAACAGAACATTTTTTTTTGCCACTTGATGATATATATATATATATATATATATATATATATATATATATATATATATATATATATATATATATATATCTGCTCTGATCAGGCATAACATTATGACCTCTGACAGGTGCCGTGAATAACACTGATTATCTCCTCATCATGGCACCTGTTAGTGGGTGGGATATATTAGGCAGCAAGTGAACATTTTGTCCTCAAAGTTGATGTGTTAGAAGCAGGAAAAATGGGCAAGCGTAAGGATTTGAGCGAGATTGACGAAGGGCCAAATTGTGATGGCTAGACAACTGGATCAGAGCATCTCTAAAACTGCAGCTCTTGTGGGGTGTTCCTAGTCTGCAGTGGTCAGTATCTATCAGAAGTGGTCCAAGGAAGGAACAGTGGTGAACCGGTGACAGGGTCATGGGCAGTCAAGACTCATTGATGCACGTGGGGAGCGAAGACTGGCTCGTGTGGTTCGATCCAAGAGACGTGCTACTGTTGCTCAGAAGAAGTTAATGCTGGTTCTGATAGAAAGGGCTGTTTTGGCAGCAAAAGGGAAACTAACACAATATTAGCAATATTAGGCAGGTGGTCATAAAGTTATGCCTGGTTAGTGTATGTATATATATATATATATATATATAATATAATAGAATATAATATTTGGCCTAGATTTGTGGGGAAAAATTGTCATGTCAAGAGATTAAGATAGCAATAATCCAAAATTAAAATCAGACATTTTTAATACACTATATCATATAAAGTATCTTCATATCAACGTCACCAAGTCACATGACCAGTAATGAATTCATTACTCCAGAATAAGTTAGAAATGACTCCAGAATAAGCAAAGACATAATTGTTAATAAAATGGTGTAATAATAATAATAATAAAAAAAACACAGTTCACAGTTAAATAAAAGCATCCAGTAAAAGAGTCCAGTACATTTAGATGATTTTTTTTAGCAGTAGCACACCTGCTACACCTGAGAAGGTGACTCAGGTATGTTTCATATTAAATTATGTAATAAAGTTTTTGACTGGAGGAAAACTGAAATAAATATAATGAATATTTTAAAAATGTAATACAACTTACCACAAATGAGGCCTGTCTACATGTTCTTCTTTTAGTGAAATGACTTTCTCCAGTTCCCCTGCAGGACAGCTCTCTCTCTCTCTCTCTCTCTCTCTCTCACACACACACACACACACACACACACACAAATGTCTCGTTGAGGCCCGTCTTGCCTTTCTTGCTCGTGTGAGGAGCTTTATAAGCATGTGTGGCTCCTTGTCATGTCCTCAGTAGGTGTCAGGATGTGGGCTGAGGATCCGTCAGTCAGAATGGCAGTCATGAGGGAAAGGTGGCGCTGACGTCAGCACTGCAGGCACAGCGTCGTGAGAGATGAAAGTGAATTAGCATCAGGCCTCGTGGGCCTGCAGCGTAGGCACCGAGCTTGCTGGAGTGCTTAGACGTGGCGTGTGTTACGCACTGCTGTGTGGGTGGGTGGGTAGGAGAGAGGGAGAAATGAAGAGGAGATGTGCTGGGGAAGGATGACAACCAACTCAGTAAAAGTGTGAAGGGGTTAGAGAGGGAATTCTGTGGGCTGTAATCTGCGTTGGTGGCACAATCTCAATATGGCTCATAGTTCTGTTTCACTGAGTGGAAGATTTAAGCTTGAAAATGCATAGTGGTATTGGGTGAAAAGATTATTTTAGGGACTTTTTATAATAGTATAAATCTGTATTAACATTTCATATGTTATGAATGGAGTTATTAGATTTGCTGAATAGCAGTTTTATGGTAATGAAAACAAGAACAGTCATGGTCAGTGACTTTAAGTATCATGATGTGATATTTTTACCAACTTGCACAACCCTACTAAGTCGTTGTGAGAGTGAGGAATGTAATCCTGGAACCGCTGATGGCTCTGGCTGGTTAAAGGGGATGTTATATTCATTTTTACAGGTTATTTATACATGCTGAAAAAGCAAAGGGCAGCACAGTGGAGTATTACTGCATTACTGCTCCAGGGTCTGATCCTGACTCAGGTTTCGGTCTGTATGAGTTTCCTTCGAGTTCTCTAGTTATCTCCTGCCCCCTAAAAGCAGGCCAGGTAGTATGCTATGTGTGCTTGAGTGTGTGCATGGTACCCTTCGATGGGCTAGTATCCCTGTATGACTGAGCTCGGCTTGGTCTCCCTTAAACGTGATGCTTTCAAAGCACTCCAGCGGATAAAGCTACTTTGACAGACAGTTCAAATTAAACACCACTTATAGTTACCCAGAACAGCATTGTAATTACATGTGGCCTTAAATAGCCTCTCTTTGCCTTTTGTACTTGACTGCTATGAGAGTACCCATGCCTCTGAGTCATCAAGGTTTTTTTTTGGATTGTTTGTTTGTTTTCAGGGACATGGTGCCAATAGGAAAAAATACTAAATCAAAATTGGGAAGATTAATGTTTATATACTGTGTATCATGAAGAAATTTTTTGATGTCTGAATCTCGCAATCTTTATGCCAATTATTTATAAAACCATCTAATTTTTAGCACATTGCTGGTATCATCAGGACCTATCATTATGTTAAAACGTCTTATTTCATTAGAAGTAATAATAGAGAGTATGTAAGAAATCAGAAGTTCAGAGTAAACCTGCATAGTAATAATTTCAGCCTATAAACAGGAAAGGAGATGGAAGGAGATCACGAGTTTTACTCCTGACGATACTATAGCCAACTGTGATAGCCATCTCTCAGGATAGGAGACATACTTTCTCTTCCCTGTCAATCACAGCAACACTAACAAATCATGGACATCTGTGAGATCATGTATGTAGAAGAGGGTAGATTTCCTCCGTGTGTTATGTGACTTTATATGTTTCACAAGAAGCATTTGCTGGCCTTCACCCTCTCTGTTTTGTAGCTGCAGTATGATAGGGATGAGCTGGATGGGAAATGGCAGGTGACCATTTTGAGGAGAAAATGAAACCTTTTAACATATAAAGTACTGACTGTACAGAAAATTAGCATGAATAAATTAAACCGAATCAATATTTAGCATGAGCGTCCTTTCCCGTGAAAACTGCATTGGTCCTGTTAGGTTCACTGTTGTGCAGTTTTCTAAGGTAATCAGCTGGAAAGTTTTTCAGAGCATAGCAGAGAACCTGGCACGGTCCTTCTGGAGATTCTGGCTAATGCACCTGCTTCTGTTTTTGCAGGACATGCCAGGCAGCCTCAAAGATGTTTTAGTGGATTATCATTTATAATGTTACTTTTTCTAATGACATGCAATATTGTCAGCTGCTTTAGGTTTTGCTGATGCTGAATTATTGAATTATTAGCAACTCGCAGTGAAAATAGATGCCCTGATGTATGTCATGCCTGGGCAAAATGTCTTCAGATATCATGATACCATGTTTTGCCATATCACACGACCCATGATATACTCTGCCGTATAATTGATCTGTATTTTCATGACGTTTATTTATTTCTTTTTTGTCACAACAGTCCGACTACCACGAAGCACTGGGAAGCTGAATTGGCAGCTCTGAAGAGCAACAATGCCAAACTCACAGCAGCGCTGCTGGAGTCCACTGCCAACGTCAAGCAGTGGAAACAACAGCTGGCTGCTTATCAGGAGGAGGCTGAGCGACTTCATAAAAGGGTGAGGATCAGAAACACGTTTTCATCACAAGAATGGACAATAAAGCTGCATACAACAGAAGTGACTCATTTTTTATTAGGAATTGAACACAAAATGAAATATTTATTTTGAATACTATCTAGCCTACTAGATTTCAAACCTCTATAAAGAGTACATTCATTATTCTGATTGGTTTGTCCTTGTCATGAGGCAGATGCTTGGAGGCTGGATGCAAGTGTAGACGTTTTATTAACAAAAATGTCACAAAAATAGGAATAGTTTTTCCAATTCCTATTCCTATTTTCCTAAAAACGATCAAAAAATTAGGATCTGGTGAACAAACCAAAAAAGGGTCATACAGGTCAGAACATCATTCACATAGGCTATGCGAGTGTTTGTTGTAATGTTGTAGCTGCTGTTGTGGGAAAATGAATCAGTGCCTTCTGACCAATCAGATTTGAGAATCCAGCGTTACTGTGGAATAATGGTTTTCAACATGACTGTAGGTAATAGTCAACAACAGTCATGGTAATGTACTTTGTGTGCTCTGGTCACGTATATGAATAACCATTTGAAGCTGTCTGAAACCTGCAGCACTGGTCCTGACAGATTTTATTAATGGTATATGATATTTTTTGGGCTTGCAGGTGTCAGAACTGGAGAGCCAAAGTAGTCAAGCCAATGCCATCAAATGTCAGAAAACAGAGCTCAACAAAACCATAGAGGAGTTAGAGGCCACACTGAAGACTAAAGAAGAGGTACAAGCTAAAATCGAAATATTTTCTGTAGCACGTTTTATTACATGATCTATAATGGAAGGTTTTCCTCTAGGAAATGGAGCGTCTGAGAGAGGAAGTGGAAAAAGCCAAGCAGCTACAGTCACAGAAAGAGACGCTCGAACAGAAACTCGAGGTAAAGGCTTCTTACATTAAAGATCTCTGTTTACAAGCAGTTACATCCAGTTTATCTGGAACGCATCTTATTAAAAAAGCCTTAGCATCTTTCGTCACATCTCACAGCACCTTTGTGTCAACCCGCAATCTAGGCCACAGATGCGAGGAACAAGGACCTGGAGGAGCAGTTAGCTGATGTGGAGCAGCGCCTGGAGACGAGCCAGCTGGAGCAGGAGAATTTCCGCAAGAGCCTCAAAACGCTGCTGGAGATCCTAGACAGCAAGATCTTCGAGCTGACAGAGATGAGGGACAACCTGGCCAAGCTCATAGAGGACAGCTAGAACACGTTGCCTTCACCTCTGCCTCAGAAAACATGGACTTGCTTGCGAGGTACACAGTGACAAGAACAAAATGCACAGCTCTTCTGCCCAGACCTCGTCGTGTACTTTCACACTTTTAAAGCCTTCTTGACTGGAGGACACATATAATTATATACTCACTTATATGGTAATGATAAGCATTCAGTTGCACTTGAATTTGTACTTTTTAGGTGAATAATATTTCTTCAGTGCCACTGCTACCTTCTAGGAGATAATCGGCCGTATAGCGCTCCCGTTCTTTTCTTATGGTTAGAATATTATTCAAATCGTTTTCCTTAATTGTACGCAGGTAGTGTAGAGAACGTAGGCAGCCTACAAAGGCGAACACTGCTGCACATAGGCTCTTCCTTTCTAAGGTGCTGGTTTAGCGTGCCTGGTTATTTGCGATTAAAGGACATCTACTATGCTGCTGAGGACACTCGAGTCAATCACACCCACCGGATCGTCCGTTCCGAGCCATATGTTGTAGCCAGACCGTGTCGGCTTGCCTCGTCACCTTCAAGGAAACTGCCTCAATGTTCAGTCAGAGCTTCAGGATACTCTACCATCGACTTCCTGACAAGAACAACCCTGGAAGTCTGGACACTTAGATACAGGTGTGGCATATTGGCCTGTAATGTACAATGAGCAATATTTGAAACAGTCTTTATGTCACCTCAGTGTATTTATCAGGTATTCCAACTCTGGACTAATCTGTGGACTTATGTGATTTAGTAGATGTACCCCCGATAGTTCTCCTCAGACCAGTTATAGTGCTTTTGGATTGTTTTGGCCTTAGAGTATAAATTCTGCACTGGATATCTGATTCGATGAGGAGGAATCTCCTCATTTTTTTTTGTTTGTTGCATTACCAAATGCAGTGTTCAACTTACAGTTTGAAATCATGTATTATTATGAGATGTATATGCTGATGGATAAGCTACATAGAGCACTGTTAATATGATTGTATTTATAGATGGGAAGGTTCAATTTTAAAATTCCCAATATTAATAAAATATTTCAAAATATCCACAAAATGATGCTTAAGAAAAGAGACAGTATTTGTGTGGTTCATCACAGGTGTGTGTGTGTGTGTGTGTGTCTCAGCCTGATAATAACAGCATGTCACAAAATGTTTTATTGTAGTTATAACACAGCAATTTGCCAAGGGTTACACATTTAATAATTAATGAAAGACACATCATTCTAGTTCTGGTGATCTGTCCGGGGTTAATTCTCTTGCCGTATGGCCAGGGTTCCTGGGATCCAACATAACTCCAGCCACCAAAAATCTTGTGATCCTGAAGATGAATTTATAAAAATCTCATACTTTAGATTAATTTATAACTACATGTTTTGATGTGAACTGTCAAAGAAAAGGGATTTGCTCTTTTTGGGTCAGTGAAGCCTTTAAAAATGTATCTGATTTTCTTTGTGATATTATGGTCATTATTTGGCAATGTAGATAAACACCTACATTGTGGCAAAATGTGATAGGTTAGTGCTGAATTAAAAAATATTATTTGCTTATCTATGTAAGAAATCAGTATATAATAATAATAATAATAATAATAATTACAACGCAATGTTGCTACTATGTGAACAACAGTGGAATAGCGCATTACTAGAAATCTGTCAGAGCCACTGTTATAGAAAATTAATCATCAGCTTTTGATCAGTCAGACTTGAGAATTAAACAGCACTGGGGCATTAAGGTTTTTAATACACTTTTTAAACACAGATTAAGCTTAGCCTATTGGGCTTCTCAGCTGACATTCGTATTCGTCTGATTTATTTGTGTACAAATCAAACTAACCCCTGCATGGTTGAAAATTCTGGGCTTTGTTAAAATAAACCCCAAAATTGTTGCTGTTTCTGTTGCTTTATTTTGTGAATGATTAGTGCTGAGTCGAAGCAGCTTTAAGCTGCTTACTATCCCAGATTAAACACTGTGTGCCAAGACTACTGCAAAATTGCTGTTATTTTAGAGCAGTAACACACACACACACACACACACATACACTGAGCTGCTCATCAGTGCCTTTTTGGGGTTCAATATTCAACACAAAAACAAACATCACACTCAAAGTAATGCTATAAAATCTCAATCATAATTCATTATTATAGCTATTTTTGTACATGGAGCTGAACATTCCAGCAAATAAAGGACTCAGCAGTGCTGCACAGAGATGCGCTAATGCCACCCACGCACTCCTCGAGTAAAGGGCTTGTAGGAAATATCTGTATGTAGAGGGAGACACCTTGTGGTCCATGAGGAAGGACCAGTGCATGAGGAGGCCTGGTTAGCATCACTGCTCCTCTGGAAAAAATCAGGTTTGACTCATGAGTTCTGTCATTACACAAGCCCAACAATTAAAAGCCAGACATATTCAATGTTATGCAAAAGCTTAGTCGGTCATTTAAAAGGGCAGCATTCCTGCCAAATTCCATCCACATACTAATGCCCTCTTCTGACTGATCAGTAAATTAATCTGATATAAATACAGCTCCAGGGTTCTATTGACTGGATCACCATTCTGGATGTTTGAATCCTGGGCCATAGCTTCACAGAGTTATTATTGCCCCATGCCATGCATGATGAATATTTTCAGTGGTGGTGGAGGAGCAGTGGACAGGATTGCCACGGTATAATGCCAAGCAAGTGATCTTGCTTGTCCGACAAGATCATGTCTTTTAGCAAATTGTAATTAAATCAACTAAACAGTACAGACAGTGTGTATATGCAGTATAAAAGCATTTCTATTGTAAGATACACTGTAAAGACTGGGAGAGTAAAAAGGGGATTAGTATATCAGATATCAGTATATCAGAAATGTTGTGCACCACAGTGACCTTGTTTCTTTATGCAAAAAAAAGAAGAAAAATGTTTTTCCCTGAATTATTTGAGATTGTTTCAGGTTTTGTGAAATGTAGATGAGCTGGGCATTTTGCTGAAACCTGGCAACCCTGGTGAATGATTTTGACTCTTCTGTGAGTAAAGGCACGAATAAAGCTGCTAAAACACACAAGAGACAGTTCATTTACTATACTATTGCATAGTAAGTGTGATAGCCTATCCATCCATCCATTGTATATTCCATGCTTTATTCCTAATTAGGGTCACGGGATCTGCTGGAGCCTATCCCAGTGCACATTGGGCGAAAGGCAGGGGTACACCCTGGACAGGTTGCCAGTCCATCACAGGGCTACATATAGACGAACAACCACACACACTCACTCCTATGAGCAATTTAGAATTGCCAATCAACCTAATGTACTTTGGACTGTCAGAGGAAACCGGTGTACCCGGAGTAAACCCACGCAGGAACAGGGAAAACATGCAAACTCCACACAGACAGGCTGCCTGTTCGAACCCGGGATTCAAACCCAGGACCTTCTTGCTGTGAGGCAACAGCACTAAGCCACCATGCTGCCCTGTGCCTAATGATGTTTTAATACTCCCAACATAATCTACGGACAGCCACCATAGATTGCTGAATCTTAGACATACAAATGACCGGCAAGTCTTACTGCAATATTACAAATAATACAGTTAGTCATGAAACGTTGCACAACAGCACTATCACAGGGCAGTGCTTTTTCCAGCATGAAGTAATGAAATATGTAGCATATTCACTTGATTTGATTTGACAGAAAATGGCACACTGTTACCTAATCAGCACTGTCTTTCTGAAGCTTGAGGAGAACCACCACCAACAGTTCAAAACCAAGAACTGCAAAATTAGAGAGGAGCTTTTAATAGCTTTTCAGCAGTAAAACAAACAACTAGAGGGAGCCAGTGTACCAAAAGCCTGTGTACCACCAATATTCAGCTTAGTATGTAATCTTCTTCATAATTATCTGTTTTTTTTGTACAATACTCATATTATTACACACTTTTTGGTGTTGCACGTGAAAAATGAGTTCAGCTGATTGCTCAGATTTAAAAAAAAATGCAACCCAAATAGTCATGGTCAAACATAGATGGATGTGATCTGTCAAAACATTCAGTTTTATTAAGTAATGAAAAATGTCGTCATGAGGAAAAGCACTCTTCACTCTTCCCCAGGGTCCCTGGCCCTAAGTTCACTTTCCACACCATCTGACTGGATTCGCTTCTTCCACAGAACAATTTCAAATCCATTTTTCTGCAAATTTATAATACAAATTAAGACTTTTGTGAAACATAGGACTCTAGGTGATAAAACCTTGTCAATTCATGAAAAACAAAATCTTTTTATATTATTGAGATTGAGGTCTGATGTCGGGTGAGGAGGTCTGGGGTTTAATCGGGGTTCCAGTTCATCCCAAAGGTGTTCAGTGGGGTTGAGGTCAAGGCTTGAGTTGTTCCACTCCAACTTTGTCAAACCATGTCTTCATGGAGCTTGCTTTGTGCACAAAGACACTGTAATGCTGGAACAGGTTTGGACTTTCAGTTCCGCTGAAGGGAAATTGTAAAGCTGCTTCATACAAAGACATTCTGTGATCTGCTTTTAAACTAGTTTGGGGAAGAACCACATATGGGTGTGATGATCAGTTGTCCACATACATTTGGTCCTATAGTGTAGATCCATGCACAGATTTAATGTTTAATCATTTAAAAGTCAGAAATATTGTATCTTGGCTATCAGTCACAAGACGTGCCTCTAAGGTTGTGTGTCTCTTCTCTAACTGGAAAAGGAGAGCAATGCTCATTCTTGTTCCTGGACATATTTATTAACTGTGATTAGATTAGACGCATTTTGATTTGGTTGACAAGTTTAAATGAATATTTTGGGATTACAAAGCTTTTAGATGTCTGGCGACAGTAGCATGATTATATTAGCATAATATGTCTTTCTGATTCGGTCTAATTTTTCATGTAGCTTCGTTCGTGATGAGTCGAGACAACACTCTGGATTGGACACCAGGATTACAACCTTACAACTAAGCATTAATAAAGGTGCCGTGAATTCATTAAGCCGTTGTGTGCTGGATTCCGACAGGTTTGCGTATTCAGAAGGTTGCACAAAAGTTAAATCAAAGAAAACTGTAAGATGTCAGTTCTAACATTTTTTTCGTGTATTGTCATATGATTTGCTGTGATTTGGTAATGTTTGTCTTGAACTGGACCTCTGGCAGGTCAAGAAACCTTGGCAGCTTTCAGTTTGGCATGTGGTAAAGTGTTGAATCATGTAGTGAAATCTCTGAGTGCTTAATTCCAGCAACGGTGCAGCATGAGGTCATAACTGTGAAAGTTGTTTTGTCTGTATTGAATTGTTATGTATATAAAGCTGTGTGAACGTGCGCTGAATGTTAATTATAATGTTGTTGAGCAATGCTGTTGAAAGATGAGTGCTTGCTCTGTCGAACTTATTTGTTTTGGGACATTACAAGTAAAGGAGTAATGCTCCATCAAGAGCCACATTTCCTCTAGGAGTTACTTACTTATTCAAGTATGACACATACACACTTAATCTAAATATTTGTGCTCTGCCTGTAAACACACTCCGCTCTGCTTGGCCTTATGGGCTCTTTTTTCCCATATACTGAGGGACCATGTTGCCATGATCTATAAACTGTTGCACAAACTATGATCTCATCACATTCATAACCGTTCAGTACAGCAAGCACAGTTCTCAGAGCTGACAGCAGACTGCTTTCCTTCAGGTCTAGTTAGCATTATGGTTTTGACAGGATACATGCACACTTTTGTTTAACTCCTCTCCCAAGATCATGAAAAGAAAGACTTCATCTTTACATAAATTACACATAGGTGGATATGACATCATACTCAGGATGGTTAATGAGAGACATTTGGTTTAAATAATTCGTAATATAATCTTTTTTCTTTTGTTAATGGCACTGTAAAGGCTACAGTTTCATTTCCTGAAAACTTCCCTCATTATTCTTTCCTCCTTGGCCATTATGAGCTACTCGCTTTAGGCTGCATGATAAAGCCATTAGAAAACTGTGCTCTCGTCTTAATCAGACAACGTAATTCAATACCATAAAATCAGACAGAATAATAGTGCTGTTGTACTGTAATACAGAACAGTGAATATAATTGATATACATTCTGTAAATTTGAATGTTTATATTATCTCATGTTTCCTGTATCAGCGTGTCACTGAAAAAAGACATTTCTGCATATAATTAAAAGAAATGAATCTACCAGCTAGCAACCTACCGGCCAATTTCATTATAAAACTTCACATATACTTATACTTATACTTAAGATACTAACAGGTTAATCACATCAAAAATGGATTTGATTTCATATCTGGTCATTGGTCATCATTTAGTCAGCATTGTGATGCAGTGGGTAGCCTTGCTGACCTCACAGCTCCTTCATTTGGCCCTGGGTTACTGTTTGGGATGCTGTGTAGAGTTTTGCATGGTCTGGCTGTGTGTGTGTGTGTGTGTGTGTTCATATGGGTTTCCTCTGGTTCTCAAGCTTTCTCTCATCTAACAAAAAACCTTGAAAGTAACCTTGAAAACCTCTGGAAGTACTCATGTGTTGTATTGTGTTCTGCGATGGAATCCCATTCAGATTGTGTCTTCACTACATACTCAGTGTTCCCACGATAAGCTCCAGCTTCACCGCGACCCTGACTGGGATAAAGTGCTTACTGAAGATGAATGAATTGTCCAACATTTCCTTTCATTATTTTTGAAGTCCCTTTTGCACGGTACTTTTTATAAGAACTGAGCTACCTTGTCCTATGCAAATTATGTATAAGTGAGGGGGGAAAAAACAGCCCAAGCATTTAGCTATTAAAGCAGCTCGCATTAATACAAGCACTTCAAGTTTCCACCAACTGACCATGAACAAGTGCGGGATAGAGTTAGGAAGAACAGAAGGCCCCAACTAATCAAGGGCTAGAATATGTGCAAGAAACATTAGTCAACAAACTATAAATGGTCCAATTGTGTAAGTGAGAGATGACTAACATTCAGTAGAGTGCCATGGACTATTTGGATATATGAAGTGAGTGATTGTCAGTAAGGGGAAAGGTCAGTTTCAACCTCCCCCATCCTCATGTGTTTTTAAGCCACCTAACACAGATACTGGTTGGAACAGGAACAGGCTGTTTTAGAGTTTGAAGCTAAAATAACTGACTGAAAGTCTGTGTAGAGCACATGAAATCAGAGAAAGTAGAGAGGGATAGGAAGAGTGAGAGACAAAGACTAAGACTATTGATCTATTTAATAGGATTAATATTACAGTTTTACAAACTTCAAACTGCATCATCTTATTATAATATTTATTAGTATTATTACTTTTACTCTTATTATTACTATACTCCTGTCTTATGCCCAGTGCTCCTGAGAAAAGGTTCTAGATTTACCACAATGCTGACCATGTTAATGAATTAACGAATGAATAATTGAACAAATGAATGAATGAATGAATGAATGAATGAATGAATGAATGAATGAATGACCAGTTCAATTCAAGGTGCTTTGATGGAATAATACACTTGTGTTTTAAATCTAGGTTATAGTGTGTGTGTGTGTGTGTGTGTGTGTGTGTGAGAGAGAGAGAGTGAGACAGACAGACAGAGAAGGTAAAGCAAATGAAAGAGAGCAAGATAGAGGAGTAAGTAGTGGAGACAGCATAAAGACAGAATAAGAGAGAGGAAGGATGGAAAAAGAGATGATTACTGTAATAAACGAAGAAATAAAACAGCAGAGGAAAAAAACAGGGGGTGAAATCTAAATAGATAGAAAGAGTCAATTAAAAAGCGTAGGAGAATATGTAGAAATAAAGGAGACTGAAATAGAGAGTGAACACACCGAGCAAGAAGAAAAAAAGTGAGAAGGAGAAGAAAAAATGAAGGGTGGGAAGGAAGACAAAAGAGACGGAAAAAGGAGAACAGAGACAGATGAAAGTGTGCGTGTGTGTGTGTGTGTGTGTGTGTGTGAGAGAGAGAGAGAGAGAGAGAGAGAGGAAGATCCTGTTGAAGACTTCCTGAATGGGCCACAATGCCGGAGTGGACAGGAACAACAGCGGGAGAAGAATGAGACTTCACCAACACACAGGTCAGCTTTAGCTTCTTTCTTCTTCAAAACTGCACAACATTCCTCCATTTTCATTACCTGCACTTCATGTACAGACGCATTTGGCTCGCATTTCCTTTCTTTTTTTCCCCCCACCAATTCCAGGTCGTAAAAATCATAAGTGCCGCCACACAAAGAAGTAGTTTGGTGTTGCCTCCGTGATCCGTTACATTTTCCGTTATCACGCTAAAGGCTAAAGTGGGCTTTGGACCGGGGGACTGATTGAATCATTTTGGCTTAAACGGAGTGCAGATCTGTGTTTCCGAGCAGCGATGAGTTTCAGAGAAATCTCCGGAAGGAGAAGGATCATCGTGGATGGTGGTTGATTGAAGATGAATTGAAAGAAGGCTGTGAAAGGGGTATGGATAAACTTTCGCCAAAAAAAAGCCGTCGTCTACTTACTAAAAAAAACCCTGGAAGTACCTTTTGGTAGTAACTGTAATGAGATAGCAGAGACAGAAGATATGTGTGTATAGATCTGTAACTTTTACCTCTGTTCTTCTGTTCACGGGTATGTGAAATAATAGTATGATACTCTGTACTAAACGGTGTATAAGACTCCTGCAGTGAAATAGTATGAAACCTCCCGGACTACACAGTGTATATCCTCCTGCAGGGAAATTGTACAAAAGCTACTATACTAAGTGGACAACCGTTTAAACACACATTTATATAATAGTAGTAAATACCATTGAACTATTGAATAAAAACAATAAGAAAGGAAAGAAAAAGGAAGAACCCTACCTACCTTACTACATGCTGTATAGCTTACCGTACTATAGCGTGTATAACTTAAACTGTATACCATTATTAATAGCGTGTAGTTTACCGTACTATAGAGTGTATAACTTATACTGTATATCATATAGTATACCATTATTAATAGCGTGTAGTTTACTGTACTATAAAGTGTATAAACTATACCATGTAGTGTATAGCTTAAACATAATATATAGTGTATAACTAATAAGAAACATACTATAAAAATTGTATAGTATGCCATTCTAAGTAGCGTGTAGTTTGCCGTACTATACAGTGTAAAGCTTACCTTAATTCATAGTGTAGGGTTTACCGTACTATTTGGTGTATAGCTTAACTTAATACATTTTGTATAGTTTACCGTACTATTTAGTGTATAGCTTACTATAATGCATAATGTATACTTTACCGTGCTATTTAGTGTATAGCTTACCTTAAAACATAGAGTATACTTTACCGTACTATTTAGTGTATAGCTTACCTTAATACATAGTGTGTAGTTTACGCTATTTAGTGTATAGCTTACCTTAATACACAGAGTATACTTTACCGTCCTATTTAGTGTATAGCTTATCTTAATACATAGTGCGTAGTTTACCGTGCTATTTAGTGTATAGCTTACCTTAAAACATAGAGTATACTTTACCGTACTATTTAGTGTATAGCTTACCTTAATACATAGTGCGTAGTTTACCGTGCTATTTAGTGTATAGCTTACCTTAAAACATATAGTATACTTTACCGTCCTATTTAGTGTATAGCTTACCTTAATACATAGTGTGTAGTTTACCGTGCTATTTAGTGTATAGCTTACCTTAAAACATATAGTATACTTTACCGTCCTATTTAGTGTATAGCTTACCTTAATACATAGTGTGTAGTTTACCGTTCTATTTAGTGTATAGCTTACCTTAAAACATATAGTATACTTTACCGTCCTATTTAGTGTATAGCTTACCTTAATACATAGTGTGTAGTTTACCGTGCTATTTAGTGTATAGCTTACCTTAAAACATATAGTATACTTTACCGTCCTATTTAGTGTATAGCTTACCTTAATACATAGTGTGTAGTTTACCGTTCTATTTAGTGTATAGCTTACCTTAATACATAGAGTATACTTTACCGTTCTATTTAGTGGATAGCTTACCTTAATGCATAGTGTGTAATTTACCGTGCTATTTAGTGTATAGCTTACCTTAATACATAGAGTATACTTTACTGTACTATTTAGTGTAAAGCTTACCTTAATACAGAGTGTGTAGTTTACCGTACTATTTAGTGTATAGCTTACTTCAATACATAGTGTATAGTTTACCGTACTATACAACGTACAGCTTACCTTAATACATATTGTATAGTTTGCCATACTATTTAGTGTACAGCTTACCTTAATACATAGTGTAGGGTTTACCATACTATACAGTGTATAGCTTACTATACTGTAAATTGTATAACTAATCAGATACATACTATAAACAATGTATAGTATGCCATTCTTAATAGCATGTTGTGTACCATACCTTTTAGTGTATAGCTTACTATACTATAAAGTGTATAACTAATCAGATACATACTATAAACAGTGTATAGTATGCCATTCTTAATAGCGTGCAGTGTACCAATACTATTTAGTGTATAGCTTACCTTAATACATAGTGTAGGGTTTACCGTACTATACAGTGTATAGCTTACTATACTATAAAGTGTATAACTAATCAGAAACATACTATAAACCGTGTATAGTATGCCATTCTAAATAGCGTGCAGTGCACCATACTATTTAGTGTATAGCTTACCTTAATACATAGTGTATAGCTTACTGTACTATTTAGTGAATAGCTTAACTTAATACATAGCGTATAGTTTACTGTACAAAACTCTGTATATTCAACTACACTAAATAATGTATAGTTTATTATACTATATAGTGAATTGTTTACTGTACAATTACATACCGTACTTTAAGGTGTAGCGCTTAGCATACAATATAGTGTATAGCTGATCATAATCAATAGTGTATATCTTACTATATTAATAGTGTATAGGTTACTATCCTAAAGAGTGCATAGTGAATTGTGGTAAAATACTATGAAACCTATTGTACTAAATAGAATATAGCCAAGCACTGAAACACTATAAAAATAATAAGATTAAAAAAATAGTATGTGCTACTAGTGTACTAAATTGTATTCAACCTTATACTAGTGCCACTTGTAACCTATCCAATAGATGTGCATGTGGATTTTTTACATCTTAAAAAAAAAAAAGAAAAATTCTTGTCCATCTGTAACACCATCCATTAATGGCAAGTTAGCCCCAAGTGCTAGTCAGCTTTAGTATATTAACTTCTCAAATTACCTGAATGTTTTATTCTTGTCTTTGTTCAAGGATATGCAGTGGTTAAAGCAGTCCAATGTGGAGCTGCAGAAAGCCATGCGAGTGTTCTGCTAGAATGCTGACCAAGGAGTTTGGGATATTAAATAATGAGACTGGGTTTGGACTTCATTCTTTATTTGGCTCAGATCACTTTAAAAAAAAAAGATGCATTCAGGGATAACTTTTTAATTACATATGGTTTTGATTTTATACACGGACTTCATTGGAGTAGGCCAAACCAATACCCGTTGTCCTCGGAATATCATGCCTATCGTGTGTTTAGAAACTGTAGGATGTTTGCTTTGTAATATCAAAAAATATTATTAATAATATTCAGAGAGAGAAGCAAGGACGCATTCCTGTATGTGTGTGACCAGTCTCTGAGGCAACATTTCATCTGTTTGACTTTGAAGCAACATCTGTGGCTCTTTGATCCACATCACTGGGGGTCCGAGAGTCTGATCATCCATGTTTGAGGTCCATGCTGGGACCACGGCATGAGACGCCATTGTCTCTACGCCTCTCAGCAACTCCTGGCCTGTGAAATTCCTCTCTGATGTCTCTTGAGAATCAGAGGCGCTCTTGCCTGCGTGCCTTTTATTGCAGGGAAGTCATGCGCTCTGATTAGATTAGATTGCTCTTGAGCAAATCTTCCTTGTGTGATTTCTGCTGTGGACACATGCGCCTGTCTAGGTAAATAGGATCACAGCATGACTGTATATAATTGCTGTAAATAGGTTTCTCATATAGACAGCAGATGGGGATCATTTTTTTAGGGGACAGTATGAGCCGATGTGTGGTTCTGGACAAATGAGACCTGTGCTTCAAATACTATATGTTTAAGTCATTTTATTGAAGTGAATCAAATCCAAAGAATTGACATAGACAGGATTTAGCACTTTGACACAAGCCTTCTTTCATGAAATCAGCTTACTAGACTCATTTTGAAAAGAATAAAGGTGAAAATATACATTGATACCATGGAAGTTAAAGAAGAGCATTTGGCACAAATTATTTATTAAATCTGTTACTTACATATCCAGGGAATATATATGGCATACTTTACACCAAGATATACCAAAAATGTTCAATGAAAGTTACAAGGTTCTATGTGCTTTGGGTTTAAGTAAGGTTAAGGTCTTTACGACTTATTGCCTTAGAGATATCAGATAAAATGTTATACTTCTTATGCTTTTGTATTACATCCTTTGATTACTAAATTTGTCAGCGTAATTTCAGAGAATAAAAAAGCGTATAATATTTAAATCCATTTAATCCACTGTGTATTTATGTCTGTTGTCATTGTTGATACGGAAAATATATCTGTGATAGCAAACCTCTGTTTACTGTCATATTATGTGTAGTCTACTTCCATTTTGTTTGGAAGAAACTATGACTCAAGCAAAGGTTTAAATTCCATGTTGTAGCATTTTGTGGTTTGGGATGATTGTATTATGACTACCTAGGCACAATTTTGTTCCTTGCGTTGGTTTTCCCTGAGCTTGCCTGCACAAGCTTTAAGCTATGTGTCTGTTACACAGTTGCCCTGTCAGTGCTTATCTCAATCTGCTTAACGCTCCGAACTTCCTTTGATGATTTGTCTAGGAACTATCTTAGTTCAAATATTTCTCTCAGTGCTTCCTTTCCAAAGCTATAGTGACTTTGGAGAAATACAAACAGACTCAGAAAACCCCCATAATATCTCTGATCCCATCTGGTCCAAATTTCCGTAGACAATAGTGTTACAAGGCATACCTGGCATGATACCAGTGGGAGTATTGACTGGGGTTTTCAAAAGCTGTGTAGAATTTATCAGAGCATTTTGACCAACCAAGAAGCCACCCGGTGGTGCAAAATTGTATTTAGAGTAGACATTATCTTCCCATTTTAGAGAAAATGAGATATAGAATTAGAGTGTGCCTATAGGATTGATTTTAGCAGGCTTGTGCCTGTTCAGACGGATTCATGCAGTCAGCGTTGCCAGATGCAGCAGCAGTGCTGAGGTCTGACATGCTGATTCGTAGCCTTCAAGCAATCTGTCAGTGCCAAAGGGAGGTCCAAACATGTAACTCCCTGGAAATGTCATTCTGTTTTCATCTGTTCGTAGGTGCCCAGTTTCTGTTCTCCCAATTGGATACGTTGAGAATGGATGAGGATTATGTTCTGCCAGACGTGGATGTCGTCCAGCATGAAAGTCTGCTTGTGAAAAGGGATCTATGAAGATAACACCACAAGTCGTCAGCTGATGCACCTCTCCAAGACTTATCTGTTAGAAACAAAAGATCAGTCTAAAGGAGCTTCATAGGATAGACAACATGTGTCACGTCATTGTAACGTGTCGGTCTATGCTTTGGACCTTGTTGAGCATTGTGGTGGCTTTTGCTGAGCTAGTGGCCATCATGAGTCCTGATTGGTTAGTAGGGGTACACCACCCTTCCCAGTCCAATGCCTCAGCTACTGGATCGCCAGAACCTAAACCACCTACGCTTGGCCTGTACAGTCGCTGCATCCGAGTGTTTCAGCACAAGACGGTTGAGTGTGGACCATATGCTGCAGACTTTACAGAGATTGCAAGTGGATTTTGGCAGGCCTCTATTATATTCCTGGTTGTTGGAATCTTCCTGCTATCCATAGTGGGCTTCCTCGCAGTCTTTAGCATGTGCTTTCAGAGTATCCTGGGGAAAAGCATCTTTAATGTCTGCGGCCTACTTCAAGGCATAGCAGGTAGGAGCATCATATTTTACACAATTTTTTATTTTATCCTGAGGAATGATGAGGAAATTCACATAGTGTATGTGTTACAGACATGTTACAGTAGTGTTACATTGGGCTTTACCAACACAGAGCCAGATATAAACATAAATATGAATGTAAATGAATAAAAGAAGAAAGAAAACAGACTGAATGTACTGTCAAAGGAGAGTAGTGTATGTAGTGTAGTGAAATGGGGTGGTGTGATGGCTAGTGGCACAAAGTGGAGTAACTGATGGTACTGTAACTGCTACGAGGCTTACATTATTGACAAATTAAAAAAAATGTCTTACACTTACTGTACAGTCTTACACTTTAACTAGTTCAGTCCTGTTATCACTTACATTATAGAAGACAGACAACACCAACCTTTCTTTTTATCTTGCTTGAAGTAATATTAATAATACAATAGCACACATATATGAGGACAAAATCCTCTAACCTTAAGACTTTTCTGTAATGTTACACATAAAGGGACTGCTTTACTTGTAATTATTATATCACTGACACTGATTATTTTCTTTTGAATTGTTAAATAACTAATTTATAAACTATATGAACAACTATAGTCAACAACTTCTGACCAATGAGATTTAAGAACAGTCTATGGGTATGAAGAGCTATATATCCATATATAGTAGAGAACATAATGTAAACTTTTATGGTTATTTCAGATATATTACACAAGCAAGAGTGCAGTTATACTGAATTATCAGCTTTACCAACCACCCTGGCGGTATCTATAACATCTATAACTATATCATGGCAGTATATAAACCAGTATATGAAGTTAGATTCCTGGAAAGTATTGTTTGCCGTGTCCAATGATGTTGTCACTAACAATACTCTAGTGACCGTTTTGAACTAATAGGTGGAAATTTACATGGCGAGCAGAAATGATGGAATAGATTCCAACAATGAACTGTCCCAGTGACGTTATAGGAAATGAAGTCACTCTTGGAACTCTTGATCAATCAAATGAGTGGATCCGAACTCTCGGTTGTATAAATAATGATCTGTTCCAGTGATTTAAAGTAAACATTCATCTATAATAAGGGTAAAATGGTAAGTCATGTTTAGTCAGGACACAAGTTTGGAATTTGGGACTCCATTGGTTTTACTTTAATGTGTTTGTGTAACGATGGCCTTTCCTGCTGAGAGATTTCAAATGAATTTTCTGCCATTTCCCTTTAAGCCAAGTTATTAAGTGGGACTACACTAGAAGGTCAGGATTTTCTGTGTACACTTACCTCCTTATCAGCTACTTTTTTTTAACTCAACCGCACAAACTGAAGTGGCTCCTTGTGTCCGATTGACCGTGAATAATCCTGCAGCTGGCTGAGTAGCATTTTAATCATTTTGTGTATCAATTCTGTGCAGTACTTTTACACATGGGCATGGTGAAGAATATTTTTTTAAACGCTGCAAAAATAAACTGGAAATTAGTAGTGTAGCAGGACTGGGGTGAGATCATTTTAAGTTGTTTGCAGTCATACCAGATGACTAAGCTTAGGGCTATAAAACAGGGGTCATCTGGTGGATTAGCTACATGCCCTCAGTATGATAAGAGATAACTCAGCGAGAGGAAAATGTCAGTCCATTTAAAACCAGAAGCATGACATAGACTGATAACACACATAGTGCTATCTTATGATAATATTCTTTAAAGCAAAATTAAAAAAAAGTTCCACAGTAGCTTCCAAACACACACACACACACACACAAATAACAAATTTACATTGTTCAGGCTTCACACTGTGAATGCAGTACCCCTAGACTTTAATACCATTTATCCTTTTAAATTTGTGTGAAAATTGTGAAAAACGTTCCATTTCTACCCTCTTTAAAACCACAATCTTTAACCATTTTTGTTTTTATTGCCATGGAGACACAACTGCTTATGTGAACTCACATATGAGCAAGCAAGTCACAGCGTTTAACTATAGTGAAAAGATTACCCTTGGGTCAAACTAAAAAATGCATCAGCTTGTTACAGGTTTTTGTTTTATGGTTTAAAATATTATACATCACGCTGAAAGGTGCTTTAAAATCGGTTACATCGCTGCTCTGACCTCATACCAGCCCCTCGAGCTGTATTTTTGCCAGTATTATATGAGATTACTGACATTTAGTCTTCTAGTTCTTCTTAGTCGCTGCATTTCAATCCCTGAGCATAAAGATACAAGTTTGGAGTGTATATTCAGGTCAGATGTTAAAGCCTCTAAGCTTACTTGAGAGCAATCCTTACATTCCTGACAGCCTCAGAGGTTCAGGCTTGCCTGGGAAGCACATAATAACGTCTTCCAGGACATCCAGGCTTATCTACTGCATTATATGAATCATGACATGGACTGATAACAAACCATGATCTGTGATTTAAATATGGCAATAAAATATGACATTATTTAAATATGACAATAAACTACTGGTGGAAACAGGAACGCTAAGGCCTCAAGAGCTTTTTAAAAGAGATCCTAGAGACTCGGGAGACGAGATCTTGCTGTGGGTGCATGCAAGTCATAAAATTGCTATCTTTTATGTCAGTGGTAAGTAAAGCATGTCAACCACATGTTGCCTGCTCCATCAGCACTGCTTCCCAACACAACCCGCAGAAACAGCACTGTATTGTTGACTATGGCAAGGTCTACCATTTGCCAGAACCACCATTCAATCTTTCTCTTTATTTCCAGTTAAGAAAGGACGGATCCAGCAGCTGTGTAACTTACTATCCTGTCTCAATCCAGCTGCTTTAATTTCAGTAATATAGAAAATGCTGATTCTCGGTTCCCTATAAGGGATTTTTTCATTTCTAAAAGGGTTTATGTGGGGACAAAAGAGCCCTGTAGTTGTGCTGAAAGCTTAGTGAAATATTTACGACGGTGGGATTGAGCAATTCCTAAACAGTCAGAAGAAAGGCTTTTGAGGCAGGACCTCGCATGCCCGATTTGATGGCAGAGTGAACGCATTATGTGGCTGAGAAAGAACGTCGACCCATTTTGCGAGCTGTAATGACAAATACTATGCTGAAAACATTTTTTACTTCACTCCTGCAAATGGTCCATGAATATTAAGACATTGAAATATTAATTACAGTATGGGCCCCTTGAGTGCAAATCCTAGCAGGATAGATGATATATGATATCACATAGGAATCCTCGAAGGAATCCAAGTGTTTATAAAGTATGGGTGAGGTCTGGGTTTATAAACATTAGTGGTAAAGTGGGAAAAGAAAAGCTTGTGGATGTAACAGTTACAGCTCCTTCACAGGGACTTATAACATGGTCTACATAGTCTAATGTTAAAAGTAAACAGATTTCAAAAACGTGTTATTTAACAAAGAAAAACATGTAATTGTGGAAATGGTGAAGTATTCTCAGAGAGGTTTATTGAACATTTATGGAAGGAATTTGGCTTGTCAGCGCATTGTAACTTTTCCACCATAGAGAAGTCTTCAGGACAGAGGACTTTTCCAGTTTTTCACTAATATAAGTTTTATATATATATTTTTTTGTCTTATTAAATTCAGTAGGGAGAAAAAAAACGCTTGGTGAGAGAACGGATGTAACCTCTAGAATATAAGTGATAACAGGAGCTAACTTCCGATGGCTTAAAAACAACTATATGTCATTCATTAAATAGATTAAAAATGGCAAACATCAGCAAATTGTTCCAGCTTTGGGCCAAATCAGACCACACTGCTGTGGATGATGTTCCTATAACAGCACACTTCATTACATACAAATGCATGAGATTTTTCCTATAGGATATTGCACAGTGTGGTTTAATATGCTGTGTTATTTTTGTGTCACTGAACTGATTATACAACAATATATATCCATCCAAGAAATCTTTAGAAATCTAAAAGAATCTAATAAAACATTATATAGCCATCATATATATCATATAGCCTTTGGCTATATAATGTTTTATATATATATATATATATATATATATATATATATATATATATATATATATATATATATATATACGTGATGAATATCTCATTCACCCTTCACTTTTATAATAAGCTCCACTCTTCTGTGAAGGCTTTCCAATAGATTTTGGAGTGAGGTTATGGGGATTTGTGTTCATTAATTCACAATAGCATTAGTGAGGTCAGGCACTGATGTTGGATGAGGATGCCTGGGGTTCAGTCAGTATTCCAGTTATCCCTAAGGTGTTCACAGGGGTTAAGTCAGAATCAGAGTTGAGTCTATAAGTTCCAGCAAAGGGAAATTATAAAGCTACAGCATACAAACATCCTAGACAACTGTGTGCTTTGAATGTTGAATGAGCCCCAATATGGGTGCGATGGTCAGGTGTCCACAAATTTAGATTGCACTATAAGAGGAGTTCCCAAACTTTTTGCAGCTAGGATTACCTTAAATTATAAAATAAATTCTACATATGTACCTAATGTACTTGCTTTGAGTTAAATCCATTAGTAAAACAGACAAATATCTAAAGTATACAAACAATAATAATTATAATAGGTTAGAATTATTAATACTGTAACTGTGACCTCAGTGGGTTCCCCAAACCCATCTCTGAAATCCACTGCCATCTATCTTTAATTAGTTAATCTTTGTTTTTCTGCCCAGGTCTGTTCCTGATGCTCGGACTGATGCTCTACCCAGCAGGCTTTGGCTGTGATAAGGTGGTCAGCTACTGTGGCCCTGAAGCGTCCCCGTATAAACCGGGCCAGTGTTCAGTGGGCTGGGCTCTCTACACAGCGATAGGAGCAACGGTGCTCACTTTCATCTGTGCCATGTTCTCCGCCCAAGCCGAGATCGCCACCTCCAGCGACAGGGTGCAAGACGAAATAGACGAAGGCAGGACGCTCGTCTGTGTGCTGTGAAACGCTGGGCGTCTACAAGAGAGACGATTCTCTCAGAGTTACTAGCTGAACGTTTACGTTGTTTTGCTGTCGCCGCTCTGCAGCGCTCGTTGATAAGGCCATGGTGTTACACAGTGCTCTCTTTGTGATAAATTTCTAAAACCTGATGATAGTTGTAATGCTAGTAATAACACCCTTTACTGCACAATTATTTCATTCTGTTTTTCTTTTCTTTTCTTTTTTTGCCAAATTCTAAATGCACAGTTACTTATAAAAAGTAGTATTTTGAAAATGTAATAGCTTGATAATATTGTAAATCATATAAAAGGTTAGAAAGGTAGGCTATGAAGTATGAGCTATGAATATAAGCAGATGCCTAGCAGCTGAATATCATACATATTAGGAACATGAATTTCACTTCAAAGTAAAAATCACAACCTGAGGAACCTTATCTGAGGTGAAGCTACCATTCTTCAGGCTTCATAACCTCAGCATCAAGGAAATCAGCATGAACAAATTTCTATGGATTCTGAATTTCACTTATTCCTGTTTATGTACTTCTATTTAGCCCAGATAATCCACTTAGAGCTCAAGGAAGCACTAATGTTTTGTACTGATTGTATCCCACAGTATTAGAAACAGAGCTACAGTTCTCTGTTCGTAAAGGTACAACAGCCATGAATGCAACATCTGCGGCACAATATGCGAGCCCATTTACTAATATTTTACTGTTTATTTCTTTTCTCTTTTTTTTCTTTCTTTTATTTTTAAAGGTATCCAGTAATTCCTGAGGTTGTCGTAGAGGGTAGGTCTAATGCTCCAGGGACAAACCGCATGTCTTTAGGTGAAACATCATTTATATTTTAGCTTCAGCTATATTTAGTTCTTTTTAGTTGTGATGGCAACAGGCAGCATATGTAGTGCAAATAAAAGAAAGCTGCATTTCATTCTTACCATTCACACACACAAGTTTATCAAACTGTTTAGTGCAGGAGCTCAATAGATCTTTCCGTGCGGTCTCATATAACTTGCTGCCTTTATTTTTTTTTCCATGTATTTGTTATATTAACAAACATATTTTGTATATTTTTTTATATCTGTCTCTGTGCTTTTAGTGAGCAGTATGAATTAAAATTTTTTGATCAAAACATATCATGTACTGTGTTGTTGTTTTTCATATCTGACTATGAAGGGTGCAAGACACAAGTGAGGAAGCAGATCAGGAAACAGGAAGCACTATATCATTGGCTTGAAGACGGAAAAGGAGGCTTCCTCGCTGTGTCCCTGATCAACACTGTTACAATAACAAAGGCTGTTGGAATTTTGCCCATACATGCAAACTATGGCTTCATGAAATGTTGTTTAGCAAACAGAACTGAGTTGAACAGTGAGAAAGAATCAGGTAGCAGCATATGCTTGAGCAGTATAAAGATAAACTGGGGAGGTGGCAGTGGGATTTGGGTAAAGTTCTGAGGTTGTGAGCAGAAATATGTTGAATGACAAAAATTACGCTAATACTTGGTCTAAATTATAAAGCACTTTAGATAAAATGTGTCTTTCATAAAAATAAAATGAAATGTCGCAAAACTCAAAAAGAAAGTACGCTCCACCCATATTCAGACGTGTAAAATGTATTCAATAATGACTTATTGTAATAGTTATGATAAGAGGGGATTGTCCTACACCCTTCTCTTATCTGACATCCAGTCTCCCACCCAGACCGCTGTGGCCTTCCCATACTGATCAGAAATGCACGACAGGCCTCTTCATCTTGCATGACCATGTAATCAATTTATAATTAGGTTTGTGGTGATTAATGCCTTCCCAATGAAGTGGCCTCTTCCCTGATGAATGTATACAGGACTTCCCACCTCAACTGCTGTCCAAACAGGCATGGCTCACTGTTTCATCTCATTAGAGCACCGTGTCCTGGTTGGAGGTAGCTGATGTTTTTTTTTTCCCCAACACATTGGTTTTTGTGCACATCAAACTTTATTACATATACTGAAACTCTCACATAGGGAAACTTAAAATGACGCACTTCGGTTCTTTGACTTGGCTCAAAGTCAATGAAGCATTTAAAGCTTTAGTTTTCTGTCTGGCACTTATAATATATATTGTATACTAATATAATAATAATAATACAGTATGCATGTGTCCATAATAGGAAGCTGAATCACTCTAAATCCTTTGCTTCATGTTAAAGTTTTTTTTTAATGTATTATTCATTCGTCCATTCATTCATCAGTAATTGGCTTAGAGTCATGGCGGATATGTGCACACACACATTTACGCCTAAAGACAATTTAGCAATCTACCTGCAAGTTTTTGGATAGTGGAAGTAAACTTGGAGGAATCCCACATGAGAAGATACTGTGTTCATCCACTGCAGCACCGTACCACCAGTGCCACTATGATTATTTCTATCAATGCAGATTCTGATGCTTGGGTTTGTGTTTAAAGACTAATTTAAAAGCTAGACAAGTGCTTGTATAAGTTTCATCAAATAGTTTGCACTCATACCTTTTACTTTTTTACACTTGTCCTATTTAAATGGTGTTTTCCTATCGAAGTCATCCATCTAGCCAACCAGTTTTTGTACTAATTATATTACACATGGTCATAAGGGAATGTGGATCTCAGGGAACTTGAGACATGAGGTGAAATATATATGGAAAATAGGACAAAAGTTAACAAGAGTCTGGATCTGAAATAAATGCAGTCAAGGGATTCACAAAAAGCAAAGCCAACAAGATACCTGGTAAACAAAGGGTTCAGAAATAGCCAATCAGAAATCATTCAGGAGTCGTACTGATAGTTTAATTAGGAATGAATATCTGTAAAACGTCTATAAAACTCAAATGTCTTTCTGCTAGTGTTGTAAATAACCCAGTGAAGTCGCCTCTGCTGTAGCATGCTGTAATGTAGTGGATATAACACTTGGAGGCGCCTGTGTCAAACTCTTCACAGCCTGTTATAAAACCTCTCCATACAAATCTTCCACACAAAAGAACAGAGGACAGTGCTCATGCAGACCAGCTCCAACCAACTGGAAACCTGCAACTGTAATGAACATTTAGGAGGCATTAGATACGATTACTTTCACATCCATTTTTAACTACACAATGAGCCACGGGAGAGTTTGCATTTGTGACACAGTTTCAAATCAGAGACTGGCTCTAACGTGTAGGTCTAACAACCCACGTGTTTGGATATTTTAACTTATTACACACGAGCAGATCTGCTATAATACCTGATATGCCTGAATTATATCTGAATAGTCTGTTGTCTCTTTTGATTTTATTTATTTACTTATTTATTTATTTGCATGTTTTATTCTGTTAAGGGCTGTTTATTTGATCGTTTTGTTTTTGACTGGTGTGTATGTGGATTTCTTTGTTTTATTCATTTTCCGTTTGTTTGCTCAGCTTTTTGTTGTTTTATTGATTTTAAGGGATGTGTTTTGTTTGTGGGTTGGTTTGTTTTTGTTGCCCTGCATTTGTTTGGATTTCTTTGTTGTTATTGTTGCTTTAATTGTTGTGTGGTGTTGTGACTGTTTTTTTTTTTTTTGTAAATCCACTTGTTTTTTGTTTGTTTGTTTGTCAAATACTTAAATTTTTATATTCCGGATATTTTGCAAAACAGAGAACAATTCAACTACAGATATTAATGTATTCATAAAAATATTTTAGATTTTTTTTTTTTTAAACGACGATGGTCAGAATTATGGCTTTAAAAAAAAAAACCCTGGAATAATAATAATAATGTAAATTCTACATCCACTGAAGAAGTCCACTAAGCCTGGTCCATGTGCACGAGCTGTAAATGTGTGGAAAAATCATTTGCTCCATTGTAAATTCAATGATATTAAAGGCCCCTAACCTGCTCCATTTACACTCTTTTGCCGTGCTCAGCGGGGCCGTCATCAGTGTGCGGCTTGCTCTTACAAAATTTACTTCCCACTTGATTTTGCATTAATGGGCCCGAATCAGAACCCGTATGAATAATCAATGGATAGTCAACAGCCGGAATGAACTCTCCCGTAGCCGAGCATGAATCTTGCTAATGGCACACATCCCCGGCTTTTAATTAGGAATAATGCTCCGCTTTGGGCACACGGGCCATCACATGGCTTGTTTGCTGCCGAATGTGAAAGGTAAACACGGAGGGGACGGGAAAAAAAAAGAAAGAAAGAAAACCCACGCGGTGTCATTTCCCTCTGGCTAATTGTTTGCGCTAATGGCTACTACATTAGCGCCTTTAAACACCTGGGCTACATCCAAATGTTCACACTACAGTACTAAATAGCATGTCAGAATAGTACGGAACCATAGGCAATGACATACTATTTAGTACGGTAATATGGCAATTTATGAAGGTTAATTAAGCGCCGTGGAGCACAGTGAAGGACGCAGAAGGTGCGCATGCGCAATTAATGCCAGTCAAGTTAACCAGTGACTGAAAGAGCACTTCAGTGTTAAACATCAGGCCAACTGCTAAAAGCCAACGCTTCAATTATCCACTTTTTTATTGGACCCGGAAGTGTAACAAATTATTGAGGCAATTTGAGAATTATCAGCCTGTGATGAGGGCATGGACATTTGCTGTAGGTTACTGTAGGTTTATATATATATATATATATATATATATATAGAGAGAGAGAGAGAGAGAGAGAGAGAGTAACCAACAAATTTTATAATTACTGTATATCTAATTTTGAGTCCACTAAACAGAACACATTAATTTATAATTATGACATCATTAAATATAATATGACATCATTAAAAATAATAATAAAATAGAATAGATAATTATGAGTAAATAATACTGCAATAAGAAGTAATCATTCCATACAATTAATAATAATCATAGTTAATGTTATTGCATTTAAGTGAATGAACTATTGTTTAATAACAAACTATTATTTAATCATTAATATAAAATAAATGATTATTTAAATATTATTAACTCATCGTTTAATTTGATTAATAAGATCTATTATTTCATGACTGCGCATTTCATGAAGGCATGACTTCTTATGAATGAACTTCAGCTTCAACTCCAAATATCTGTGAGGATAAACAGTAAACAAATATCTTATTACTAGCCTAAAGTGTCATTACAATAACTATGTATATGAGCAGTTCTCATTTTGCCGGGGTCACTGAGTTGCATCTTGGCCGAGCGCTTTGGGATGATTGGCAGGCTGAAGCGAAGCGCAGGCTATTGCTTTTGTGCACCTTGCTAATTCAGCAGGTGGATGGAGAAAAGCCCGGGTGAGCCTGTGATCCTTTTCCTCGTCACGGCCAGACCAGGTGACAGCACCATTAACCTCCCCGAACAATCTGCTTCCCCATTTCAGTTCCAACCAAGACTGAGATCAACATCTGGGTCTTAAATTGCTGTATCTTCCCATTAACATTAACACAAAAGAGTTGTGGTAAAATGATAGAAAAACTAAAAGGCACCAGATTAAAATTTATTTTGATGTTGAGATAAATCTACTGTTTGTGGTTATATCTACTATTATTATTTTACAATTTATATCTTCCACTCACTTAGATATCAAGCGGTATAACAATGTGAATGTCTCTTAAGATGCATATTCTCTATAAGTCTGAATCAGAATCCTTATATTTTATTATAATATATTCGTTTTAGAGAATAACACATTTGCTCTCAGCACTACATAATCAACACGCTGGCTGTATATCCATAACTGTGTATGTGCTCAGAAACTCAAACACGGTGGGCTCAGGCGTCCTCTGGATATCGACTTAACACAGTGGATGGTTGTGGGGTGGTGTGGGGGACGAGAGAGGGGCAAGAGTGTTTAGTGTGTAGTGTCAGCAGAAATGGTGGTGGTGTGTGTGTGTGTGTGTGTGTGTATGTGTGTGTGTGCAGATGTTCCATTGTGATGGATCTATTATCCAGCTATTACAAGATAAATGAATGATCTCTCCTATTTTCCATGCCTCTAGAAAATTGAAATTGGGGGGTGGAGGTGGTGAAGTGTGTATCCTTGATGTTGTGTGTATGTGTCGCGGGACTGGTGGCGCTGGTGGCGGTGGTGGGGGGCACCATCCTTGCTGCATTATTAGGGTTGTTGGGATGGCCATTAATTTAAGGAAGGAGAGGAACTCAGGCAGCTCGGGCCTTGTGTCTTCACATTATCAATCAAGCCTCAGGCATCTTGCTGTGATGACCGTGCACTCTCAGGTTTATGCCACCTTAATTAGAATTCATGGCAAAATATATGCAAGGCAGCATGCTGTAGCCCTCATCATTTCATGGAGAATTTATTGTTATTTGGCCAAGCATTTTGCTTAGAGTGATATTTCCTATTACCAGCCTGTCAGCTAATATAGCTCACCAAATTCACCGTATGAGATATTAGTTGTCTACAGCTACAACCTGGCCACAGATATTCAGAATGGGGTTTCAGGTGCAATTTAGGCACCTGATACAGTTACAATATGCTTAATTAGATTTCAGACTTTTGACATCAGTACCTAATTGGCAGCTGACAACTATACGTACAGGTGGTTGAACTCAACAATTAGCTGCTGCACACATTTGATGACGCTATCTGTTATTTTGTAAAGCACATCCAAATGTGTTAGTATTTACATTATGTGCTCAGAGAAACAATGATCGGCAATTAAACGTGTACCACCCAAACAGAGAGGGGCATAACAGTATATTTCCCATAATTTACTGTCAAAGCTGGCATTCCGTATGATAAATAGTGAATTGCGGTCAAAGCTGATTACACACTGCACTAGTAGTGCAGTTCACTGTCAGGAAGAAGAGCGATTGACTTCCTATTTACATATTAATGAAAGGCAGCAAGAATATGCGAAAGAAAAAAAAACACGCAGTATTCATAGGGCGCGACATTTACAAATAAAGCTGATGCCGTGAAAAATTTAAATGAAACCTATTTAGATTAATAAATGGAAGGGGCCACTGGTAGACCACACAATTTGCATTTCCATTTTCAAATTATAGTGGGTGAATTCTGAAGTAATGTGATGATGAGTCTCTAACTGCGTGCTGCATTGGTGGCTTTTTTGAAGAAGTTTGCAATAAGCATGAATATGAGGACCTTCCTTCTAATTTGTCCTCTAAGCAGCTCTCAAGAAGACTCAAAAACTGTTTACAGTGAGTGGCCCTGAAGTTTAGAAAGATGGATGAGATTTGCCAAGTATATGAGCAGAATACACTTCCGACTTCGCGAGCTTTATATTGGATAAATAATGTTTTGTTGTACAGTTCTTGAAGGTCACATATACAGACACAGAGACACATGGTGCTGGAAGTGGCAGCCTTGCTTTGCTTTGATTGTGTCACTTTGGTCATTATGTTACTCTATGTACATCTATAGTGGTTACAACACAAACCTGTCCAAAAAAAAAAATGCCTAAGATTCATGTCTTGCTGTGCTCAGTCTTTGGGAAATCATGTTGTCATTGGAACGTTTATCCTAACAGATCCAAAGTCTGTAGGCAAAGCCATGCTAGTTTTATCCCTCAGTTCATAAAAACTAGTCGCGAGTGCATAATGGCCCACACAGAGAACGTCCATCCAGCCCTTCTTTTTCATAATAGGTTTGATGGACGTCAAACCATTGTGAAAGTGCTGCAGACGGGGGCAATGTTCTGCAACATATGCAAACTTATCAGGCATAGTTTTAATGTGCTGCATCTCATTGGCTGCCTTATGTCCATGTACATTTTAAAGGGAAAAAGTGTCAAAGGAGACAAAGATGATAACTGAGTTCATAGTGAGGCTGCCAGCTATTATATCTTCTTAAGTGGTATGGCGATTAGATTTGGTGAAGATGGACTCATGGGCTCATCTGTAATTGGGTAATTGAATAAAAGGCTTTAACTTTGCCTATATATTGAGAACAAACATATTTTTGTTCTGACTTTGTAATAATAATAATAATAATAATAATAATAGTAAAAATTATAATAACAAAATTCAAGTTCTGGTGCTATCTCTCTCTCTCTCTCTCTCAATATATATATACATATATATATATATATATATATATATATATATATATATATAGAGAGAGAGAGAGAGAGAGAGAGAGAGAGTTTTGTTATAGGTGCTTTTATAGAGTTTAGCATGCGGGAGATTTATTGTCATTAAATTCAACCAATGATATGGGTTATATATATATATATATATATATATATATATATATATATATATATATATATATATATGTGTGTGTGTGTGTGTGTGTGTATATATATATATATATATATATATATATATATATGTGTGTGTGTGTGTGTGTGTGTATATATATATATATATGTGTGTGTGTGTGTGTGTGTGTTTGGCTGTTTGTATGTGTTTGTGTGTCATTGGCTTAATCCAATGACAATTTGTCTAAACCTCCCACATGCTTTACACTGCAACCTCTAACACAAAACACTGGCACTGGTTGCCATTTATGCTTGAAGACCTGGCTTGATTTTCTGTCAATTACCTGTGTTCCCTATTAGACTGCTTTGTGACTTTGGCTCTGTGCTGTGATCAGAGTGCTTCTTCTCTTGCCTAATAGACAGAAGTCTTCCCTAGCGTACCTCTCCAGCTCAAACCTCACAATGTGCATCAAAGCTCTCCGCTCGAGATGACTGCATGGCCAGATGTGGCCGTAATTAGTGTTTTAAAAGTGCAGTCTTCCGGGTAAGCAAGTTTCTTTTTTTTATTCCCGTCCTCTGCTATACTCTGACTTCAAAGTTCATTCAAATGAAGACATCCTACATTCTTTCCTGGATAGCTGTGCCGTAAAAAGGGAAATTAAACCAAACCTAGAACTCTAGACAAATGTCATTTTGCTCATAAGCACACAAACACGTACACACATCCCGCAGACAGACTAAAATTGGCCCCTGTGACCAGTCTCTCTCTCGCTCAGCCGTGGCCTTGACGCGTATCCGCCACACCCTGCTCTCCCTATTACACATGCTAATTATGCTATTTCACCCTGCTGCTTCCATAACAACCCAGCATAATGCCCAAATTAAGACTTTATTAATGTAAGTCAGCATCTAATGGTTTTAAAAATGATTTATATTGTTTTTCCTGCTCTGAACAAATTAAATATGTAGCTTAGATTAACACAGGCTTTTCGTCAATGGAGAGTTAAAAAGCCTGTTACTGTCACATTTTCATCTTTAGTTCCACATCCGAAACTGCCAGGCAGGCAGAAAAACAATCAGACGCCGAGGAATTTAAATGGGAAACAGTTTCTGCGGTGTGCTTAAGCTTCCTAAATCAGATACAGCAGCTTTTACCATAATTTATACATCGTAGGGTAAAGACTAAGGGTTTAAAAGCCTCATATTTTCAATTGCTTCTATTAGAGACTTAATCAGATTTCTAGATAACCATAAATTACTTTATATTATCTCTGAAATTACTGCAAAAAGAAACTGGTCAATCCAGGTTACACACTAAATATTTAATTTTGGTATAATTTAAGCACAATTCGGTGTTAAGACAATGTCAAGTACTTCGATTTTACCACCGCTGTTACAGCAGCTATACGGGTTACATAGGCTAAGAAGTAGTCTGGGACAATTTCAGAATTATCTGACAGGCAAATATAGCAATGCAGATGAAATTTTCAGGCAATTTTAGGTAATTCTGATACTTGATTACTAGGTAGCTCTGAAATGAGAGCATGCATAGTGAAATGTATTAATAAATCAGTACTAATATAGCCCATCTCTTCTCTCCCCCCCCATCCCCATTACTCTTAGCATGCTGTGAAATTCCCATCTTACACACTTTGCTGGCCAAGGCCATGAATTATGCATTGTGCCACAGAAATCCTCAATCTCACGCTTCAAGACCACCGTGCATTACCCTGCTTCTATCTCTATTACCAAGATGAATTGTTGAATGGGGAGGTATTTGATGGGATATGGTTCTAACTTCATTGTTTGTTTTCTGTGTAAAATCTCTCTTTTGTGCTGCCGTGCTTTGTGTGTCGAACCAGTGGTGGATTTTATGGTTCTTCAGAGGGTGAAAACGGTTGGGTTGGGTTATGGAAGTGTGCCATTTGTGACGGACGTGTTCATAACATCATATGTTACTGTAGTGAGGCTGCTGTTGGGATCATTGTGCTTGTGCTTATTTTATATTATGCCATGACAAGGCATGACAAAAATGATCAGCGTCTCAAATTATGAAACACGAGAAACAAACGGGTTTAGAGCATAAACCATGAAAACGGTGCCGTTGCAATGTGCAGTATTTCATCACATGCTTACGGCTGTTTCCCTGGGGCTATAATTGTGCACTGTAGTGATACCATAAGAAGGAAAAAAAACATACATAGTATTAATATTTATTCATACTAAGAATTGAATGGCTAAATGTATATAATCAATAATCGTGGCGATATACTATATTAAACCTTACGAGTAAAAATATTGAATGTGTCCCCACTTGCTTCACAAGGATCATTACTATCTGTCCCTTCCAAATCGTCTCTATTACATAGACATATTTGAGTGTGTTGGACCCACTTTCTTCATCTTAATAGCCCTTCTTTAGCATGTCTTATCAGTCACTGATTGAGCTTCTAATATCATCATGAACATTTATCCCACTGTCTGTCATCATAAAATATTAGCTATGCTCTCAGTGCCCTAATTTAATTTTCCGTTAGCGTTTGAGGTCAATTCCAGGTATTAAACGACTGAACTGATATTTTAGTCGTTCCTTTCTTATGCGCATTAAACATACAAATGAAAAATATGCTGAGCGTAATGTAGGAATTTACAGAAAATAATTACACAGTGCAACACTCTAGTTAGTGGCACTCTATTCGCAAGGTTGAACAAGCAATTTCTGTTTCAGTAGTAAATATTGCTAATTTTCTTTCTTAGTCAAATTGGCCAACACTAGAAGGCTCGCCTTGACATTTCGTAGCCTTCGTCTTAAGCAGTCTTATTGGGTTTGACCTTCTCTTTAGCGATCATGTAGTCAAAAATAACACTCAGACATTTGGATCCTAACAAAAAAAATGCGTCTAATCCTCCTTTTCAATAGGTGGGCCTCTGATAACTTTTCACTCATAATTAGCTCGTCTTGATATGAGAGACGTTTGGAGGAAATTGAACTGTCAGCAAATGGAGGCGTGCGTTTGGCCTCATCACAGTGAGTTGGGCCCATCATAATTTGGTGCAATCAGTCCAGCTTCATCTCCCAGGCGCCAATCCATTGACCTCCCCCTCCTCAATTCCATTTGGTTCTGCTTTAATTATGAGTCAGCAAATCCAGTGCAATAGCAGAGTCCACCTCGAACACCCCTTCAGCTGTCACTCATGCGCTGATTGACACAAACCAGATAGGTGGCGTTCTTCGAAGAAAATTGAACCAGTGGCAGCTGGAGATTAAAACGAGTGCCGCCGTGTCCCCTCTTAGTGAAGCTATAACCCACTGATTCTTCTCTTTCTCTGCCTCCTCTTTCCTTTTGTTGTTTGTAATATTCATGATGGACACTACACGGCAGCATGCCTGGTCTGCGGGTCTACATGTGATTAATATAAATAGGTGAAAAAGCTTTTAACATTTCTGTTTCAAAATGTCACCCGTCACTGGCTTCTACTTGAGTGATTCAGCCATGGAAAGGTAATTAGTCCAATCTTGATAATGCATCCATTCATATACTCATTCTGAATGCCTCAATTAAGCGAATGTTCTGTGGCTTTAAAATGAAAGTCTGTTTGCCAGTCACAAAAGTGTTGTGCTAGGCTACATGCTCGGTTTGTTGAGCCTAGGCTTAAGCTAAGCACTTAACAGCCATTTACTCAAGGGGCATGGCATTCTGCTTGACATTGTACATTCATTGCCCATAATAGGACGTACTGAAAATCTTTCTCAGAAGAGAGACAAAGGGCACCTTTTTATCAGACGGATGATGAAGCATTGATTTTTGTCTGTTCTAAGAGAAAATGATGACTGTTGGAGGCCCCCCCCCAAGGAGCAATGGTCCTGATCAGTATAGGTGATTTTAATTTGGTTTGCTTCTTCACATTTGCTCTTAACCCTCATGGGCTCAACCTGCTACTGAAACTGAAAAAACATTTTAACAACATTACTTCAACATAGCTTTCTCTCTGTTTACTTCCAAACTTCTGTCAGGAAGGCAAGAATTGCACAGTGATAGTGCCTGCCAAGTTCTTATCCACAGGGCAGCTAATGGCTTTAACTTAAATGATTTTCTGTCATTCTCTTTGCGGGGGTTAGTCTCAAACCGGGGTTTTGTAATAGGCCAATTTGTTAACCCTTTCAGAGTGAGGGCATTCAATATGTGTCTGGTCAGCAGAGAATAGGTTAGGGCTCTATGTTGATAAACCTGGATGTCTGGTTGCCTTTTCAAATGTGAGTTTTTATTGGCTCCTTTGACATTCTGCAACACTGTGGGAACAGAGGGAAAAGGAGAGCAGATGAAAATGGAAAAAGGGGAGAAAAGGTGCAAGGGAATGTATAAAAGCATTAAAGTACTGACATTAGATAATTGCATATATGGATGTACATCAATCTGGAACATTTAAAGTCAAAGCATGTTCTCTGAATATGTATAATAACGTTCTGGCTCAATATAAGAAATATTTATTGCTCAGAAATGCAGTACATGGCTACCAGAGTGTGACTCAGAGATAAATGGCCAGTCCTCATTTTCACTAGTGTTTTCGGGAGAAACACATTTTCAGATATTTCAGTAAGACAGATATTTAAATGACAGTCTATATTTATATCATTTGCTTAATTTGGTTTTCTCTAAAAATGTAACCATTATAAAAGATCTGTTCATCAGAAGCATTCACTTTTTGTATGAATATTTTTTTTATTGTTCTGTACCCTTTTTGGCATTATATTTGAATTTAATTAAAGTTGACTTGTATTGTGCACATTCCAGGCTTGGTTTGTGGGTGATCTTATGAATCTGATGGTGGAACAAATAATAATAATAATAATAATAATAATAATAATAATAATAATAATAATAATAATAATAATTAAAAAAATAAATAAATAATAAAAAACAACAACAAAAAAACAAAAACAAATCACAGCCCCTGTTTAGTATAAAATTATCATACAAATTGCATCTCTCCTTATCGATTTCATGCAGACCATCACAATTTTTTTTTTTATTGGGGAGGGGTATGGTGTTAATGTGTACAGTATTAGAAACACAATTACAAGACCACAAGTCTCTGCGTAATTGTTTATTATTTTCCTATTAAGCAAACATTGATAATCAATGATTGAGAAAATAGGGCCATGAATAACATCAACATTAATACATTTTTCCCTCTGACCATAATGATAGATTATTTTAATGATCACTACAATGTCAACTCAATGGCATTCACACGCAAATAGCCCATTCACAAAGGCATCATGCTAATGGATGTGTTGTGTAGGTATTTATATTCCTTAATTTAAAGGCGTGGAATTTGATTTCCTTTTTCAAAATGCAGCTTATCAAAGCCCCCTTTTGTGGCGTGTGGCCCTGGTTCCTCACATAACACCAAATGTTGATGAAATGCATTACTCAGAAATGCTAATATGACCAACAACAGATAAAATCTAGCGGAAGCCAGTTAGCGTGCTGGCATTTGCATAATGTTAACCGACCCCTAGCGTGGTAGGAAGCAGCCATGAGAAATCTTTACCAGGCGAAATGAAATAAATTAAAAATCTGTTTTCTTTCTTTGCTGCTTCATTCCGAGGTTGTTATTTATCTCACATTCCAACAAAATTGATCTTGAAGCAGTGCAATCACAATTACTCAATTCCTTAATTGGCCGGCTGTACATTAGCGAAAGGAATCCGATTCTCTGGGCGAGAATCGATGGTGTTAGCGGAGCGAGTGTGGGGACAGGGATTGGGCAAGCAGTGTGGAATCAACCAGCCCTGAACGATTACTGATCGTTTTGCATTCACTGACGAAAACAGCAGCCACAAGTTCATACACCTTCTATTGTTCGAAAGAGGATGCGCTGTCTGACCAGACTAATAAAAATGAGCTCACTTCATGAGAGTATTATTAAATGCAATGATCAAAAATCTACATTGCAATCGCAATTGAAATGAAGGGCTGTGTGTCCAGGTAGTTATCACTTAAAGTAGAATAACGGTGGTGCATGATAGATAATAGTGACCCTTTTTCTTTGTGTGGATTTGCTTTGCTTATAAGGGCATAGAGCTGGAAAGAAAGCCATCATAACGTTGGCTAATTTTTAAGCAAACACAGTGGAATGAAGCAGATCTGGCCTTAAAAAGGACAAACAAACTAAGCAAACGAGACGTGCAAATGACCTTATTTACGAGGCCGAGAGTTTGCATTATGGCGAGTTATTAGTGTGAAATTGATAATTGCTTGATTACGGGAGCTAATGTCTGGTGGCATGATGAGCAAGACCCATTACGCTGTCACGTTTGTAGATGTCAGCGAAATATAATGAAGGTCAGACGGCACAACAGCTGTCTAATGACGGGCCTTAGTGCACAGAGGAGAGTGGCGCATCTCCAGCATGAGCATAGATTTTTTATTATAGCATGCTAGTGTGCACATAATTAATGTTGATTTTTTTTTTCTTTTGGGGGGAAAAAAAGGAAAAATAAAAACAATTCAGACTTTTCTGATGGGGGAAACTGGTGTGTAAAATGGACATATTGCCTGTCTGGTGCATCAGAGCTTTGTGCCTTTCATGTTGAAGAATAAGATATATTTCACAGTCATATTTGCTTTGCTTAGAAAGAGCCAAAGCGCACTTTGGCCACAAAAGTGGCAAAACTCTCCGAGGACACTTTTTCCACATTGCTGTTGTGTTTTATTTTTCGCTTCTCTATCTTCTCTCTCCAGTGGTTGTTGATGATGTGTCTGAGTGCTTGTGGCAGCTGTGTGTTATGTCTAATAGAGCAGAAAGGCTACTCAGAATAAAGCTATTTGAAAATTTGTTTATGTGAAATATTTGTAAATAGAGGCAGGCCTCCTGGCACCGTGGCATCATATTCTCCTGTCAGTCTGCATTCAGTCTTTGACAGGGGATTCGAGGCTGGCAAATGCACCACATGTTCAAGTGAATCCCACAGTGTCTCGCTTCCCTCACCACTTCCACGGCTCAGTTACGGTGTGTTTACGGGGGCCAGTGAGCACAAGACACATGTCTTATCTCTCAAGCACAACAGTGAGGCACATCCTAAAAGTATTCCCCTCTGGCATCTCAGCACTGTAAAAGTAATAACTGTATGTCTTTCTTTCTTCTTTATATATATATATATATATATATATATATATATATATATATATATATATATATATATATAAAATGGTTGATTTGATATCTGATAAATATTACAGTGTAATTAAATGCTTTAAATTGGATTACATTTAAAATATATATATATATATATATATATTAAATTATTTCAATTAGATTTTTAACAAACCCTGATTTTTGGTATTATTTAATATTACTACTATTATCTCATATATAAATATATAATAAAAAGTAAATACGACTTCTAGCCCAATTTTAGTAGCATGCTGAATTTCTATCTATTTGGAACTCCTCTACTTGGTAAAAATCTTGCCATTTTGGTCTGTTAACTACCTTGAGCAATCACATTTGATGCTCCTTAATTTTGTCCCACTCTCCCAAGCCTTTTTTCCAGCTCAGCAATCGAGACAATGTGTTTGCTTATCAAGCCGCTTCGCTAAGTGTTCCTTTGCATGTAAATTAATCTTGATTCAGTTGACACTGTCATGCTGAGTGGTACAAATTGCCCATAGCAATAAAACAGCATGAATGGGAAAAAAGCCCAAATTGAAGCACTTGATGGGATGTTACTTTGCTTTATGCCAATACATTAGCAGCACATAATGTATTTCCCTGCTTGGAGAAATATGGTATGGTGGATTTTTAATTTTGATTTCAATGGAGCAGCACTATGTCTTTTAAAATCTGACTCAGACAAACCATTAGCAACGAGGATGTTAAGGTTAAATAGGAAGCAATGCATTCACTTGCACAGGCCCTGAGTGCCATCCATCATTCCATTTGCAACAGCTTGACAAAAGTACTTGGCTTTAAACAACACTCGAATTTACTCCCAGTGCAGAACAGGGCTTTAGCATAAACAAACATGGTTGCATTAATTTATTAAACAGCAATCTTTCGAAAAACAGAGACGGATGGAGATAAGCCAGCATGTAATAGATGTTCATAAGCAGTGTTTTGCTGCTATTTACATTCATTTCACTGTTCAAAAGCTATAGCAAGCGTTCATTTTTAAATGATTGCACTGAATATCGACATGTAAATCTTACAATGGGTAAAAATTGGACTTTATATAATGTATGAGCCACTAAATACCAGCTAGAGATGCTCGCATGTCTGTAACAGTTGCTGAGAATCTTAAATCACATACATGATGTGTATGGTGTATCATATTCATGCCATGTTTAGTGTAAACACTTTGCACACTGTGACTGGGCAGTGCATTTGACCACTAAGAGGCAGCACTGCTCAGTACTTTGGTAAGAAAAAAAATGAAGGTGTTAATGGCTTTATAATTACCAGCATTATTGTAATTTTTGTGGCAATGTTGATATTGGCCAGATGAATTAGAGGAAGGTCTATTACAGGTTAACTAGCTATACTGAGACACTATTTTGTATGATAACCGTAACATTTAATTGTGTTCAACGCTATCAGTACTATCACAGCACTGATAATTTCCATGGAAATTTACTGAAGTACATCTTCAATTAATATCATCAAAATAAAATTGAAAAGAATCTGCTAGCTTGTGGTCAGCACCACATTCACTCTGTACGCTGTTTACCATAATCCATGTGGGGCCTCAGTGCAATTTACCAACTCGAGGATAATCATTCTGGCAGCACAAATGAAGGGGCCAGCCCTCTTTTCTCACTCGCTGCTCACTAATAGGATTGTGTCTGCTTCAGCACACTTTAATTGAGGACTCCATGTCAAAAGAGAGCTCGGCTGAATGGGCCGCCCTCTTCGATGGCTGGTCACTGTTCAAGTGACAAGAGTGAAGAGTGACACCACCTGAGGGAACCGTGTTATGATTTTTATCACAAAGCATGAAAATGACAGTAATTGCTTGGTTTTAACCTTTGGACATGATATGTGGTGAACAGAAGACAGCTTATTTCTAGCAGTTAACCACAACACTATAGTGCTAGTTTGTTGTTTCTACTGAAGGCTAAAGGAAAGCACTATAAAGGGAAAGGAAAACAAATCCATAATCTCATAATCAATAAATTTGCATAATGTAATCCATGTAATAACTCCATTATTGACAACTGTACACATTCAATAACATGCTTACTGACCTCAGAGTCACATAAATAATACTACGCTGTGACTATGTTTGAAAAAAGTTGTATAAATCTAACAATAGTAACCTTTCAGAACAAAAAAGAAATACCCAATGTGGGAAACCAGTGGACGTGTTGAGAATTAAAGAAGGTCAAGTGAGGTGGCACTAAAAAGGGCTTTAGTCTCGACTTTAGTCTTAATCCCTGCAACCGCACAATAAATTAAATAGTAATAAAGTATCATTGTAAATACACTCAGTTAACTACAGTACATATGGCATATATCACTACACTTCACCCTTCTGTTTTACTCAATAACTAAATTAAGTATTGTACTACTTACATTCACAGTCATTAACATATAATAAATATTACACAATGTGGACTTTAAATTAAGAGACTATAATATGTACACAAGCAACGTGCTTGCACATCATTCAGCAACTAATAAAGACACATTAAACTTAATAATCACAACTGTCTGCAGAAGAAGAAGAGAAAAAAACCCTAGTTGAATTGATTGACTGACTGGATTAGTTCAACTGAATTTCATTTCAACTCACTTTTGGACATTTTGAATATGACGTAACGTGACGACCCCTTCCCGTTGGACACTTTCTGATTTCTGGGTTTTTTCCCTCTGCCTCTACTTGTTCAACTATAATCCTTTTGTAGCGTTTTCCTAAGCCCTCTTTCATTAATCCTCGAATAGCTGTCGTTCACACAACATATCCCTTGTTATCTGTAATGTATGCTTTTGACACATACCGAATTACAAAAAAGCAGAGTCAGAAGAAAGGACCCTTGAGTATATTACTCATTTACTCCTGATTAAGGCTGAAGAGAGAGGGGGGTTTAAGAGTCTGCTGATAAACTCCCTTTCTTCTGTTGATGGTAATTACCCATATCCCCTGAGACCGTGCTGAGCTGCTGGCGACGGGCAGAGTGTGCTAATCGTCGAACATGAGCCACTGTCCAGTTGGTGTACAGGCGGATGGGTCCACGCTGCACTCTCCAGCCTCACTGCGTGTCTGAGGACGGCCTATTGTGGCCCTTTGTCATGGATAACTGGCTGGCCATTGTGGCCAAATATGTTAGGCAAATTGAGGCAGATGGCTTCGATTCAGACACGTGGCTTTCCCAGGGCTGCAGGGAGGGCTGAGACACTGGAGAGGGGTGGTGCAGGTCAGGGCCCTGCTTGGCACTTGTTACTGCCTTCAATAGGCCCATGTGTCCCTGTTCACCCTCAATACGGTGTTGCTGAGATACGCAGCGCTGAACACGCTCCTCCGGGCCCACCGAGGACGGCACGGGGGCGTTTACCCCAACACTCCATCTTCCCAAGCAGGTCTGGGTCTGCTCCCTGTCTAACCCCCTGGGGCACTGCTGAATGGCTGCGATTGACAACGAGGTGGTGGCCCATCCTAAATGGCTTTTCAGTCAGCTGCGATAATAGACTGGCAGGTTTTGTCACTCTCACACTAATAGCTGGTAATTATGGGATTTGTGGTGTTTTGATATTCTTTCCTAATCTGTGTCCTTGTGTGTTTTGGGTTCAATGTGTCAAGCCTGAGATAAAATCACTTTTATGATCTAAAAATGTGATTTAAATGACTTTGTGGTATGTAATGACTGTAACAGGTGACTGATTTTACAAGGTTATTCCCATTAGAGCAGTCTGACAGAGCAGTATTAAGACTGATTGGAAAATTTTGTTAGACTGCAAGTTTGTTACACGAGTTGAACTGACAAGTTTTTAAAAAAGTTAAACTGCATTATTAAAATAATTATAACCACTAAATTTGGAAAACTAGAAAACTTGCTGATATACAGTATCCAGACTACAAACCTGCCTCACTGGAGCAATAGATGATCTAGATATTAGATTCAAACATGGCTGTAATTGGCTATAAGGACACTGAGGACCAGAATCTCAGTAGTTTTGGTGCAATTTGTGCAGGTATATCTGTGTGTTTTTATACATCACTAACATGTGATTGAAAAATAAAAGCTGGTGCTTTAAAGTAGAAAATATACCCACAGCTTTGTTTTTTTATTAATTAACATATTTATTTTTATGTAAATATATTATGCATACCAATAAAATTTCAGTTCAGTCATTAAATAATAAAAAGTCTTATTTTAAAAAGTCACAATTTTTACTGAACAATATTTTTATGTAGATATACATATCAGTAAAATTTCAGTTCAGTCATTTATCACAACTAGATAAAATATAATATTTATTAGTTGCAAGATCTCAATAATATGAATATAATAATATCTATAAAAGATCTCTTTTATATTAAACCAGATCAGTCTGAAAAATATCCACTTATAAATAAAGAAGATGCTCTGTAAGAAATAGTCTTCACTTTTTGTAGCCAATAAAAAGATATGGTTCACAAGGAAACATAAATGTTATGTATCTGCAGAGGATTTTTTTTTTTACTGCATATGCTCCTAATAAAGTATGAAGTCAGTGCCGTTTAACAAGGATATTCGATACTGTGTGCTCCTTAAAGCAAAATATTTGACTCATTCAAATATAAAATGGAGCAGTTTATTAATGAATGAAAGGAAAATAGATAATGAAGACGGAACATTAGCAATTCATGTAGCATGCTAGACATTCTGCATTGGGGTGTATTAAATGTAACACATTTCTGTTGTGTAGACCTCAGTGACATTTTGATCCCGGTTACAGCCACAAAAAGCTTAGCTGGCATTTTAATGTCAATGCAACAATATCTTTTTCAAAATCAAACACAATGAAGGTAAATAAAACTAGAAATAAAACTAATGAAGGTAAATAAAACCCTAACCCTAATAATATCACATCTTTAAGCCGTCACTCTCATATTTAGAAGACTGCAATTGCCAAGATCAGTTTTGCGTTCAAATCTCCATCATTGAACATGTGATAACTTTGACAGAAGTGTCTCCATGTTAAAATAAAATGGATTCCAAAATGACACTGATATTCATAAGTTGCTTAAAAGCGACTAGTTACAGAATTGCACTTGTAGAATTATAGACAAGGAAATGATTTATAATCCCACTATGTGCTGAGGATGTAGTCTGGTTCCTCTCAAGGTTTCTTCCTCATATCATCTCAGGGAGTTTTCCCTTGCCACTGTTGCCTCAGCCTTGCTCATTAGTAATAACTATAAATTTTGATTTAAAATTTTATAACTTGTATTCAGTTTTTTTATATTCCTGTAAAGCTACTTTGTAAAAAAAAAAATCCATTATAAAAAGCACTATAAATTAAAAAAAATCGAATGAATTGGACTGGCCACAGGATTTTCTTTTGAATTACAAAATGAAGGCTGAAAATCGAATGGACTGCTTCTGTCATGTAAAAGCAGAAAGCCCCAAGAAACACAGTATATCCATAAACACTGCTCAAATTATGCAACACCAAAAAAAAAAAAAAACGCCCAATTTTCTGCAGAGTTTACATTAATGCTTTGTCTTCAAATCAAGAAACACACAGTAGGATCAAATCAGCAACACATTATTGACAAATCAATCTGAAAAATGAAAGAGTTTTGCCCTGATGGTGTTATTTTTTAAAGACTACTTTGTACATTCTCTCCCCTTTTTTGTCACAGTACTGACACTAAAGTCAAGTTATAGTGGTTAGAGACAAAAGATATTTTTCTGCAAGAAGCTCTATACTGACTTCTCTGGCATCTCAATTACCCACAATGCTCCTGGAGTCTTCCAAATGTGAATGGCTTCCAGTTCATGTGCATGAAGTAGGCCCTCTGTAATGTGCTGCTTATTCAAAAGTGTGGGAGGTCAGGAGTGAAGATGTTACCAAGCGGCCATTTATCACACCCATGACACCCTCTCCCCTCCGCACCCACACCTCCAGGCAATGCTTTATAGGAGAACAAACACGTCACCTCCAGCGGCACGGTCATCCATTTTCCAGCGCCGTGCACTACGGCTACATGAATATCCTCATGCAGGACCTGTGGCTTGGTGTGGAAAAATGCAGGAGAATGCTACAGGGCTGGTGCGCTGAGATCTACACTTGAAAATACAGAATTATCACAGCAGCTTAGAGGAGCATTGAGAACTTTTCAAGGAGAAGGACTATAAATAGTCTTCAATGTCTAGAGAACAGCACACACACCCACACACACACACGCTCAGACACGCATCCCTCTAAATTTTAATTAATGGTTCATATGCCAGTAGACAATATGCACTTAGTGTCCTAAACCCAGTAGCATTAGTTCATTGTCTAAGGAAGCCACAATCTGTTGGAGTGACTAGCGGTGTCCTCTCATTATTAGCAGACAGCATGCCTCCAATCCCCTCCCTCCTCTTCATTTGGTGCCCATGTAACCTCCCCCGACAAATCATTGGCTAATTATGATTCCGGACAGAGTTTGACGGTGGCTAGCGCTGCATCTGGCCCCTGAGGTGCCTCCGGCTGCAGCTGGCGAGGTTGCTCTGCAGCAGCTTGGCTGTGGCCTGTCATAAATAAAGGCTCTTATAAACTGGTTATGAACACCTGTTAGATCATCTGTCAGCCGAGCCCAGCTCCCATCCATCACCTGCAGCTCGGGGAAGGCATCTTACCCCCTGTTCAAACCCCTCAGCACTCACGGCGCCCTCAAAACCAGCCCGACATCTTCCACAGAATAATAACAACAACCAACACCGCAGAGTACAGGGAGAGAATCTCTTAGGTACACGGGACTGAACGGAGTATAACGTTTATTTTCCGATTAATAAATCAGTGGAAAGGAATCCGGATGGAGCTGTCGCTAACTTCATTGGTGATGGACAGTGTGACAGGATAAAAGTAGCTCAAGGTTGTACTGTCATTACACTTTTACGACTCTGTGCCTTAACCAAGGAGAGAGGCACTATTGTAGGCAAGAGGGAGATGGTTTATGGGTCGTTCAGTATAAACATGCAAAGCTGTTGTGCTCAGTGAAATGTTTCTTATCCGTGCCGTTATGACAGAAACGACCCAGGCAACCTAAACACATCAATCATAACATGACAGAGCGAGTACAGTGTACCTGTAAACCAAAGCATTTTTATATGAAACAGTGTCAAGTATATTAGTGTACTATGTTGGGAAAAATTCCACGCGAAGACATTTCTGTCAACACACAGGAAGAAATGCAAAGACATGTCTTTACATGTAACTATTCCTTACAATTCTTCACGAACATGAAGCATGAATGCTATTTAGATATCATGCATATTTAAGGAGAAAAATATGATTCACTGTCATTGGTTTATGGCAACTATTACACCCTAGTTAGTTGCAGTTTTATGTGCATTATCCCAGGCCTTGGCAGAAACTATAACTTTTATGCATTCATAAAGTTTAATTTGAAAGCAATGAATCAAGAGTCAATCCATGCCATCCATCTCAGGATGGGGCCATTAGACAAGACAGACTCAAGTTAAACTGATGGAACTTTTTCTGTTCACTGCAATATTTTATGATCTTAACTGTTGAGTAGGGAGGGCATCAAAATGTAATCCTATTCCTTCTATTCAAGTACCTGATGCCTTTCAAACATTCAGCATTAATCTCTCTTTTTCTCTCAGCTTAATCCATTCAAGGCTTCACCCTGAACAGTGGATCATCTCTGATCTAGTGTCAGTTCAAAAGTTGTCTATACTCAATACCGTTTCAAACCATCCTGAAGAGGGTCAAAATGTACGCCGTAAACTGCATAGTTGGAATGCAAATATGAAAAGCAATTATTCTTGAAACCACAAAAGTGTGCTGGTTCTTGGTAACAATCTTAGCCGAGGTCATAGCCAAAACTTCAACACGGTGGCTTCAATCAGATGAACCGAAACCCTTCGAGTGATCAGCATGGAGGCCCCAATTCGCAATCACAATCTGTCAGCAAGAAGCAGTAATGAGACATCAGAATGCATCTCACAGTAAACTGGGCACTGCAATGCATCTCGTTTCTGGCACATGCTATTACAGAGCAGCAGAGAGGAGATGAGCAGTCCCACTGGCCTGGCGTGACAACTTGATTTCCTGCTCTCTTGGTGGGACCCCTGAAAGGGTGACATGATAGGCCTGTTAATTTGGCCACGTCACTATGCCTGTGTCAGCGTCCGAGGCGAGAGGAGGCTATCTAGTGCTTCAGGGAGAGGGAATGGAGTCTGTCTCAACTACGGAAGCACCTGTCCAGCCTGACAGGGAAAAGCACTCTGTTTTAATGCGCTGGGTTCTGGGCTTGGTCCTGCGATTGACAGTAGGATGGATGCACACGCACACACGTGCACAGTAACATACCAGCTTTTGCACGGTGACAGGCATGTGCGGAATGGAGCAGCAGTGGCTCCTTCTGTTTACCCCTGATGAGCATGAGATTAATGGAAATAGGAGAAACGTATGGGTGCATCAATATTCAAATAGCCTGCCATCTTTTTCTATTTCTTCTATTCATGTGCCTGGTGCCTTCGAAACATTCATCCTCAATCAGTCTGTCTCTCTTTCTCTCAGCTTAATCCATTCAAAAATTCACTTTGAATCATGGAGGAGGGAAAAAAAGCAGTCTGGAGACAGACAGACATAAAATGAATACCTATTTACATGTCTTTGTCTATGAATTTTTAAAGTGATGTGTGAAGCATGAGAAACCTCAGTATAGGCTGCATACACTTCAACCTTCCGGAGCCAATTCGAGGCTACTAGGCTACTGCTACAAATAAACACTCTAAATCACTCGCGGTAGCGTGGACAACTCCTAGGGAGAGTCCATGTACTACTTACAGGCTTAATTGGGCTGATCTGTGTTCAGTTCGTTAGAGTAATTTATCACATAATTGACTGTGGGAAGTAAGGATGGGAGAGTCCTCAGACAGACAGCTTCGTGGAGATGCACAGACACAAGAAGACAAAGCTGTCCCTCATTGGGGGAGGAACAGCAACGCCACCATCAGTTCAGCTTTTAGGGAGAGAATGAAATACAACATAAGGGAACAGAAAATATAGGAATACAGTTGAGATTGTAGATATATATTTGTTCGCAACAGAATAGGGTTATTGAAGAGCTTGAGAAACAAAATTTCATTTGTTAGTATTCCTACACATTTTTTAGTTTAGTTTCAAAATTGTACCCACAACTAACAGCAAAAACCAAAGTCAAATCCTTGCTAACTAACAAGAATCAATGGCTAGTTTGGTTCCTCATTGGACCAAATGTTCTGCCCTTACACCCTGAATCTCAGAGGCTTTCTCTTGATCGGGAAGTGAGCTTTTTGTTAGCTGATGATCAAACATGACCCTATTGTGCTCGGCGTGCTACTGGTGAATGCTGCTGTTTTGATAGTGTCTATTGACTCTGACTCCTTGAGTTTGGGCATAAACACTCCACTGCAGGTGCAGGGGTCTGACTCACAAACGTCGCAACTCCTTCCTTTCTGCCCACAGGATTTTCTATGTTTGGCTGTAATTAATGGAAAAAAAGAACAATGCGCTGCTAGGCAAATGTAGAGAGCCGTAAAGAGGATGTCTTTTCGTCTAAAGGCCTTTTTAAATCTAGCTGAGGCTGTGGCTGCCAGTGGGCCTGCATCTAATGAAAAAAAAGAAAAAAACTCCTCATTATTTCAAGTCATTCTGCTAAGAAGGGTGGCACTTAAAAGCCCCCCAGCATCACGGTAAGAAGCCTGGAACAGCCTAATTCTATTTCCTATTTGAATGCTGATAAAAAGGGAGGTGAGTGTGTGGGGATGAAAGTATGACGGAAAGTAAGAGGCAAAGGTCTTCCATCTATGGGGGAGTGCTCCAAGAACAAGTCACTCTGTTGAGTATAGAGCGCGATGAAAGAGCAGAAGAAAGAGCACTGCATTGGTTTATTCAAAAAACACTCGGCTGATAAATTGAAACAGGCTTTTCAAGCTGGTTTTCAGATCCACAGTCCTAATAAAGGCCCCAAATACACATCTCGCAATAGGCTAATAAAGGCGGCTGCGTTAAGTGCCCCTCTCTCCTATGGCAGAGCCACTTTAAATGAGATCTTTGCTTAACACTTGCCTCTCTGCCTCTGGAAGATGGCTCCGCTTTTCCAACAGTCCATTGCTTTTCTGTTTCCTTTCAGCTTTGTTTTGCCTCCGAATAAATGTTTATTGACAGCCAATTAGGAGGAGAATGAGGACAGAGTACCATGTACATGTCAAGTGTGCAGAGAAAGTGTCCATTTACCTCATGCCTGACTGTGGTGAATCATGTGATTGTGCAGGTTGCTTTTTTAGAAAATACAGGAAAAAAAAAAGCATAACCTATTTGTCTAAGCATACATTAGGATTTGCATAGTTGTCTGGTAATAGCGTTGAGGGAAATAAACGAAGTCTATTAAAGAACATTTACCCAAGGGTGAGGATTTAAATACAGACTACATTTAGCCCACCTTTTCTTTGATTTCATTAAGGATAATCATCAATGCACTGTTTACCCATTAAGATTACTAATGCGTAACAGAAACAAATCATCTTTCAACACTCAGAGTTGCCCGGTGAAAAATGAGGCTTGTCATTAGCTAGTATTTCATTAGAGATTATTCCGCGCGCTATATTGGGAATATATTTAGACGCGCACGTGCTGCCTTGGAGACCTCAAAAGCATGTATTATTATTATTATTATTATTATTATTATTATTATTATACAACCTTTCAGGCGCGAAAATCGTGCCAATGTCGTGGTTTTATGGCACGAATGTGGCGGTTTTCATCCAATTGCAAGCCTCAATCAATTAAGCGGGTCCGAGCTGCAGGGCGCCCGTTCAGGGACTATTTAAATTTAAATTTAGATGCGCGTGTCATCGCCGCGCTTCTCACGGGGTCTCGCTTCTTTTCCAAGGGGAAAAAGACATTAACACCGTCTGTCCTTTTTCTCTGCATATCAAACCCCCCCACCCCCAACACGCGCGCGCGCGCGCGCACACACACCTCTCTCTCTTGCCCTCTAAAAGCTAATTCTTCAGGCACCTCCGGAGACTGGAGGCACTCTGTGGGACTTTGCACTCGATGTTTTTCGAGTTGGTGTTTAGAAAGTTTCCTTTGTTTAGCCCACACTCCCCCGCAGCGCCACTCACTCTTCCACGAGCTAATTAAAAGTGACAGGTCTTTAATCGAGGCACTCTTAAAGCAGTTGCTGTCTGATGAATAACGATCGAGGTTTCATCCGAAAGTATATTGGTGTGCCGATAATGAGGACTTAGCACTTCTGACAGACCAGGTGTTGTGTGCGAGATCACCGTCACTGTGACCTATAATATTGTACAATTGTACAAAAGAAACACACACACACACACACACAAACACAAAGGTGTTAAAATTCTGGCTATTACTACCAGGTATGAGAATACATCAATTACATAACACAAGCAACACTTCAACTTACTTATTAAAGTTTTTCAGTATAAACCACAATCTCTGAAATAAAACTGATGTGGTGGTTCTCTAAATACATATTTAAAGCTATAAAGGTATATTACCTGTGATATAACTTTATAGCTTTAAATATGTACTGGGATTTAAACCAGCAAGGGCGTAACCGAAAATGGAAGGGTTTATTTTAGCTCTAGAGCTATGCTCCTGGAAACACTGGAAACCCAGAGAGGTATGGCAGCACTGTCAGCATGGTCTGCTGTGTCTGACAGCTCTTCAACCTCAGCTACATCACTTGAGTTCATAAATACATTCAGATATAGAGGTGTGTTGGACCAGGGATATTTTGTTTCTACCCTCCAGCGAACAAATTTAGTTGGTTCTATTTCCCAAAAAGCAAACAAAACCAGTAGCTTAAATTAAACCGTTGCAACGTTGATTAAGCAGTTACTAAGGATGAATGGATAAATGCATCAACCATCGTTGTCTTTGGAGTCTTCATTTTGTTTTATTTTATTTTTTATTATTTTGCACACCTTTACTTTCAGCCAGATCATTTTTGGTGAGCTAACTTTTATTTGCCTTTGTTAAGAACACAATCTGAGTAATATATTAGTTTTCATTTACATGCCTATATAAAATGTAATTACAGTCAAACTATGTACATAAATCATTCTAAAAATGTATCCATATTAAACATACTTAACATTAAATGTTATGTCTAGCAAAACTGGATATTTGGAAAGATTATTCAGTGACTGTCCTTAAAGTCTCCTTAAAGTCTCTAATTAGCAGGATTTCCCTGATCTCCCAGTGTATCTCAATACACCTTCATTTTTCATATGTACATCATTTGCTTTGTATTTTTCACACATGGTCAACATATTATTCAAGCCATGTCACATATTGAGCTGAACTTCAACTCACATATGCAGTGTCAGGGTATAACATTAAGGAAAACGATCACACACTACTCGCTGAAACTTATGTGATTTTTTTTTTTTTTTGGTTCACTTATATTATTCAAGTCAAACTTCGAGCTACAGTAGGTGGTAATTCAATTCCTCAGGCCAATTGCACTTCTAATCCTGATCTAGCATTGAGAACGGTTTGAGTCTAGCGTTCAATAGCAACACTAATCATTAGCTTTAGTGTGCAGTGATATAAGATTTAAGGTCTTTGGTCAATGCGCACGGTGATTAGGGGGCTGGTAGAGAGCAGTAGGGTGTCCATGGAGTAAATAGGCATTTTTATTTATCGCCATGCCAGGCGCTTCTTTGCGGAACAGCGCTCTTCCAAATTGAAATACAGCAGAGTTTATCTTTCTGATTAGGTCTTCAAGTACAGAGCTGCAGGCTATCATCTAAAAAACACTGCCCTTTGTCATCTAATTGTGGCAGGATTAATGTGCAAACAAGAGCCACGGATGGGGATTAGGATTGATTCAGGGTGAGGGCAAATGACAGGCCTTTGTCCACTCTGACACAGTATACCGACAACTGGGTTAAAAATCTGCCTTACCACAGATAACTTGACCTGTCCTTGACCACTTTCCACACACACTTCACACCACCACCGGAGTTTGTACAGCGTATAATGTAGATAACAAAACACCTGACAACAAGCGAAGCCGAAATATTTTTTTCTTGTTTGCTCAAATCAGCAAAACCGCTAGAGATTTAGCATGCATAATCAGTTCTATTGTATTTCTTATTGCATTTGTTTTCCAATTGAGAAATGCCACTTACACCCCTTTGACCAATTCCCCTCAATATTTAATTAATGACCAAAGAACCAGGAGAAACAAGGCATCGGGGCTTGAAATGGCAATCAAATTATCAGCTAATGAGCTACCCAGTGAATATCATGCAGATTTCCATTTGTTATGATGGCATAATGACAACCAGGTTACATAATCAAAGAAATGGCAAAAATAACATGCAGTTTGAAGCTTTTTTTTACATCACAAAAAAAGTGTTTGACCCTGCGAGACAAATTTCAAAGGATTTGTGTCAAGTTTGGCAGCTATACCAGTACTGATAGCACTAAATGTGCAAATTTTACTTGGACACTGAAGCTAAATCTGGTACATTAACATTAACACATTGAGATGTATGTGAGGAATGTTGCTCTTTGTGGGTGTATCCAGAACCCCAAAAAAGCATACACTAAAATAAAAGGCAGAAATTAGAAATCTGTTATTTGACCTCTTACTGACTTGTTTAAATGTACCACCACCATGACAGCTCAGTTAAGTCTTTTACACAAACGCAACCAAGCCTAGCTAGCTATTTGTTGAGATCCATTACTTTTAATCAAAGCTTGTGTAGCAGCAAAACACACACTGTCTATCACAGTTCTGATTAGCTTGTTAACGCCTGCAGTCTGACCTTGGAAACGTTTGCTCTGCTAAATGCCTTCTGATGAGTGGAAAAGAAACAAGAGTCAGGGCTCAGAAATGTGACGCTTGCCAAATGGTCAGCTTTTCATGATTGTCATGGTGCTCTTCAAACGCTCAGGGGATGTCCATCATGTTGGGAGGATAACAGCGTTAAAGAAGCAAACACAAAGCATGTTTCAATTGACACGCAATAGAACAATGTTTGTCACAAATATATCAGAGTGATAGCTTTTCAGTTTAGGTCAGTTAACGGTTTTCAAACTCATGATCTGTTCACAAGTTATATATTTAGAGCTGATGGGGGATTTTTTTTCCGAGGCTTTATGCTATGCTCTAGCACAGGAGCTTATTTCTTAGGGGGCTTGCTGTCCTAACATATTTAAGTTCAGCCATCAGCAGTGATGAAACACCTGCTGTTGGGGAGAAACAAAGCGCACTAATCCAATATGTATTTCAGACATGTTAAACATCACCTGGTCCCTAGGCACCAGGCACTGCACGGCCATGGAACTGAAATTTAAAGCATATTTTTCTAATTTGTGCATGGACAATAAATCAAAATTAAGGGGCAGACAGTGAAATACATTTCAGTGCGAGCTGACAAAAATGCGGCGACAGCGACTGAACCGCATATGTTGCCCTGCTCAGTTTGTGTGTGTGTGTGTGTGTGTGCATGTGTGTGTGTGTAGGAGGTGATTTAGAAAGACAGAGCTCTTGTCGCTTTGTACCTGATTGTTTGTATGAAACAATGACATCGAATGATATCTTTGCAGTGTAAAAATATCACAGAAGCCCATTAGGATTTACTACTTGAGAGACAGTGGTTTCAATGCATCATAAAGTTTAATGCCAGGAAATATGTGCACGTTTGCATTTTAATGTCCATGGATCAGCCTTCCGCTTAGATGGTAGGTCATTCATACTGTGCTTGGAGTTGTGTTAAAAACTATCAGACTGAACCTTCCTTAGTGGAAAGGACCTTGCTCTAATTGTGTCCAATACGCAAAGGAGCTCCTACAGATTTGCTTCCATATCATAAAAAAAATCACCAATATAAAATTACAGGGTTAAAAGGATCTGTGCAGGGGTGAACACTGTAAATCTCAGGATGTTACTGTAAATACGATAAGCTGTAATATGCTGTTGTGCCGAATAGAGTGTATAAGTCATTTACCGCTCAGTTTTGCTGTTGTTTTTCCTTCACAAGCCAGAATCTGAGTGATGATGATGTCCATGTGGTGGCAGCTGCAGATCGGACATTGATAGATGTAGGGAACAAGGCTGTCAATCAGCGAGCTGGAGTCCTTGGCCAGTCATGCAGTCAGTTACGGATATTCTCATACACACCCAGAAATGGCCTTTCCCACTTTATTATGTGATGAAGATACACTTCAGAGGCTGTATAAACCTATTTCTACAGGATGAAAGCAAAAAGCAAAAACAAAAAACAAAAAAACCCTTTAATATACTATATCTATGAGGCTTTGCTCAATTCGTCTATGCAGCTCTTGTGTATGCGTAACAAATATTTTCGAGCTGAATGATGTAAGAAAAAAATTTGCTGCTTAATCATTTCAAAAACTGCTTCAATGTACAATCATCAGATACATGAATCCTCAACCTCTGTCACTCTAATTGACGGAAATATTCAAGATTTTATTATATGTGAATGCATTACACACTCTCGTATTAAGGCAGTCTCTCATTAACAGAAAGCACAATTAGTGATAAACTAGCCATGGCGGCCCGACTCATTAGATGGTGAAGGTTTATTTAAAATCTGAGCAGTGCCTTGTTTCCACTCTATTCTCCACCATATGTATGCATTAATTAGGGAAATGTGGAGGAGGAGTGGATTTGTGCGTGTGTGTGTGTGTGTGTGTGTGTGTGAGAGAGAGAGAGAGAGAGAGAGAGAGAGACAGAGAGAGAGAGACAGAGAGAGGGAGAGAGAGACAGAAGGAAAGAGAGAGACAGCAAGAAGCTGAGTGTATGATCTTTCATGTTTCGCTTCAGCTCTACCCTCTCTAACTGAGGATCTAATCAATCTGCCGGCTATTAAGTTTGTTAATTGATAATGCATACAAATTAGGCTGAGTGCTGGTTCTTTGGAGACTTAGAGCAGGTGATTTTAGGCACCAGTCCAAATGGACTTTTAAAGCAGTCAGGTGAAATCTATGAGACAAATTTGAGCAAACCTACAGCACAGGAGCTCTACTATGTGTAATGATATTAGTTTTGGGAGAAACCATAGACTGAATTTAGCATAAAACAACACAGCACATGGAACTATATAAAGAACTATGTAACAAACTATATAAAGACTCTTCTGAATGTGTGTGAAGGTCAGTGGTGGTTTTGCAGACTGTGATCTAGATTAGGACTCAGACAAATATTGTAGTTGATTATACTTGAAAAAATATTATAGCAGACCTGATATATATATCAGTGATTATATTTTTTTCCCCAATAACAAACTAGCTTGGACTCTATTGCAGTTCACAAAGATCCAATCACAAGAATTTATGGAAATTATTTATCTGAAGGCATCTTATCAGGCCTGAGATTAGCAACAGGGCTAGAGATAGTAAATCTAAAAGTGGAGATTTTTCAGACTTTCATAGACTGCTCTGGTTAAAATAAATCAAATGTTCAAAATGAAAATAGACATGTCTCAACTAAGCGGTCCATGGTACTGGTCAACAGCGTTAACATAAAGCACCACTAGGAAACAAGACATAACCAATTCAGTGTCTTATTTACAGCCATAAACTAGCCACTGACGCTGGCTAAGCGTTAAAAGGTCATTGTTGTCGCATTTCGGTCATGTTAGTTGCTTATCTGGACTTTTGCAAGCAAGGAAATTTCATGTAGATGGACCCAAACAAATTTGACTTGAATACTGTCCTATGTAGATTAACCCGAAGGCCATTAAGATTTTCCCAAATCAGTACTAATGCAGTACTAGTGGTACTAATATACACTGGGTGTCATTACAATGCAGGAAAAACAGCTAATTTTGTGGGGTCTTGTTTTCATTATCTTAATTTGAAAATGCAATTTACAGGCCCGGTCAAACCTTAACAGGTGCTTTCAGAACGATTTAGCCACTTAACAAGTCTGAGGAAATATTCCTTCGCTTTCATCTCTTAAAGAAAATCTGGTGACCAGTCCAAGCATGTGGGATGAGACACATTAGAGCTCAAGAAGGCCAACTGTTTTGATCTTCCTAGTTGCACGGGCAACATTCGATACCTCCCACATTGCCACTTTCACTTCCATCTCACGTCATTCCATTTCTGAATCCATCAAATGCATCTCACAATGCAAATGAGAAAAAATAAACATTAACAACTCGTAGGCACTGTACCATCAGACATAAATTAGCCAGACAAACCTGGAGTGACACATACCATCAGGGTAACGAGTAATAAAGGCTAAATAATGATCCAAATATTCACCCATCTTTATGGTTGATGCCAGGAAAAAAATTCCATTAATCTGCCACTTAATTAGTAATGCACTTATTTGAAATGCAAAACAGTTTTCTCATAACAGAAAACACACACAGGAAATCCTGCACTAAACAACAGCGCAAGTGCATTCTAACCTCTCGGCTGTCAGCAAGAGCAATTAAATGAATTATTCTGGGATAAATAGTGATCAGAACCTTATTTATGATCCTGTGTATTTTCTCATATGTTATAAGAAGGGTGATTTTATATGCGTTTAGATAGTTAAACAGGACATTTCATGTTTGGAATCTTGAAATCTAATACGGTGGAGTCACTTGTCAGATCAGTTTGTGCACTTGTCTGGTTATTGCTGTGTATACATCCCACTGAGACAAAAAGATGTCCAAACTTGCCAGCTTCATTCTCTAATCAAAGCTCTCTGATTTGGTCAGTTTTGCCACATTGGAGACATTCTCTATTACAGAGATAAATAGCAGTGGGCCAATTGTCAACCCAAACTTGTAAGCTAATAAATTATTCCAATTTTCTCCCAACAGATTTCTCCAGAGAGTACTGCAAGGAAATACACTTTTTGATTAGCGAATTTTCTCTGTGTGTGTTGGGTGGTGGTGGGATTGGGGATTGGGTGGGGTGGGGGGACATGTTGGGGAAGGCTGCTGATGCATGTGTGAACGCATGTGTGTATGTGTGTGTATGCATGTCGGCTTTGATTAGAGACTGCGCTTCTCGGGGTGGACGTTAGCTGAAAGGCTGTCAGTTTCTAATGAACTGACAGAGGCTGCTTTTGCCCACCTCTCCCAGTCTGGGAATGGTGGGGAAAATTAGCCTTAACCACAATATCCTCTCTGAGATACTGCAGGGTTGCAGGGACATGTGACTGAATATTAATGTAGCCAGCGCCCAGGAATATATCCAATGTGGAACATATCCAGGGCTAAGAAAACTCACGCAGGAAAGACACCAAGAAAACAACATGGCCTGAATTTTCTAAATGTATCGCTGAGCCAAACACCAATTAGAATTACTCTTTAAATTGTGCCTGTAAACAAAGGGCACACATGTTTTCTCTAAGAAAATAGTGCTTTATCACACATTATATAAATAAATTCACAGTTTAATACAGACACATAGCTACATAATGTTTGCTAGCTAGCTACCTACTAGTTTATACAGATAATACATATACCTTTATAACTAAAAAAACCCACCCAATTATATTAATATTATTAATATTTACCCTGTAACCAAAAAACAACAGCTAAAAATCAGGTAGCGTTAACATAGCGAGCCCCTGCAAAACAGTCTAATACTATTCTAGCTAGTGAATTAGCTAGTTAGCTAGAAAAAGCTGCTGAAAGAAAACAAATACTTTTATAAACACATTTTATTCAATTATTATTATTATTATTATTATTATTGATTTAATTTAAGATGTGCATGATTGGCAATAAAAGACCTAAAATAGGAGGATGAGTGTAAACATGTAGTGATTTCACAAGTCCTGGAACTGTACTGCAATAAAGATGCTGTACATTTGAACAAATATTAATATATGCTACACTTGTATAGTGATTTTAATATAAATGATTATATACATAGCTACATGTATGTGGATAAATATGTTTTGAATAGTACTTGAATCTGAGAACTCTATTTTTATTTTTTAGCAAAACAGATTTTTTCTTTGAAAGATTATAACAATAATAATAATAATAATAATAATAATAATAATAATTATTATTATTATTATTATTATTATTATTATTAGTAGTAGTAGTAGTAGTAGTAGTAGTATGATGATGATGATTGCTGTCGTTGTTATAGGAAAAACATTATTTTGCAGGGTAGAATATCAAATATTAATGCTGGAGCCAGTAGCTCAGCTTTATAATAGCTTTGTCCATCATCAAGTAACAAATATGTACACAGTGGACAATATATTGGCACCAGTGAACATGAACACACAGACCATTTATCATTATCACAGAATGCCCTAAATTATTACCTCTCCGAATCTCAGAACAAGGTCAAGGAAATGCTGAATGTAAATTAAACTTTGAAGGGTCAGCGGTTTTTACTTTCCCTATTCATCTTTTCTCACCTTCCAGCTCCAAGTGTAGAAGTGCAAGGTAATTACATTTCAATGGGTGGCAGAGCCTCATTATATCCTCCTACAGCAATCTTCTGGAGGCTGAAGTCTACGTAGCAAGACTTCGTCAACGCCCATAGGTTTCGCTGATTGCACATATTTGTTGATTTCATTTCTTACTGTACACACCATTCTGCGGAAGAGTATATGCATAAGTTCCCATCATTTTCATATGAGAGTTCGTACACTTCAGATTAGGCTCCTAATAACAATGTGAGCTCACCGCTGGCTACAGCTAATGAGAAAACTTATTTTTCTACCATCTCTCTGTTGGAGGCAACGTTCTGGAGGAAGGACCCCTTCCCCAGGGTTGCAGTGTGTGTGTGTGTGTGTGTGTGTGTGTGTGCGCGCAGAGAGCAAAGCAACCAGCTGGGTTGTAGGGGTAATAAAGAAGGAGAATCAATAGGGCATGCAATGGAGCCAAGGTGCTGCCATTTATCACGGCGCTTCTCTGACTCCAATCATTCATCATGCTCAATGAGGCAGCAAATAGGAAAATGACTATTTGTATCAAACACATCTGCACTCATCCACTGAGGTATTTTATTCCCATTAACTCCCAAAGTAAAATACCCACTTTTTTCAGCCATACTGGGGGCCTGTGTGTGTGTGTGTGTATGATGTGTGTTCATATTTGTTGCAGTTAGTGGTCGTAAAAATCACATTGTACAGATATCCTCAGAGCTACATTCCTTTCGCTTTCCAGTTCTGCTCCATCTATCTACTTCGGTAATCTTGTGTGTTTGTGCAAATTTCTTCTTTGCCCATTTGCTTCAATTCTCTCATTTAATTATTTAAGCCATAATTTTGCTAGGTGTCTCGTTCAGCCCAGTAATGAATATTTCGGTAAATATGTATTTCATTATCATATAATAATCTCTAATTTTTATTCATAAATGATCATTTGGAGGTATGGTGGATGTTAATTTTCTCCAACTGAGGCTACATTATTAAAAATGAACATAACTTCGTTAATGAAGTGCTTGTGAATACTGAAAGAATGGACACGTGTAAAAATGTTCTGGGTGATTGTGCTTTTGGGCGATCGTATTTTTACGTCACTGTCATATGATCAGATAGAATGATTCTGTTTACTATAAGAGGATGACTGCAATAGACTTGTGGCTGTACATTCAGTAAACACTATTATTCCACCTGTTAATGTTTTACAGCAAGACTCTAGAAATGCTCTTGATATTATTATGAAGCTCTGAAACATCCCTTATGGATTCTATTGCCAGCCTATTGTCACAACACAGACTCTTACGTGCTGAAGGAGTGCACTACACTGTGGCCTGTGACATATCTGAATGACATATTTTGCATTTTTCATCCTGATCCATCCTTGTCCTCCATCTAAGAGGCACAATATTATTCAATTGATTAGAATGGCTTGTGCTTTGTTTGTGCAGACTAATAGTGATTTATCGCATGGACCTCAAATCAATTTCAATCATACTAGGAAAAAACACACATAAAACACAATTAATGGCCTGTACGACAATTTGTGCTTTGTCTCTTATCATAACCAAAAAAAGAGAGATTAGATCAAAAATGTAAAAGCATTCTATCCATCCTATGGCAGAAACTACAGTCACCTAGAAATCTCACCAATGTTAAATCACTGTGAAATTCACCTGACACAGCAAAAAAAAGGTGTGGAATTCATAGCTACAGTGTGTAAACAATTTTGTAAACAATTTTCCCTTTTTCCATTTTTTTCCCTCTGGACCAATTATTCACAATATACAACAATTATTAAGAAACACACATGGAATATAAAAGTTTTGTTTTTACTGGAAATGTTTTTCGAAAAGTTAACCCAATTAAAGTTATGTGCTAAATATACAAATATAGTGTGTGTGTGTGTTTGTGTGTGTGTGTGTGTGTGTGTGTGCATGGATGCTTATTTAGCACAAGTAACACATGTTACTTCAATTCTCATTCTTAAAATATGGTGAATTTCTGACCAGCATATTTTTTTTAAATGATGTTTTCATATTCTAATTGGAAACTGTGACTGTAATTAAATTCTTTTTAAAATAAATAACGTTATTTATTATGTCATGACAAGCACAGGCAGTAATAGCAGTGACAGTGACACCAATGACAGTAACACCTGTGAGAGAAACACCAATGAGAATAACACCAGTGACAGTAAAACCAGTGACAGACAGTAACATCAGTGAGAGTGTTGCAAGTGACAGTAACACCAATGACAGTTTAACACCAGTGACAGTGACAGTATAACACCAGTAAGGGTAACATCGGTTAGAGTACATCACTGACAGTAACACCAATGAGAATCACACCAGTGATATTAACTCCACTGACAGTAACACCAATGAGAGTAACACCACTGACAGTAACACCAATGAGAGTAACACCACTGACAGTAACACCTATAATAGTAACACCACTGACAGTAACACCAATGAGAGTAACACCTATAACAGTAACACCACTAACAGTAACACCCATAACAGTAACACCACTGACAGTAACACCCATAACAGTAACACCACTGACAGTAACACCAATGAGAGTAACACCACTGACAGTAACACCAATGAGAGTAACACCACTGACAGTAACACCCATAACAGTAACACCACTGACAGTAACACCAATGAGAGTAACACCACTGACAGTAACACCAATGAGAGTAACACCACTGACAGTAAGACCAGTTACAGTAACACCCATAACAGTAACACCACTGACAGTAACACCAATGAGAGTAACACCACTGAAAGTAACACCAATGAGAGTAACACCACTGACAGTAACACCTATAACAGTAAGACCAGTTACAGTAACACCTATAACAGTAAAACCAGTTACAGGTACACCAGTGACAGTACATTCAATGAGAGTAACACCAATGACAATGACACCAAGACTTTAAGACTTTACAATTAAAGATATATTTTCCAGTATGACATCAACAACATCTAAAAGCACACATCATTAATCTCACCATTATTTTACCAGATAATTGAAAAGTTTTTAACACGTAAAGTTTTTATAATATGTGAGGCAAATGACATGAACGGCAAGGTCAATGGTTCATTGTAAAAAATTATAAGAAGGTAATTTATGTTAATTCAAATATTTGATTAACCTCATGGGTATGTTCGGCCTGTGGCAGTGACATTTCAGCTAATAAAGAGTATTTATAAATGTCTGCAAGTACCTCTAAACCACATGAAGTATGAGGCTCTTTCTTAGCACTTGACAATTTCAAAGAATGAAAAAAAAAGTACAAACGTCAAAGCAATTGTTTATTACTTAGGAAGATTTGAAGATATAAACTGATGTTTGGAGTTATCTGAAAATGTTTAAATGATGTCCTGACCAATAAGTGAAGGGACAGGTTTCCCCTTATACCCTGAGAATGACTTCAGAGTTATTTAGAAGGAAATCTACCCCTCTTTGCCCCCAGACATCACCCCCAACCTGACCCAACCTTATAGGTGGACGCCTTCAAATTCATAAAATTCATAGGATTCTTCACAAATGAATGAACACAATTTTATACCGATTTCCTCATTATGCAAATATGCACAACATCGAATTTGGGCCAATTAGGTCCCCCCACAGATCCAAATTCACCCGTTTGTGCTGTAATTGCAGGCACTATCACATAATTACGTGGCTAATTGGGAATATTTGTGGCAGATATAGCAAATTCAAACTCAATTCGTTTTTAATTCAACTAAACATGATACGCCGTTAACTGATTGAAGTCTAATATATCCGACATTGTGTGGGGATTTTAGGACCTGCCATGGTATTTGCATAAAAGGCTTCAAAATATCGATTGACCAAATGCATTTATTCTAACGCCTAAAGTATATTGTTAATGGTTCTTTAAAAGCTACTTTATTTGCATATGTGATATGACTGGAGTGAGATGTGGAAAAGGAGGTCTAAGTAATATAGGACATTTGGGGGTTAGCCTGTTAAGAGGTTAGGAATATTTATAGATTGATGGACGTTAGAGGAAATTATGAAAATGGATTACATTCAATTATTGAAGCTATAGTCTTCTCTCCAGAGCTAAAACTAGTTAGCCTATGTTATACAGCTACATTATATAGAATGGTTATTAATGATTAAGAAATATGTAATTAAATATTTATATTTAAGTATAGATGCACATATGTTCTGTTTATTATTAAAAAAGAAATTAAGAAAGAAAATATTTAAAAAATAATATTCACACTGTTTGAGGTTCCCGCAGTAGGCACTCTCAGTGTGTGTGTGTGTGTGTGTGTGTGTGTGTGTGATTTACAGAGGCGCGCGCTCATAAATCCACGCGGCTCGGCTCCTCTCGGCGCAGTGATGATGTCTCCATTACCACAGAAAGGAGAACACACTGCTGCTTGCACCACTGAAAATAAATTTCTTCGTTTTATTCGAGAGGCTGTCATCAAATAGCCGACAGAGATCGTTTATATGGTACAGTGCGGTATTTTTTTTTTTAAATAAACGCAAGGAAGGTAATGGAAAAGGTTTACATTCGAGTGATGATATAAATTTACACATCCGACATATTATAATCATTATTATTACCTATCGACAACAAGGTCGGGTGTTTTACTACGATTATTATTCTTTTTTTTAAATTTTTTTTTTATATATGTATATATATTTATATAATTTTGATGCGATAAAATCATCTAAATATATCTAATATTTCCAGCCGTAAATATTAGTACATACGATCAATAGTGTTGAGATTTTTTCCCCTCGCATTCGCAGTGCATGTGCTTTTATTAGAACAGAAGAATAATGAGCTCAGTATGGTAGCAGTGATGATCATAACATAATAAGGCGAAATAGATTGGTGTAGCTTCATTGCTAATAATGCGTAACAGGAAATCCTTCATCAACACTAATTGCTCATTAGTGATTAACTGGACCCTCCATTCGCAAGTCTTTCAAAGCAATGACACAGTAAGCAACAATTCATGTAAACACAAAGGCAGATTATTGGGTTTGTTTTGAAAGTTGACATTTTGCATGCAATTCTACGTATAAACGGAGAAGTCACTGGTTTCACACCCATTTCTCTTCGACTGCTTTAACAAATCATTAGTGAAAAATTAAATCAAATAGTGAAAGCAGATTATTGCAGGATTACAGTCTCTAAAATAGAGGTATATCTGTTGTTCTTTATTGCTGTCTTAGTACCATCATGTTTTGTACTTTTAATGTTTTTTTTTATTTATTTATATATTTATTTATTAGTTCATTTTAAATAATGTATTTATTTTTAACCTGATAAAGTGAGTGTTGAGTTTTTAAGGTACATCAATGGTTAAGAGTCAATTATGTGGCATTTTACTACATACTATATTTATGAAGGGTATACTATTTTTTTTTTTTTTTTTTTTAAAGGTATGCTATGTACTATATGTTTCTAGGTTAAAGAAAGTAGGTACAAAAGAAACACCCTTTCTGTATCACGCCCGCAACAGTTAACGGTACAGTATTGTCGTTATTTTTGAGGAGCTGATATTTCTGCACGCAGATTTTTTCCCCTCTCTCCTTAGACTGCTTAAAATAAATAATTAATCAATTAATTATTACATATATGTGAGAATTGCACGCAGATTATTTCAGGCCTGTGTATTGAAACATAAGCAAATTTATTTACTATGAGAATAGAGCAAAATGGCCGATACAGTCAAATGGATATTGTTGGGTCTCTCTCTCTCTCTCTCTCTCTCTCTCTCTCTCGCTCTCTCTCTCGCTCTCTCTCTCTCTCTCACACACACACACACACACACACACACACACACACACACACAGATAGAGCTAAAAACTACTTAGAGTGTAATAAAAGGACCCAAAAGAAAATGAACGGAAGACAAAAGAAATGAAAACTGTTGCTCTAAAATAACATGTAATGTTTTTGTTTATAAATTGGCCGCATTTTTATAGATGTATGGGTTGATAATACCTCCCTAGATTCTCTAAATCATTTCATGTTCTGGTGTGTGTTTTGCCCCATCCTACAGAAAGGGGCGCATCACACCACGCGTAAGAAAAGAGAGAGAGATGAAGACGGGATATTAAGGAACTCTGCAGAGCATCCAGGCCAGAATGGAATGATTGATGGCGGGACAATGTGAAAACAGCAGGCCGGAGGAGGCTGTGGAGAGGAGGCTGTATGTGTGACAATGCGAAAGAGCCATCTCCGAGAGCCTCTCGCTCCTCGCCGTCTATTTGTGTGTGTAATCAGTGCAGCCCCCCACTCTGTCAGTGCTGTTTACCCGCTCATTCTCTCTACAAGACACTCATTGACATGGGATAGATGGGGATAATCTGGCGCAGAAAGCGCCGTCTTTAAAGAGGTTACAGCCAGGGATTGGGTGGTGTATAGTCGAGCTTTCCTTTCCTTACATAGCCGAACTCACACACACACACACACACACACACACACGCACACACACACCGCTTTGTTTTGGCACAGTGTATATCTACAATAGGTTTAGGTGGAATGCACAAAATATTACCAGCACTTGGTCGATTGCTTGGTCATCCACTGAGGTATTTTATTCCCATTAATTCCCAAAATAAAATACCCACTTTTTTCCAGTCATATTGAGGGCCTGTGTGTGTGTGTGTGTTTCATGATGGGCACAAGCATAGAAATATCTGACATTGACATTGTGGGGACATTAGGGTGGTCCAGGATTTTTTAAATAATAATAATAATAATAATAATAATAATAACAATATTTGTAGTAGTAGTAGTAGTAGACGTAGTAGTAGCAGTAGTAGTACAGATTAGGGTTATATTTAGGTATTCATTAACTGCATTAAAAAATTATATCACAAGGATGTGTGACAGGTGTGTGCGCGTGAGTTACAAGGATAGAAACATCTTACATTCATTACATTGTGGGAACATATTTATTAATAATAACATTTATTATTATTATTATTATTATTATTATTATTATTATTATTATTATTATTATTATTATTATTATTATTACTGCTCTAGTAATAGTAATAGTACAAAAAAAGAAATTAGGGTTAGAATTAGGCATTGATTAACTACATTAAAAATTATATCAATATAAGGTCCTCACAAGGATAGTACAGGTGTGTCTGTGTGTATGTGTGTGTGTGTGTGTGTGTGTGTGTGTTAACAGAGCACATCTTTACCAGCTGATGCCCTGGCCTACCCCCCTTCCCAACACAGCATTTAGCCTCCTTTTCCTTGAACATCACTAATTGCTATGCCCATAGTCAAACGCACACACGCACTGTTCACTAATGTTAACATTGCTATTCAGCAGGCCATCTCTGCATGACCAGCCGATCCATAGCTTGTAGATGGACGTGCGGCTGGGGCTCTGTGTCTGTACTGGCTCATCGACAGCCCTGGCTGAATCGAGTTAACAACGCCTACCACAATGCTGCTGGCTGGGTCACGTATCCATTTCATCTATCCTTCTTCTATAAACACTGACTACTAATTATAGCCCACGATTATTTAATTATGATTATTATTAATGCTATTTTATTATAGTTAACTATATTTGCAATATTTGCATGTCATGCTATGGATTGAAGGTATAAACCGCATCCCAAAGCCTGTATCATAATTAATGTGAGGGGGAAAAAGAATTGTCATATTTTTTTTAGGTCTAATACAACTTTGATAAAAAACAAAACAAAACAACAACAAAAAAAAAAACAGACCACTGATTAAATATGAATATGAAAAATGAACAATTATATAGCATTGCAGACATTTTTGCACTAAGACGCATTGATTATGCATTATCTCAAGAGAGTGCAGGTTAAGTTGATTTTTTCCCAATGCGCATCCTAGTACTATCATGCACTCTATAGAGCTATATCAGCGTCCTGTTACAGGGTTGGTAAGTTAACAGACATTCATTTGTCCAAAATGTTTAAGGTCGGCTTTGCAGTCGATTGACTCGTCCATATGAAAGCTCGCCGCCGCCCTTCCGGTTTCTCACCGCTTTCGAGGAAGCCACAGTCATGCAGTTCTCCCTAATCGCCACAATTAGTCCTGAATTATCACCGGACCCTGACAGACGTTCCTTGTAACTCTCCTTTATTTTCAAACGGGCCCCTAATCAGCGGCTCTCATTACAGACGCTGATTAAACTGCAAATTATCCAGCAGCGGCCTCTCTCGCGCTAAGAACGGCTCGCTCAATATCAATTAGGGCGCGCGGCGTGTCTGCAGCCTCCGACTGCTCGACGGTGCCACTTATTAGTTTGGAAAACAAGGAAATTGCTAAAAAATCAACGGTCAGGGGAAAAAGTGTGACACGAAAAGGTTTTACGTTTGAAATGAATTCTCTGGTCACTTTAGCTGCAGGGCAAGGGGAAAACTCCCTACGTGATTATACAGAAGATTTAAAATATGTGTGCAATGGCCTAGCTGTGAAAGTCATTACAGCCTACCACGTGACCGGTATACCTTACATCTAAAAAAAATCGCACAATATTTTACTTATGCTTACACGAAAAAAAAAAACATTACAATTTTTCTAATAATTTTCTTTATTTGCTAATATTTTTTAATCACATAGGGGAGAACCATCTTCCAATTTAAACTGTTTAAGTTGACCAGACCCTCCTAATATGTCCCAGCCATATTAAATAAATTGTTGCTTCACTGGGAAACATGTCTGGGGGAATTATTTCCACAAAAACAGCGCCAAGCCAACGGTAATTTATCATCATCTTGTATAGGTGAAGAAGAATACAGGCCAACATGCATTTACACAAAGAATGATTTTCAACATTTTTTCTTAACAAAAAACTGCAACTCATATTCATTGTGTACATCTGCCTACACATAGTGTTGTTGCCTTTTCTTTTGTTTATTGATCATATTTAATAGGCTCAGTTTGGAAATGACTCCATATAAACTTGTATAATGTCTGCCACCAAAAAAACTATACAGTTAATCTATCTTACATTATATATTCAGTTTGTAAATCATACCCATGTGATGTGATGTGTGCCAACAAGCAACAAAAAATAAATATATTGCATTTTAACATCAGAACATTTTATGACTTTTCTGTGTTACAATTCACCATAAACCTATGTTACATATAAGCCTAGTAGAAGCTGTCTTTTCAAATAAATCTATTTAAAAAAAAAACAAATAAAAAAAGAGTTTTATTAGTTATGTACATAAACAGCCAACAAATAAGATGTTTTCCTAAATTAAAAACCTTGCTTTATATAAAATTACATTCTTTTATGAATAAAACTCCAGACTTGCGTAGGCCTAATGCCCAGCAACAACATCAGTGTGGAATTAACACCTACAGAGTTACAGAAAAAGTATTTATTTGTTCCCAGCTGGGTGCATATTAACCCTGTAGGTGTTAATTCATGTTGCATATTGTGTCCAGGGCTTACACTGGGATTTAGGAAGTGGGGGAGCTCAATTTATTTTCAATGATGGAAAGACAAATAGATAGATAGATAGATAGATAGATAGATAGATAGATAGATAGATAGATAGATAGATATTTTGTATTTTTGGAATTTCAGCAATAAAACATTTCTGTCAAAGATATATTTGAACTAGCACCATGAGGAGATGATGAAATATGAAATGCAAAATAAACGCAACAGTTAACAATTGCTTTGGGAGCATTTCCCATTAAAGCAATGGTGAACTGTATTAGGGAACATATTGTGAATTATTGTTTTCCATACTATAATTTACATCATCATCACATAGTACTGCAGCTCAGCTCTAATTGCCATTTATATAGGCCAAAGTACAAGGTTCAACGTTTGATTAGATTCAAACACATTTAATATAGTCACTAAATGTAAGCTACTGCATTAAAATGGTTTGTTTTGTAAATAATTTCATTATTTACATATGACCTAATCGGTAGCACTTACATGTAATGGAGAAGTGCCAGTATATTGACCCCAAGTGTAATAATAATAATAATAATAATAATAATAATAATAATAATAATAATAATAATAATAATAATAATGGCTGCTATCGTCATTATCGTTATTGTTGTTGTTGTGATAAGATCATAAAATCATAGTCATTTTTCTCGAGCAGTTATTACAGCCCTTCTTGGTCATAATCACCACCCTTCAGAGCTTCATTATAAGAAACTAAAGATTGGACAACAACGTCTCTAACCGCCAAGTTAGTCTGCCCCAATCAGTTCCTCCGAGCTTGAAGCTAGCATAACTTTGACATCATCCATTTGGAGAACTTAACTTAGCATAACCTAACAGTGACAGGATGCCTTGATGGAAATGCATTGAAATCCCAAGTAATTGACACAAAATATGACAAACTATTTCAGGCTCTCTGAGCAAAGAACACACATTGCTATGGATGAGCCCCCATAATGCAACTGATTAATGCCGGCTCGCGCGCGCACACCAGCCGACTCCATGAAAAATGAATTCTCTGCTGTCATTCCGACAAGCTAGTAAAGCCGGAAAGAGACTATTAGCACGGAATCATTATCAATAGCGATATTTTCAAACTCTATTATAGCAATCAGGCTGGAATTTATTCAGTAGATTTAGCTCGTTTGGGCATAATTGATAAATAATCAAAATGTGTCAATGCAACTTGCACAAATTTCACTAACAATCAAGTAAAAGCAGCCAATTTACCACCTGACTTGGTACGAATTAGAGCTAAATTGACGATCAATTAATCTTGGGAGGGCCAGCGGTGTATTTTGTGGACAAGCAGCAGAGAAATAGACAGGAAGGAGCAGAAAGGAGTTGAAATGTCGCGGCCTGTCCATTTAATAGTCGTAAATTGTTAGATTTATGGCATCGTTTAACGGTTTGAGAAAACACACTGATGGTGCTATCACTGAGCAGTGGAACCCGTGTCCTGTTCATCACAGCGAGACTACAGATATGACTTCTAAACGACGGCATTTTAGATCATTGTAGATGACCTACCATTGACATAAGGAACTTCCGCTTCCCAGTGTCGCTGTCACGGGGGAAAAAAATCTGAATTAAAACAGTGCATTTAAAAATATTGGTTAAAGTAAAATCATCACAACAGAGTCATTGCATGCCTTTGAATTAGCGACATAGTTAATCAAACTGCACTAGCAGACACAGTGTTTACTTAAAAGAGACTGTGCTTTGGTTTCAGCTTAAATGCTACTGCCGCATGAAAGTAATTTGTAGTGCCATATGGATATTTCTCGCCATATGGAGGAGACTGAAATGACCCAGACTTTTTTTTTTTTTTGGTAGGGTTTCACTTCCAAAAAGTAAAAGAGGTAAACAAAACAATTGTTGAACTACTTACATTGCTACCTTATTATTATTATTATTAGTATCCCATGAAAGACATGGCTGAATGAACAACAATTTTTGGTGCGCGAGAGGATTGGTCTGACTCAAATGCATTCTGGTTCACTGTAGCCTTTCAATGTACAAGGTCAGTGAAACTAATTATTTTCAGTACTAATTTGCTGATGCATTAAATTGCATTAGCAGTGTGATTAAGCTGGAATTTAATAATTACCAGCACATGTTCTTAATTTAGCGCAACTCAGAATGACCACTGACCCAAGTCCTCCCTTCTTTCAAACCATTGATCCACCTCTTTTGAATGAAAGATATAGAATGTAGGCTGTATAGGTTTCTGCATTTGTGAGTCCAATACAATGGCTTTCCTATTATTCTGTAGGCTATTAATATCTAGCCTGATAGTGATATATTACTGACAAAATATTTGTATCATAATTTACAGGGGTTTTTTTCAACCTTGTCACATTTATTTAATGCGAGTTCATAATGTGTATAATGGAACCAACATAGGCTCAATGCATGTATATATATATATTATATATTATATATATATATATATATATATATATATATATATATATATATATATATATATATAGAGAGAGAGAGAGAGAGAGAGAGAGAGAGAGAGAGAGAGAGAGAGAGAGAGATAGATAGATAGATAGATAGATAGATAGATAGATAGATAGATAGATAGATAGATAGATAGATAGATAGATAATTTTATTATTAAGTCTGGAAAAATGCAGGGTATGTAAACTTGAAAAAGGGACCTTTGATATCAAAAATCTAATTAGATTAAATCATATTCATCTTTCCCAACCTTACCACCAGTGATTACAAATTAACAGCAAGGTAAACTAGCGAAGGTCCAAGATGAAATTAAGCATTTGTTAAAATGCTTCTAGGATATCATGGCCTATATGGATGCAAAATTTAGTGGGCAATATGATAAACATGTGTCCATCAAACCGGACGTTAATAGAGTGCGTTTGGACAGTTGTCGTGTTCATCCCCTAAAGTCTCATTACCCACCGTAATGGAGGCTAGTTGCTCCGTGACACACCAGAGCTCGGTTTCATTACGGTAATCGCCGTCCAATGCTGATTATTTTATTTAGACCCTTAATTGTATTCTTTCCGGATAACTCACGTTGTAATCGGGTCCACACGGAGGGCACCGAGTCTAATCACGGTTTGAAATGCGACTGGGGTCACCACCTTGTCTGGACGAAGGAGAAGACATCCGTTGAAGCTTGGGGTAGTTACCCTTTTTGGTGACAGCTATTGTCCAAACGGCAGCCAGAACACCACGAAATGGAATAATAATAATAATAATAATAATAATAATAATAATAATAATAATCCCGTATGCAACTGATAATTGTATTATGATTATTGTTGTTGTTATTGTTTCTTTAATTTTACATCATATTTTATATATTTTGCAATATATTTCTCCTTGCATTAGTACTGAACAGCGCAACACTATTATTATTATTATTATTATTATTATTATTATTATTATTGTTGTCTATTATTTTTCACGTAACACATATTCCATACTATTACAAACGTGCTGTAAAAATGTCTTAATTTTGTTTTATTTTATCATTTTAAATTCATTTTATTATTATTTAAATTTTTTATTATTTGTTTTTTTTATTATACTAAAATACTAAAGCAAGTGCTATGCACCTCTTAATTCTGAGTGCATTTTATGAGCGTGAAGAAGAAAAAAATCTGACAGAAATAAAGAGAAGGAAAAACTAACCTATAGATCCTGTAGGCTACATGCTGCAAAAGATCCCTGCTCGACACGACATGGCAGTTTGCTGTGGGGAGTCCACCGGAACCGGAGCTTAAAGCACACTGACTGCGCGCGCACAGAGCCACGGCTGAGCGTTCAGAACCTCCGGGCTCATGTGCATGATGTACACATCGGCTATATCCAGAACTGCACACTCCAGGATACCGTGCAATAAGTATAAAATACCATTTCCTCGCCGTCGCCGTGGTTAAACCCCAAACCGCGTTTTGCTATTCTCCATAGTAGGTAAAATAAATAACGTTATATAAACCGGTTAGATTTTCTATTTGTACGATACGGCAATAGACGTTTCGTTTTTCCCTCCGACTGCATTCCCGAGAAGGCCTTCTTTAAAGGAGTCTAACGTGAAAATTCAATGTTAGCTTTCCAAATTTCAATGTAAACACTTAATAATAGCTGGGTTTTATTGTTAGAGTTGTATCTTTTAGCTGGAAATAAATAAATCACATAAAACGCATCGCCGCTTATTAGTCTTATTGATAGAAAACGAAGAAGAAAACGAAGCAACACATGAGACTTTTCCTTCTCCAAAATAAGATGCATTGACATTGCTTAACACAATATTCGCTGAATGTGCACTGTATTTAAACACTAGTGTATTATAGCAATTCATACCCTAATAACCTACTAATCTCACAGTAAATATCGAATTTGGCGCTAAATGCCTCAAGTGCTTAATGGCCTTGAAAATGACTAGTTGGAAATGTACTTTGGATGTGTGGTTAGCTGCCTCAGAGAATTAATCGCATGTGATGGATGGATTCTCCTCAAATAAAGCTGCAGTCCTGCTTACACACACGCAGCACTAAACTGACAAAACTTAAAGCAACCACTGAGGGTTTTTTTTTTGCATCACCGGGAAATATGGGTGCACCGTTCCCGCACCCTATTCGTTCCCTTTACAAAAATAGGTGAGGCTACTATTTGTAACTTCATCAAACGTCCATTCATCTCAGTTTGGAGCCTTTCATTGATTTTGCCGTTTGCACATTTAGCATTTTTTCCTAATAAAAGTAGATTTATTATAAACTGTTTGTGCGCCATGATTATGAGCTCATTTATAGCCTACAATAAGGGGCTGATACTATAAATCAGAGCTGATATTAAGGAGACAGTAATTGCAGACGCTGCTGGTTTATGGATGCTGCTGGTTGGGCGCGTGAGCTCGCAGAGGCGACATTTCCAGCCTTCAATTCTGATTGGCTCTCATATGAGGAAGCTCACGCGCTCATCCACCTATTAAGCGCCTCCCTGTCTCTCTAAAGAACATTATAATGCTCGCAGCCACCTTTTTTTAAACGCGCGGAGAATTTTTCTTCATTTGGCCACTCTATGCTGTTTAAAGGAGTTAAAAGTTTTAGGGCTAGTTTCGGCACCGGTGCACGATGCTCTCTCACGCCGACCTCTTGGACACTCGCCTCGGTGAGTTACCGACATCCAACTCCGGTCTTCAGCTCCACTGTAAGCTATGGAGGAACTTTCCATTTATACAATTATGGTCGGATTTAGCCTTAATGCTTAATCTAATTTTGAACTCGATATTGTAGGCTAATTCATTATCTAGTGAATTAATTACATCTAACCTATTTCATCAACCTTGTCTAAATATTGATAGAGTGCACTGAGGATCTTATGTGATGCAGCTTGAACTTGTTTAGGAATATTTGCGATGCTGCCTATATTCTTTGCTATTATCCGACTATCGAAATGTCAAAATGTTTACTGCATATTCTGTGCCATGGAAAAACTTAATTTTGACCGGTAATTTTGCAGGGATGAAGGATGCTGCGGCTGAGCTGCTGGGCCACAGGGAGGCTTTAAAGTGCAGACTCGGCGCGGACAGCGGACACCCGGGCGATCTGAGCTCCGGACCGGACGCGGTCGAGGGCGCCACGCTGCTCCCCGGGGAAGATATAAGCAATGGCGGATCAAACCCCAGCGGCATGCAGCAGGTCGGCGCCAAGGAACAAGACAAACAACAGCAACAAGGTTCGAGTCAGTCGGGTGGACAACAGAGTCAGCAGAAACAGAAACGACACCGGACCCGCTTCACACCAGCGCAGCTTAACGAGCTGGAGAGAAGCTTCGCAAAAACCCACTACCCTGATATCTTCATGAGAGAGGAACTGGCGTTAAGAATCGGATTAACAGAGTCCCGCGTTCAGGTGAGACAAAACACCATGCCTAAGAGATGGAAAATAATCATTTTGTATTTTAAATGACAAAAACAACAATATATTATTATTATTATTATTATTATTATTATTATTATTATTATTATTATTATTTATTATTATTATTATTATTATTATTATTATTATTATTATTTACGTGTTTACTAAAAGTAAACACAAACAGCAAATCTCGCAGGGCTTAATAAACTGTGTTTATATGAGTAAAAATAAGAACAACTAAAAACTGTTAGAGTTTAGAGTTAGAGTTTAAAAATTTACATTTTTAAAAACACCTTTTTACCTGTTTTTTTCCACAAAATTTAACCTGTAGTATAAGTGGGAAAATATCTGAACAAAATATTGTAGCAAACAATGACGTACACCTATGTAAGATATTTTACTTTGTATTTTTACTTAGTGGTGCAGTTTATATCCAGTTGCGTAAAGAATTATTGTGAAATGAAGTTAAATAAAGTGCGTCGTGGGTGTTTGTTTAACAATTGCAGTATTAAGCTGTTTCCCTCAGCCTGACCGAAAACAAATAAATAAACAAACAAACAAACAAACAAACAAACAAAAAACAAACAAACAAGTTTAGAAATCGAATGAAAAATTTTATTTAAGAAAATGAGTTCAGTACTTTAAGTGTGAAATCAGCGATTTGGATTTTGCTGTGATTATTTTCGGAAATGTAGAAATAACATTTACTAACATTTAAAAAATGTTTACAGTGTAATTTCCTGTGTTCTGTAAATGCATGCATTTTCACTTCTGAGCTTAAACTCCTAACAGGCCTAGCAGTATTTTCTTAATATGTTTTATGACATAAAAAAACATTTTCATAATTTACCGCATCATAACAAATATTACGTTAACCATAACGACGTGGCCCGCTTGAAGAAATGTCAGAATGATGCTAATTAGTCGCCAAATGATGTTACTTGCGATTAATTATACTGAACGCGATCATCATCATTAGTCAAAGCAAATCGCTCACTTGTTCAAATAGCTGACGTTATTTTTCACAAAACAGAGAAGGAGAAAACACAGACGCTCGAAAATTGCAGGTCTATTTTCTGAATTTATTTTCGGCCAAATGATAAAGCACCTAGGCCAACCAACCATTTGTCTCTGGAATTGGTCTATCAGGCACCAACGTCTTCATTCCAGTCAACCAGCAAAATATTATTCTCCAGTTTATGATGGCATAAGAAATAGCATTTCGTCCAGTCAGTGATAAACCTAAGCTTTGGGATCGTTTGTGACCCCCCCAAATTATTTTTTTGTCAGGGTTAAAATATTCTGTGATGTTTGAAAACACAGAGGACCTTTAGGCAAAATAATACTAAGATATTGCTTGCTTAGAATGTATTACATCTGCGCGTGCAGTCCAGAAATAAGCAAAACGATTCCAACGACGGAGCTGAATAAAGATTGAAAAGTGGAGTTGCAAAAAAATCACTTCTTGCCTGGCCTTGCCTGCAAGCGGGTCTGTAATTTGCAATATTTCTGTAAGCACTCGAAGTATTGTAGTGATCATATATTTACCAAAATATTTCATGTCAATGCATCAAAACCATTTTAATACAAAATATATTTGACTCAGACTAAGATCCAATAGCTTGTTTTTTTTAAAAAAAAAAAAACTGCACTGTAACAGAGGTCCACTAGAAATAAAGCTCAGTGTTGAATTCATTCTCAGTATTAACTACACCCTCAAGGGTTCTTTAAGAGTTCATTTGATAATTAAGGATTCTCAGGCTCCTAAAGGGTTCTACTAGTAATCCTTCTGAGAAAAAAACAGTGTTGGATTTTTACATGGAACCTTTAAGGGTTCCACTGAAGACCATCATGCAGTAAGAGTAGATTAGTGTTGAATTAACCATTTCAGTCTTTGATGAATTTAATATAGTGTTTATTGGTTTCCAAAAAGACTCCGTTTAACAGTGTTTTTTTTTAAATTATTATTATTATTATTATTATTATTATTATTATTAACACTGTATAAGAAGCCTGTTATATTAGAGCTCATTGTTGTTTGTTTTTCTGCGCAGGTGTGGTTTCAGAACCGTCGTGCCAAGTGGAAGAAGCGCAAGAAGACGACGAACGTGTTCCGCGCTCCTGGCACGCTGTTGCCCACACACAGTTTGCCGCAGTTTCCGACGGCCGCTATGGGCGACGGCTTGTGCTCGTTCCACGCCAACGACGGGCGCTGGGCCGCGGCGGGAATGGCCGGCGTTTCTCAGCTGCAGCTGCCGCCGTCGCTCGGCCGCCAACCTGCCATGGCGCAGTCGTTGTCGCAGTGCAGCCTGGGAGGCGCGCCGCCGCCCAACTCCATGGGCCTTTCCAATGGTCTATCGTCGAACGGGTCGGGCCTGCAGTCGCACCTGTACCAGCCCGCGTTCCCCGGCATGGTGCCCGCCTCGCTTTCCGGCCCGACCAGCGCGAGCGGCTCGCCTCAACTGTGCAGCTCACCGGACAGTGACGTGTGGAGAGGCAGCAGCATCGCCTCCCTGCGCCGCAAAGCGCTCGAGCACACCGTCTCCATGAGCTTCACCTAATCACAACGTCGTTTGCGTCCTCGTTAAAAAAAGAGAAGAAGAATATTTTCACGGACGGTCAAGAGCCACTCAGGATCCGAGCTCGTAACTGTGAAATTACAAATTGGCAGCCTTAAAGGAAAAAAACGGAAACTCAACAATATCCGGACGACGTTTGACGCACATGCGCAGTAGTAATAGCGTCCACGTTTTAAAACGTATACTTTAATTCGCGTGTTGGATACGATTTGTTGTTTATTAAAATTTATTTTCTTCTTCTGATGTCCTTAACAATTAATATTCGTTTTTGTATTTATTGACAATTATTATTTATTTATTTACTTATTTATTTATTCATCATGCTTGTTGTTGATCATTTATCAAAGAACAGCAGCGCGTGCTGTTGGCTTACTTCACTCATGACAAATATTTATTAATGTTCATTTTTTTATATATATATGTTCGAGGCAGCCACGTGTACTGCATGCTATGATTGGTTTAAAGCATGGGTCACGTGTGGATTTTTTTTTCTTTCCAATTTTGTACAGGCAACGAATAAGATGTATAATGAGCAAATTCTCAAATAATCTGATTCAGCTGCATGTATTGGCAAGAAAGAGCAAGGGAAATTTACATAACGCAAAATGATCTTGAATAGGATACTTGTGTAGATAAAAACTAATTCTTGTTACCTGCTGGTCTGTTTGTGATATGTTTTGACTTACTGTATGTGCTTATTACTGAAATGTGTTTTTCTTAAACGTTAATCCTACCAAATGCAACACACCTGGGCAGGTTTATATCAATTTATTGTAAATGGGTGAATAAAATCATTTTCAGTAACGTCAAAATTGAGAATGGTCCATCTTTGCACAGAAGAGCACATGGATGTATTACGAGAATATCATTTAAGTGAAAATATGTGGGAATATTGAGACATGTGAACACACTGCTCTTATGATTGATACCAAACATCACCAGCATGAATCACTACATAAATATGATTTACTTTCATTGATGGACAGTTTCTAATCATGTACCATTAGAAGCAGACTATGAGGATTCATGTTGGCATGTGCTATATGACACATTGTTTTTGCTAATAATCACTCCAGTATTGTGATTATTCACTGGCTTGCAAGGCTGAGACTTGACTCTATATTAGAGTACATTAGAGTACTCCAATCTTGGGTCATTGTCATCCTTTAAATCCTCTCTTAATTATCTTAAAACATAGTCTTTGTCTGCTTACAAATTTAAATTCTAAATATACCTATATATTGATTAAATATAAAATCACTGAATTTATGAAAATGAAAAAACACAAAAACACAATTACAATTACATGTTTTTAATACTGTACAGACTACTGATAAATCTCTCTCTCTCTCTCTCTCTCTCTCTCTCTAACACACATACACAAACTCACACATCTCTCAGAGGGTGAGATAGGAAAAGCTGAGAACACTGAGATCTAGTGATTGACAACCGACAGAGATGCCTTTTTGTCCACATGGGATGGAGTAGGATTGGAACCAATTAGCGAGTAATCAGAGACATGTTTTGCTCCTGCATCCTTTGTGTGCTTTGAAGCAGTTGCCATTGGGGATGCTTTACAGGCCACAAATATCTGCTTTGACCAACCGCTGACACAATAAATGGTCAGCTTGTGTGTAAATGCACTTACAAAAGGAGTCAGGCAGTCAGAAGAGACTTGTCATTCACTGACAAATCAACAAATCAATGTGTGTGTGGTAGGTCAAGTGTAGTAATAACTGTTTATGGAGGAAAAAAAGATTTAGCATGAAAATTAATTAATGCACTGTATTACATGGTCGCAAAGAATACAGGAGCATAGCTCTGAAGACAAAGATAATAGAATTGAATGTGACACATATTTAGTTGTGTAAAATAAGCACACAATATGGAATTGCAAAATTACCTATAACCTATGCATTTTTTATTTTATAAATGAAACAAATGAACACAATGGGAAATAATGTCTTTTGCATATAATGCATATAATAAGTGATGTATAGTCACACAACATACAGACTGGTGACAAATGAAAGGAAACACTGGTGGCTCTGTTATGCGATAGGAAGCATTTTGCTGGCATGGTTTGGGTTCACTTGTCCTCTTAGAATAAAGGGTCACTGCAAATCAATACAAAGTTATTCTGACTGATCACCTTTATCCTATGATGAAACATTTCTATCCTGATGGGAGTGGATAACCCCGCCCCCATCCACAGGGCTTGAGGGTCACCGAATGGTTTGTTGAGGACGAAAACGATGTAAATCATATTCTATGGGCATCACCAGATCTCAACCAAAATGAACACCTATGGAAAATTTTGACTGTGCTCTCCACCACCATAACCAATTGAGGAATCCAGGACTAATCCAGAGGCTTGTAGAATCCATACTAGTGCACACTAAAGCTGTTCTGGTGGTTTGTAATGCCCTAACGCCTTACTGATTTAAATATGTTGGTTTTTCCATTAATATGTTACCTGTAGGTATATAAAGGCATTAGTAAATATTTGTATTTAAAATCTGTAGTCCTTACTTAAATATTACATGGCAAAAAAACACAGGCCGATAAAAAAAGGCCAGTTTCGGTATGGTCTTTCACTTTCCATATAAAGTTAATTGTCTCAGAGAATTAGTGGATGAGATCTCATTGAAACAACAGAATGGGCAGAGTGTGTGAAAAGCTCCCCCGGTCCCTGAACAAGCTCCGCGTACACATCGATCATCATCAGCCTCAGCATCTGCTCTGAGAGGCCCAGACTCCCTCAACCTCCTGTGCTTGCCTGCTCCCTACAGAGGCACATTTCTTATTTTCTGCACTGTGCCAAATTTATGGTAAACATTGTATGATAATCAGATGATTGCAAGATGTCAGTAGATAGGGGTTGTTAAGTGATGCATTGGGTTAGAGAAAAAGAAAGTGTTGTGGTGGTGGGGTAAATTGGGCATATATTAAATCTTTCTGGCTCCAAGACCTAATTTAGTGTATCAGCTAATTACCAAAGCTATTATGTGTTGAATCAAGTGTCAGGACTTGCAGTATACTAAAATGTCCCTTCTTCTGGTGATCTATTCAAAGCTACACACAGCAGCAACTTTGCATTGTGGTCATTTAGGCCTGTATGTTTGTAAGTAGCTGTGGTTTAAACCCGGTCTCAGTCACAAACAGTATAATACTGATGAAGAGCCACACAACAGGATTCATCACAGTCCTTCAAAGCCCCAGTATTTTCAGCACATGAAGCTGACAATGCTTTTGAAACATGTCTCCATGCCCTTTGCTGTAGCCTTCCTGCTTCGCCACCTATACTTGCCCTTGATTTCCACTGTCAGAGCATGGAAAGCACCCCACAGGCCCTGACAGGAGCGACAGCTCGGCGGTAAATCAGAAATCAGTGCCGGAGAGGGGAGCAAGCCACCATGAAGGTCACAGCCACAAGCGTGCCATCTCATGTCTATCCAAACAGTGCACACATCCGTGACCGGCAGGATGGCCCTGTCTGGGACCTGAGTGGGTTGTCTATCATAATCTGGTAATCCCCTGGTGTTTTTGATACCCAATTATCCTGCACAAATGCATTACATTTAATTGCACCTGTGATGAAACAGATATAAAATAACACACAGAAGTAGATAAAATCCTGGATATAAAATTCTATCTGTTCTGTTATTTAGTTATTTAAATCACAGCTAGGCGCTGCTTTATGATTTTGAGATGGATTTTTCACAGTGTGTTTATCTGAATAATCTACATCAAATCTAGGTAATAATCCCGCCTGTTAGGCCTGTTAAGACTGAACATATTTGACAGTGTGTTTGTCTATAGCAAGTGTAGCGAGAATTAGTGTTTTTCTCATGTTTGCTTACTGCCACCTGCTGGTTTCCTGACAGTCATTCCACAGCATGCAAGATGGATAAATCTGCCTTACCAAGAAAACAAAATGAAAATTATTTCAGGAAAACTCTCATTGGCTTTTGCATAATATATTCAAATCTATGCTTTTGCTATGTCAAAGATTTGTTTAGGAAAAGTCAAAGCATGTGTGTGTTGAAGGTGTATGAAGGTATAATATTACTATTAGGATTTTCAGTATAACACAACAGGTCAGAGACCATAGTTTAAAACTAAGCATAGCCTCTGCATAAGCTTCCTATTGCTTTAACCTTTTCCTGACAACAGGTATGGAAAAAAACACATACATTACATGTATGATTATATGAACCGTATGTGACCTCATCACAATTACAAAACATCAAAGTGAACGTTAAAGATCTGAAATGAAATGATCTGAAGTGAAAATAAAAACATGGAAACAATAAAGTATATGATCATGTGAGAAACTCATATCTGAAAATGTAAAACCACAAGATGTCAGACATTAATGTCAAAATAAATTAATCATGTGAGAAATTGCATGAAAATATAATAATAATAATAATAATAATAATAATAATAATAATAATAATCATTTTAATTGTAATATGGAAAATTGTGTGGGGGGACACATAGGCCTACATTACATGATGAATGAATTAATAATTAATTAATTATATGGGTAAAAACTATGCGGTAAAAACGTGTAAATGACATGAAAATAAAAGGAAAATGAGTGAAAAGTAAAATATAATGCGCTTAATAACCACAAGAACAAATATGCAAATCATTCACATGTGAAGTTCATGAGACTTTTCTGTAGGGAACATGAGGCTTCACTGAAGATATAAAACTGTATAATTTACACACCTGGGAAGAGTGCTTTATGTTTGATTTCTGAAACATTTGTATTCCCTTACAAAACACGTGTTATAAATATATGTACTCGATAGGTACTCATTTCTGTCATTATCAGCTGGAGAATTGAATTTTTTTTAATCAACCTAGAGACTGGAAGAAAGCTTACATTACTTACAGAGTCCATTGGTGACCATTACTAAAACAGCATGCTTCCTCATTCATTCCCCACAGTGTCACACAATAACCTACTATAAATACACCTGGATTCACGTCAAGCCTCTGGGCTACGTGCTAATAGTCACTCTAAATGGCACACAGTGTCGTAACCACTTAGTCGAGAAGTCACCACAATGCACTGATTTGTGATTAGCATTGCATTAGAGAAGGACGGCTGGTCATAGTTCAATGCAAAATGATTTCTGCTTGGACACACATACTACTCTTCCTCCACCCCATGCCACAGTATGCGCCCTCCGCTATGGGTTGTAATGGTATTATGAGGCACACGTCATTAATCCACTTGCAGTAAAGGAAATCAGCCCAGTAGAAAGTCTTAGCTTTGTGCTGATTAGACAAGACAGGCTAGGTCATGGTGTGTGGACCGGTATAACTGTTCATTAACACACTGTATTAGATACAATGTGCAGTGTAAATGATAGGAAATAGTGTAATCGAATCCAGATTAATTAAATAGCAAGAAAGGAATCTATTGGCTCTGTGTATATAGTACAGTGTATTGTGCATGGTCAATCTCAGAATCTTTTAAACCACCAATAATTTGACTTATTATTATCAGTTATTTTACTCTTTGGATACTACCAGCCATCACATTCCCTCTCTAAAGGAGCACGTTTAGACATATCTTTTTAAGCTGTCTAGCCAAAATATAATTAGCTAAGATAAGTACTGTATACGATAATTAAATTGACTGATTTCTAAGCAGAGAAAAAAAGTCCCAAAATAAAATAGTTTAAATTAAACAAATAAATGCATCTGTATTATAAAAAAAAAACATAATGTTGTTATATTCCCCATAACTGATTCATCTAATATGTTAACGTGTTCTTACTTTTTGTGCATTCTGTGCTATTATAGAAAAATATATATATCAATGTCTCAGATGTGTTTAACCTGTAGGCTTGACTACTACGCAGTGAAACCATTTTACCCATTGCATTACCGTTTGAAGGCTCTAGACAAAATCCACCAAAACCACAGAGCTGTTTTATTAGGAGGATTTATTGGAACGAGATTTCCAGTAAGACCTGCAGTAGTAGTGGAGATTGCAGAGGGCATGGCCTGTGGGTTTCTCATCAGCCTAGCTCCCAACTGGACATACTCAGATGGAAGATGCTCATTTCCTGAACTGAGCAATGGGTGGTGGGATTTTGATGTCCTGGCCTTTCTCCAGTTTCTTCTCACATTCAATCAGAAAGTTGACCCCATCGATCACACACTGAACAAGCTCGACCTGAAACGAAGGAAAGCTTTGAGCATCTAGTTTAGAAACACAGCAGTGATTATACAGTAATTTTCCACACACAGATTAATATAACACTAAATTCCACAAGGAATTATGGGATAAGAAGTTATGGCATTTTAGTGACTTGTGCTTTATGTAATGGTTTTCCATGGGGACAGGATTTTTATTTTTAGATTGACACGTGGTGTGAACTTGAATTGAAATATCTTGGCAGCTGTCACAAATCAAGTCAATATGTTGTGTGACTGTGGTCGTAATGGGTCTGTCTCTGTGTGCCCTCTGATTCGCCTTCATCTTCCAGTATAATAGACTTAGTCTGAACTCCAGTCTGAGGATTTACCATTTCCACTGATCAATCTTATTAAGGTGTTGGGGGAAGATTTCTTCCTAAGGCATGAGCAGGATACTTACCTCAGACTTGCCCAGACGGTCAAGGTTAGATATATCGAATATGTCACCGACAGCAGCAGTGTCCACCCCACCTGTACCACGCTTCTGTAGTCTGAGGTTATCCAGGATCTTAGAGAAGCGGGGGTCCTGAGGTGGTAAAAAAAAATGGCATGAATAACATCTCATAAAATCACATTTCACTTTCACGCTGTCTAATGGTCAGTTTCATTTAAAGTTCATTATTGTGAAATCAGATTTTATAATCAGATTATAATCAGAATTCAAAATCAAACGATTCATGCATGATTTAGCTCAGGCTACCATTCTGAGGACGACTCTAGAATCATTTGATTCTATAATCAAATGAGTCGTGTCAGATTCATTTCACAATACCTTGATATGGATTGTAGATTCATTTCATTCAATAATCAAACGATTCATGCATGATTCATCTCGCAGTACTTGCATTCATAAGATTCCTTTAGCAGTACCTTAATGAGGAGGATTGTGGAATCATTTGATTCTATAATCAAACGATTCACAATACAATCCCTTTAGCTGTACCTTGGTTAGGAAGATTGAGAGTCATTTGATTCTATTATCAAATGATTCGTACATAAATCAGTTCACTGTACCTTGATCAAATGATTATAATCAAACGATTCATGCATGATTTAGCACACAGTACCTTGCTAAGTAGAGGTAGGCGCACATGGACTCCAGCTCTTAGTCCAGTTCCCAGGTTGGAGGGGCAAGTCAGGATGTAGCCGAGATGCTCATTCCACATGAATTCCCAGCCTCTCTCCTGAATCAGCTTCTCAACCTAAGAAAACCAAATCCAGGACAAAATCATATAGCTGTTTGTCAAGCAAAAGGAACATGATTTTCTTGTGCTCAGTGATACCTCTTTTAGACCTCTGCAGAATCTATCAAAGACTCTCTTCATGTTGCCACCCTTCTCCATGGAGATGACACGGGTGTGGTCCTCTTCATTGATCCAGATTAAGAATGTTTTTTCATTGTTGTGCCTGGGAAAATAACATATCCATCAGGTTTAGAATTTCAAATAACAAGATTTCATCTCGAACATCATTATGTATTTAGAAAGCTTACAAAATGCCTTATTAGCATACCATATATAAGACTAATATGTTAGCCAAACATATCAGTCAGGACTACAGCACAGTAATTTGAAAGCTATGCATCAATAACATGTGCATTATTCCACTTTCAGTATGATTCTGATAGCAGAGCTGTGAGCACTGACTGATAACCAGAAACTGATCAGAATCTCTTAGTAACCAAGACAACTATCTGCAAGCTTTTGTTGCCAAGTTTAAGTGCACTGGAAGACACCTTAAGGCTAATCTCTGTCTATATTCCACATTCATGATCTGTATTACAGTATTGCCAACATCACATGCATCAAATTCTGCCAGTGTTGGATCCTACTCAATACCTATCCAGTACTCCAGGGCAATTCCATACTACTAGTGGATCGATATATTTCTAAAAAATTACACACACACACACACACACACACACACACATGTGCATGCAGTCTGGTGGTGCAAGTCTCATGCACCATACCAGATCCCCCTGGCATCGGGCCAATCACGAGCCATCCCCGCACAAGTCAGCAAGGGTGAGACAGGCTTGTCAAATAGGAAGTGATCCTGGGATGAATAGACCAATTAGGAACAAAGGTGAGAAAGGGGTTGAACAAATCAAGGGGGAAGGGTCATAAAAACTTTAAATTAAATTCTGTGTTTTCTATAAGAGCAGCTCAGACGATAGATCCAACAGCATGTTGCATATTAATGTGCTCATTGTAATACAGTGTAATTTCTATAATAACAACTGACACAAGAACGTGTATGCTGGACATTCCACTATATGATGTAATTGTTAATATGGTGAAGCTTCCTGTAAGGAGCATTTTTGGAAAGAGTCTCCAGTTTCAGTGTTTTTTAACAGTCACAGGTAAAGCTATAACTTTCTGGACAGGTGGCTTTGTGGTTTCTCAAAAACATGCAAACAAACAAAGTTGTATTTTCTGTTTTATTAGCTTAAAAATGAATCTAGTGAAGAAATTACTGTTTGTAGACTGTTTAAAATATAAATGATAACAAGAATGAACTTGTTTTGTGGCTGTTTCACAAAATGAAAAATAACTAATATAATATTAAATTGTTGTTGTTGTTCTTCTTCTTTTGGCTGCTCCCTGTTTGAGGTCGCCACAGCAGATCATTTTGTCCGCATGTTTCAATCTGGCACAGGTCTTATGCCGGATGCCCTTCCTGACACAACCCTTCTATTTAATGTGGGCTGGCACTGCGAGTTAACTCTTCAGTGGCTGGGTTAGCCCCCTGCCTGGGAATCGAACCTGGGCCACAAAAATGAGAGCGCAGGATCCTGCCGCTGGACCACCAGGAGGCAACTACTATAATGTAAATATAAACATGCAATCATTACAAATTGCTGTGGTATAAAAGAGGTAAAGCACCTCTGGACATATTGTTACACAACTTCCCACACTCACACTTCCCACATTCCCTTATTGACTAATTCCTTATAACAGGACACATATTAGTAATATTCCACAGCCTGCTGGTCTTTGAGCTCTGTGGTTAAAGCTGAATAGGTCTCTGTTGATAATTCTTAAGCAAAGCTTACATTACAATCTCAGTCTAAAGTATAAATCTGTGTACTACAGACTGCTGTTACTACACATTACCCACTAATAACTATTCACTACACCTTACCAAATGCCTCGAGAATCAGGCCAGTCTCTGGCCATACCAGCTGAAGTGAGGAGAGGAGACACTGGCTTATCAAAAAGGAAGTGCTCCTGAGAGGAACCAGCATGCGACAAGAGCAGCAATGTTTGTGTTAGTAAGGAGTTTGCAAAACTTCAAATTGATTAATATTTAGAAATTTTTTTCTTTGAGCTCCAATAATTAAATATTGTCTAAATTAATTTGCTGATTATATATTGAGAATCAAGGAAGATGAAGAATCAAGGATGATGAATGATAGCTGTATATGTAACATTCAACTGGTCTTACATCTATAAGTTGTTGCTGGTCCTTTTCAGACATCTCAGTCAGACTGTAGTATTTTCCTGAGAGATCTCCTTTAAGTCCAGACAAAGCCTGGACGACCACTCTCTCCACCTCACGTCGTTCAGCGCGTGTGCAGGCTGGGGGCAGACTGAGGCCACGGATACTGCGGCCAGTGCGCACACGGGATGACAGCACATATTTGTCATCAAAAATCCCAGAGGTGATCTGCACCAGACAGCGATATTGTGTATTACACTCAGTATACAGAATTCACTGTCAAATTGAAGAAATGATCTTTTTAGCCTCAAAACAGAGAGAAGAATCTTCTACCTTTGAACTATCAAGATCTGTTGGGTGCTTCATGGTCCTGGGGTCATAGCCATTGTGCCTGTCCTTGATGACTGGGTCAAAAAGGTCAGCGAACACCTGAGGATTACAACACTGTTTATTAACACAGGTCAAAAATAGGCTTACTACAAGCAGCTAAGCCCAAGAGCTTATCTTTTCAGAGAACTTGACCATCTGGGTGAAAAAGCAAAACAGTCTTTTCTCTATAACCAACTAGAATCATGCTAACATGCCAAGCCGGCAGTACATAGCTTACATACCTCATAGGTCTCCTCATCACCTGCCACCATGCCTACAGTTTTGATGAAGGGATGCCCAGGGTTGTCCACCCCAGTCTGAATGCACTGGTCCAGCGTCCAGTTGTTTGGAGTGACCTTGTCCCTCAGCCGAGCATAGATGGCAGGGGTCATAGCAGATGCCATGCAGTTGTTGTGCTTGCGCAGATCTGGGTAGTCAGAGCTATGCAATATCGATGCAAAATGGAAAAGTGAAATTCAAAACCATACATTCATGCAAACAAACTGATAAAGCAAATGTTTTTTGTATTAAATTTTTACTGTACATTACACTGTCACATTTACATTACTGTACATTACTGTACATTGTCACAAAGCAGCTTTACAGAGATCTATAAATTCAGGATATAAATGATCTGTAATGACAAATGCCAAAGAAAATCTCTTTCAGATGACATTTGAAAGAGACCATAAGAGGAACCAGACTCAAAAGTGAATCTTTTGAGAAAGCGTGATTATAAGCAATTGAAATAACATTGTGGCATAATTTTAGATGGAATACATTAATAAATAAGCAAATAGGTACTGCAACCAAAAACAGCCAGCACTTTTTATAAAATTCCTTTTATCTAGTACAGTGTGTGTGTGTGTGTGTGTGTGTGTGTGTATGTATGCGTGGACCACACAGTACATGTAGCTTCAGGCCTCCTGAAATGGGATCATATTTCCCTGCATGTAAAGTTTGGCAGGAACAGTGGAGCAGAGTGTGACTTTCTTTTAGTGGAAGTGACCTATAACACCCATAACCAAAATCCAAGTGTGTCAAAGTTCCTCAGGATATATATGAATCTATAAGCTGACCATTTCACACAGTTCTCATAGACCTGGCTGAAATGGTGGGAAATGACTGACATAATTTAATTTCAATGGCCTCATCAGTGAAATTAGTTTAATCTTGGAATTATACGCTCTGCAGTTTGGAATTGCTGAAATTTGATTTGTATATAGGGTTCGTTTAGCATCTGAGTGGTTTAATTATATTTGTAGAGGCTCTTTATCTTGAAAGGGATTTAATATATGAGTAAAAGATGTCAATTATAAAGTCCTCACCTGGCTGGATAAAGTTTCTTCCTCTCAGCAGCAGAGACACCAGATTCATCCATCAGATATCCAGATGCCAGGGTGCCGGCGCCCACGCTGGCCATAAGCATAGCCGTGGTACGGCCGGACAGCATTCGAGTGAAGGTGCTGGCCATCCTTACTGCCCAGATATCCTGTCAACTCTAACCTGTGTGAAGTGTAGAGAAATACTTGTCTTGTACTAGGGGCAAACCCATTAGTAACCTTTTGAAAGTTTCCTTAACAAAGAAAATGTAAATCCTCTGAGCTTTTCTGATAATGAAGGGTTTTTAGCTTCCTAAAGCTTCTGTTTAATTTCATTGATAAGGAAGCACTCTATTAACTGAGGATCTTTAAGGCTTCCCCTAGAGGGACAAACTGAAGAAGCTTGTAAGATGCTGGATTTTTTTTTTTTTTTAAAGCTGCAGCCAGATAATTGGAATGGAAACTGTAATATACAGTACCTGCCAACAATTCCAAGCCATATTGTCTTTTTTTTCTAAACCTGTGCAAGAGATTTTTGGAGAGGAAGGTGATAGTGCTGTCTGTAATGAAACGGGCAGCCAAGTCAGCCAACCTTAACCCAGCAGAGCTGCTCTGGGAGTAATTGGATCGAAATATTTAAGAGAGGTGTCCAAGCAGATCCGCAAACCTCTGGAAAGGTCAGCACAAGATGTGGCAGAGGATCTTTGTGGAACACCTGACTACTAGGGAAAGCTTTTTAAAAGAAAAATGTGTAGTTTACAACAGTAGATTTCAAATGAAACCACAAAGCATAAGCAGAGGATACCTTTTTTATTTTGGTGGAAATCAGAAAACATCATTATCAATGTTCCATTTATTTATTATAAGATATTTGTTGCTAACCCATTGACTGGTTGGTTAAATGAAATTGAATTCATTTAAATCTAAATACCTCAAAAACAAGCAGGATTATAAATAGAGGTCCAGGAATGAAAGGCTTTATGTGCAAAATTCAGAGTAATATTCTACACTTTTGAAGAAAGAGCATAATATTTGAAAAGCTGGACAATGATACTATATAATAAACCCGTGCTAAGAAGGTCTGTGGAATTTAAATGGGTGATTGTCTCCACAAAATGTGAAAATCCTTGTCAATTTTTTCTCCATACAATAAACCAGGTTAGACTTTAACATGTTGAGGCTTATAAACAACATCCTTACAAAAAAGGCTTTTAGGAAAGCTAGGGGGTTTATAATTCCTGCATAATAAAATGCTGCATATGTTCGTCAGTGTTTTTTTTTTATATATTATAATTTATATTTTAAATTATTTTATATGGATATGGTTGCAATTCTTTGCAACCATATCAATCTTCTCAACTACTCCTGTACCATATGTTCCTTTGAACGTCACATCATGATAATGTATGCCATCACAAATTTCACAGGGTCATAGATGTCCTGGGCCTGGGTGTCTTGTAGCACATGTGTGGTATGAGAAATTCAAACCACCTTGAATTCTCGTGAAAGTCATGGCATATTTTTACACATTTAGACATTACGCCAACCAAGATTAGAATTTAAAATATAAAAACAGATGACACCGAGTCATGGTCAAGCACCCATAACTACAAATAACATCATGATTATGACTTTATAAGAAAACTGTTGCAGGAAGCATTAGTAATCCTGGTCAAAGACAAGCACTGTTTTACACTTGAGCTGAGCAGGGAAGGCAGTATTATAGCAACAGGTGTAGCTTAGGAATTACTGCCAAGTCCCTGCTGGCTTTAATTCAACTGACCGCATGATCTACAGTGACATTCTAGATCGGTCAGAAGGGCTTACAAACAGACACGAGAGGGAGAGAGAGGCCCTAGTGTGAGCATGACCTGCAGCGTTAACCGACAGCATTGAGACGTCAGAGACAGTTCAGAAAGAAGTAAAGTCCTCTTAGCACTGAGAAAACAGGAATCTTTGTGGTTTTAAAAAAATACTTTGATATGGTTGATACTTGGGGTCTGTCTGTGGGACGCATTAAAAATTCTGTAAACCTAACAACAGTGTTTCTCTGTCAGAAAGTGTTAAACCTTTAAGGAGTATAAGAACCCTTAATCATCGAATGAATCTTTAAAGAATCCTTGAAGGACATTCTTTTCTTAAGAACACTCTAGAGTTGTATTTTACTACACTGGTGAAATCGTTAAAAAAAAAAAAATTAAATGTAAATGGACAATAATACTAGAAAATACATGAACTCACTGATTACTGTGGCCATAATCCTCTATCCTGCTTATCCTATCAGTCACGGTAACACATAACTATAAATCATATTGCATTTTCAATATATATATATATTATATATATATACAATATATATAAATTCCTGTGAGATAATTCACTATCCAGTTGCCAACTATGAAAGTTGTTTTGATTTCTTGTACTCACCTTTAGAGAGAAGGGGAAAGGTCCTAAAAACAAACACACACACCCACAGTCCAGCAGGTAGCTCCAGCAGGCAGCTAGTGAGCTTACACAGGGCCACGCTGGCAATAAGAGCTCATCCCAGCAGCCAATCCTATTTCTACTGACAGCATGTGAGGGCCTATGCACCTCCCTACTGTCAGGACACTTTGCCCTTGAGCTTTCTGCTTTTCAGCTCGGTCAAAACCTCATGGTCTTTCCACACATACTGGATACACACGCAATCACGTACACACACAGAGCGTTCTCCACAAGGTAATTTTCCACCCTTCTGAAATGCTTCCCTCTCTGTCCCTCTCACATACATCATGCTGCTGCAACCACTACAGTCTCTCATATTAAGATATTCTCGACCAGGTCTCTGTGACCTAAAGGTCTAAAATCCCAGCACCAAAGAGACATTCGTATCAAACACATTAATCTTCAAATGAGTTTTGTATTAGATGTTAAAGGTGAAGCTTTGGCTTTTAACCAACCTTGGAATGATGTGAAACCGGTGTGTAAACCTAAAGGCAAGAGGTCTCTATAATTCATCTTTTAGTCTCTAATACGTCTCTAGCCTTTTGCATTTCTTTCTATAGGAAGGTATCACTTTTAATCATCACTGCTGTTTTTGTTCACCCAGGGCTCAAATTCACCCCTTTGTTAATATCTACAGGTATATATTCTTTATGTTTCATATACATAATAATACATTAGGACTATCATTATTGGGAGTTAAATACACCACCCATAGAATAATTGTTGATATGAGCTGAAGGCACTGAGGTATATACAGAACATTGGTGATGATAGTGCATCTTGTTGGCATACACCTCACTTTATGGATGGAAGAAGGGAGTGGCCTTGGTTTTATTTATTGACCTTTGCAACATACTGCACATATTAATTTTTTCTGTTCTTGATCCTTGGCAGCCCTCCCAGCTCCGAGGTGGATCGGCTTTGCTAAATTGACTTTAGTTGTGAATGTGTGTGTGTGTGCATGTGTGTGTCTGTGTGTGTGTGTGTGTACATGGTGCCCTGAGATGAAGAAGGCTGACATCCCATCCTGGGTGTATTCCCGCCTCGATCGCCGTTTTGCCGAGAGAGGCTTTGGATCAAGCGCATGGTTGACCAGGATAAAGCAGTTGCTGAAGATGAATGAATGATTGATCCTTGGCAGTCATCTTGCTGACTTCCGTCCAAATCATTTTTATCTTGGATGCCAAATTTAGTTCCCAGGGAGGACATCAAGGATGATTTGTAGCATGGATTTAACAGTCTAGTTTCTCAAGCACTTAGCACGGTACACAAATTTGTTATTTTCAGTCAGACTGCTGGTTGGAATTGTCCTTTTTGATGCATTCATGCTTGCTAGCATGTTACCTGATGAGTAACATAGATTCTACTTGACAGATTTGTAGATGTTCCTAGCTCCAGACAAGCTCCAAACCCGTTTTGCTTTCAGTACAAAACAAAGAGATGAGCAAAAATGAGTAGGATAAAGAGAAAATGAGTGAGACAGCGTGAGAGGGAAAAGGTCAACCTGCCAGTGAAATATGGCCTACATTAAAAGCTAGCATAGCCAGCAGAGGGTTGATAGTGGTCACTGGGATAATATATGAGCATAAAAACGAAAGGAAAGCTGAAGGAGTGTTTCAGAGCCACTAGGACATGCCCTTTCCCTGACACTAGATCAGAACACACTGTCCTGTTAACCACACTAAAGTTTAATCTCAATGGTATGCTGAAGACAACCCCACATTACTGAGTACAAGCTGCTCAAGTTACATGAAGCTGCTACTTGTATACACCCAAATAGTGTTTCTCATCACACTTGTGCTTCAGGAAATTGAACTGGCATGCTTTAATGGGCGAATGAATTTTTAAATTAGCAACTGGACTGAGTGTAACAGGCTTAATGGTTTTGCTTGCTTGTTTCTTTGCTGTACCACAGAATAAAAATATTCACTAAATCAATACTCAAAACTATCATCCATGTTAATGACATGAGGGCATTGAGGACATTCTAATGATTTGCTTAAAATGATTCTATACTTTAAATAACAATATGGTTTCTAATGTATAATTTGTAAAAACATATGCTTGTACTTCCAAAGTGACCACCTCATCTGTCAGTAACACAATATTATTGAAAATAAAGAAAAAAAGAGTGAGCCTGCCTGATATATCCAGACACTCTACCCCTGGTTGGAGTCTCGTCGCTTGGTGGTGTTCAGTGCTGCTGGGGATAGATCTGCGTGGACAGCCTGTGACCCCGGGGACTGCTGTGGAAAGAACCACTTGGAGACTATCAGACTCAGTCAGCTTTCAGCAGGAAGGAATTAGTGCTAAGTCTATAATGAACTCAGAAACTACACTGACCTACTAGTTACTCAAAAGCTCTTGGTTGCACCATTCTTTGTAACTATAAACTGTTGAAGAAAGGACATTATTATTATATTATATTACTGTAATAATAATATTACTAATTAATTAGTATTAATTAATTAGTAATATTAATTAATACTAATTAATTAATTAATACTGTCCAGTGTCACCCAAATGAGGATGGGTTCCCTGCTGAGTCTGGTTCCTCTCAAGGTTTCTTCCTCATATCATCTCAGGGTTCAGTTTTTCCTTCCCAATGTCACCTCAGGCTTGCTCAACTGGGATAAATCTTTAGGGATGAATAGTAACTTAACCATAAACTTTATAATTGCTTCTGTTAAGCTGAGACAATGTCAATGTACAAATACATTGAATTGAATTGAAATTGGGATGGCTTAACTTCCTGTTGAACCTGTGTGGAATATTCCAACTTAGCAGTGTATAGGGGTGAATGTGTTTAGGTAATAGTGTTGAGTCAATGATGTAGGACATACAAATGTACATTTTTCATAATAATTATTGGATGACTTCAGGAATGCTAAATGGATTCACACATAAATGCAAAAATAATGCAATATTCAAATAATTTAAATCATTACAAAATTAAAATGTAAAATTAAGTCGGAGCGGACAGTCAAACATGCTGCTTTCTAGACGTTATATTATTATTATTATTATTATTATTATTATTATTATTATTATTATTATTATTATTATTATTCTTTATTAATTAACTAATCAACTTCTTTCTTTATTTATTTATTGACAGTTTACATTACCAATGTATAATCTTCATGTTAAATGTATCATATTTGGTGAAGCATTGTTTCTAGTGGGGATAAAAAAAAAACTATATCAGGATTTATGGGTGTCCAATCATATTTCACTTAAAGTTGGCTCTGCTGTAAGCAAAATTTAACACAGTTTATCCTTGTGTTAGTATAGTATAGTATAGTATAGTATAGTATAGAATAGTATAGTACAATATAGTATAGAATAGTATAGCATAGTATAATATAGTACAGTATAGTATAGTATACATGTAGTATAGTATAGTATAGTATAGTATAGTATAGTATAGTATAGTATAGCATAGTATAGTATAGAATAGTACAGCATAGTATATTATAGAATAGTATAGAATAGTATAGTACAATATAGTATAGAATAGTATAATATAGTACAGTATAGTATACATGTAGTATAGTATAGTATAGTATAGTATAGTATAGTATAGTATACATGTAGTATAGTATAGTATGCTATTGTATTGTATTGTATTGTGTTGTACAGTTTGAAATACACCGTTGAAGGTATGATTTCAGAACACGGCTATGCTGCTTTTAACCGCTAGGTGGCAGTAGCTGTCTGTCGTCAAGGACCAAAAAAAACAGAGACGGGATTCCCAATGAGCATGAAGTTTTATTTCAAATGAAAGCCTGGATCTGTAGTGCTGAAGCTATACATACATGTCCAGCTTAGACATGCACCAACATGCAGCGCACAACAGCAATGCAATGCCAAGATGCACATTACATACATCTGTTAATTTGAAATGAAACAAAAAAAGCATTATAAATGACAGAAATCCAATCCCATATGCTACATTTCTTTTGTCTGATTTTGCAAAGTGGAACAGTACACTAGAAGTGCTTGGAAAAATCATTGCAAAATCAAAGTATCATGTTAATAATAAAAACCACCATAACATAATCCTATGTGTGACATACTATATACAGAAAAGTTCAAATAAATAGGTGTGGAAATAAATATTACTGTAACACACTCAGGTAAGCAACGCTACATTGCTGAAAGTGCAACCCATACACTACTAAAACCTTCCTCGTTTCTCTTCAATGTACACAACCACACACTCAAACAAGAGAAATCGATCTGAATCTAATTTTGTCCGACAAAAATAATATTGTCTTCGTATAGCACAGTGGTAGATAATATTTTTATGGCCAGATTGACAGCTCTCTGCCAGCATATGCATATGAAACTTCCAGTTCTCATGAGCATAAAGGGTGAAAAGAAAAGTGCAGTCCACTGGAAAGTCATCTATTGTTCTTCTGAGGTTTGAAGAAAGACTATACAGCTGTGAAACATCAACACAGAACATCTTTCATGTAGTCTTCAAGCATGCAAACATGATCTGTTGCATGCAAAACAATTAAAAGACTGACACAACCACTTTAGTGGAACGTAGTGAAAGAAATCGAGCAGCTACCCCAAATCGGTGGCATTAACAACGGCCAGTCTGGATTTAGTCCATTCTGCATTTGGAACTGAAATATTTCTCAGAATCAGCCATCCGTAGATTAGCATTCCTCATGTCATCAGCTCTAATAATAACAGAGTGCAAAATGACCTAAGCATTATTTCTGTGCTTAATGAAATGCTACAATCTGAACCCCTCCCAAAGCTATTTTTAAAATGAATTTCTTGTCTGTATATCACCTTCTGTATGTGTGATAAGAATACACTTTTATTTATAGACCGTCTCCTTGCACTCATTAGATGTTGGATCAGGTTCAGTGATCATAAAGGTGAATTTTGTAGTTGTACAATTACTGAATGTAGCTCATCTCTTGCCAAACACAATTTCTCAGCCCCCTCTACTCTGCTGGCAAAATATTATTATTATTATTATTATTATTATTATTATTATTATATTAGATTATTAGATTATTAGATTATTAGATTACGATCAGACAAATAATATCTGCTCAGCTGTGGACCTATAGTTGTGTGCACAGAAGGTTAATGGGGGTAATAAATTGTGTAGACCAACAGACCATCTCAGCTACAGCCTACTGAGTTACAGCCATACTAAATAAAAATGGCAATTTTCAGCTTTTCATATATAACTCTATGATCCGAATACAACAAGGAATGCTTGAATATTTTTAAAGCTAAATTCAAAACTCAGGATCTGACATCATTTAGGAATGTATGATAATAACTTGCTATAGAGGCTAAAATATCATAACTGTGTTGGAAACTGTGTCAAGAAGGCACCTTATATTCACCCCAATAATAATCAATATTTTATAATTATATATATATATATTATTAATAATGATTTATTTTGAATAGAATTCTGCTAAATTATCATTATATCATTCAAGTGGATCAAAAACAAAGCAGAAAACATTTCACAAAGCCGCATCTTCATAAAATGTAATCTGGAAAGAGCTACTGTACATTCCTCATGCTTCCCCTGACAAACTCAGCCGCTCAATAACAATCTAGTGTTTTGGTTCAACTGCAACTCTCCTGTGGCAAAAACAGACATAAATGTAGTCAGACTGGCAAAATGACAAAACAAATGGAAGTACCAAGCATGTCCTCATTTGCTATGTGGCTCGGAGACTTCTGACTTGGAGAGACGAGGGTGAAAGACAAAACCCACAGTCTTAAACACGCACAAAGTTACCAGCATGAGCTATGAGAGAACAGTACTTGAAGCACTCTCCTCTGCCAACAGAGTTCTGCTGCTGTACATGCTACATTTCTTTTTCGTTCTCATCACCACATATTCACTGCTTTCACCTGAACACTCAGCACAGTGGCAGTGGACTTCTTATTTATCTTCAGCAAACTTCAAACTACGACTTTCTGCTTCTCTTCATTGACTCCTTATTCTCCACACCGGTAACGCTTTACCATGGCAAACATCATGGCGTCAGTAAAGCCTGGCGAAAGTGAAGCATGTTTGGTAGACGGAGATCCTTGTGTCGAGTCTGCGGGTCAAGCAGGAAGCCTGGGTTCGATCTTTAGAGACAAGTCGTACAGGGTGTCTTCATCCATGATCAAGGCCTTATCCAACAGGTACTGTGTGACCTGACAAGAAGAAGAATTAGAAATAAATCTTAACAACCCTGAACACCAGATTTACAACACAATCTGTTTGAGTACACAGCATGGTCTAAGATGGCAACTTTAATTCAATTTTATTTATCAACAATATTTAGTGGTGGTCCGGTGGCAGGATCCCATGCCCCCGCTGCCGTAGCCTGAGCCACTGAGGAGTTAACTCTCAGTGTCAGTCCCAAGCCTGAATAAAACAGGAGGATTGTATCATGAAGGGCATCTGGGGTAAAAACCTGGGGTAAAAATCTAATATGTGGAATGGACGATCCATTGTAGCAACCCTGAACAGGAAGCAGCCGAAAGACAACAACAACGACATTTTGTGTATTTGTGATAGCATTCTGAACAATAATCCCATAGTTAATTGTCTGGTTAAAATTTAGTCTTAGTTAACAAAACATTCTTGCTGTGTAATACCTTCCACTGGTCTGTATGTTAGATCTGTAAAATCTATTCATTATAGATATAAAGACAGATCGATCATCTAGTCACGACCTGACTCACCTTCGGCTGGTGCTCTATTCTGTACGGAGTTTGCTGGAACTGTCGGATCTCGCGAATAATATGAGATATCTGTCAGAACAAACAGAACAAATCTGTCATGGAAACATGAACACTCTAAAGCCAGTGTAGAAACATGACAACTCAGCTGTGAGCACGAACAAGTATTGTTTACGTTTACCATTCTCATCTTCGAGAAGTTGACCAGGCCCTCTTCGGTAAAGTTTGGGGTTCCTTCCTCAATAAACGCCAGGTCTGTCAGGTACATACCCAGATAAGGGACGCATGGTGGATTGCAGCTAAACAGCACATGGACAAATATGTAAGGCATTAAACACAGTAGGATGTGTTGTTATAGTAAAGTAATCAATGACTGGGTGGCGTGATGTAGCGTGGTGCAAAAGAGTTACTGTTACCACTATGAAGTGTATTATTTCCCTATAACAGATGTGTTGTATTCCTCCTATGCCACAGCAATTTGCTAGTGAATACAGTGATCAATTAAAGAATGGTGCATCATATATTTGTATCAGTTTACAACTATATTTAATGCTGTGGAATGCTTGCTAGTCAAGTTAGCGCTAGTTATTACTATGTTCAAACTACGTTCACTCGTTCAGGGAGTAAGCAACCATGCGACCGAAGATCATTTATGGCTGAGTGAATGACAGCAACATGACATGAGTAAGTATGGAGTGACTTAGTGCAGCCACTACCAATGCGAGTGAAGACTCTCAAATGATATGATGCATTTATACACTGGTGACGTCCAGAATGTTTAATATTAACAGCAAAAAACAGATTTGTTGTTAAATGGAATGCTAGATGCATTACCCACTGATAAACATTGTTACTATGGCAACCGGTAGTAGGTACGCCTACCAGCGACTTCATAGTATAGTGACTGGTGACTTGCAGAGATAAAATCAGTGTATGTGTGGACATAGTGTTACATTATAAAAGCTATAAACAGCATATCTCTCACCAGCCTCTCTTTTTTTTTCTCTTGGAACAAAAACAAGCAGCTGGTCATGTTGCCAAGAAACAGTGAAGTGCAAATCGCTCTGTCCTAAAGACCCCCATAGTGGAAATTATTATTAGTAGTTGTAGTAATAGCAGTAGTTGTAGTAGTAGTAATCAGATTATATGGAGCATCTGCCATACACGTAAACAGGTCCCCTTGTGTACTGTTACTATAGAAACGATAACATACTTTAACAAGCAAATGAAAATAACCTTGGGACTGGATTACAGCTGGCACTGCAGTCAGAGGTGCTATTATTGAAAATGAATCAACACCTTCTAACCAGTCAGATGATGTTATCAGATTCTCACTTTTTCAAGGTTTCCCTCAGGTTTTTGAATCGTCCCTCTGATGACACGGTCTTCTGCAGCTTATCCATGAGTGCTCTCGTCTGTCCACAGAGACAAAAAAAAAAACACACACACACACAGAAGTCACACAGAAAGATAAATCTGTACACAGGATTAATGATGCTTAATCTGTAATCTGTCCTCTGCAGCTCCACACTTCCACACACTGACATCAGACAGACAGAATGACTGAAAATGAATGCAATGCTCAACCCCTGACCTGTTTGCTGATTTTAGCCCAGGTTTTTTTCAGCCTGTAGATGGCACTGCGGTTCAGGGCAGAGGTGATCTCCAGGACACCGTTGTAATTGTTCAGACAGCGGCAAATATCAGCTACAGCCACCCATTTCTCTATGGAGCTCGACCTGGAGCCTACATCTGTGTGGCTCATGATCTGGGAGGCCACCAGGTTACTCATCTACATAGAAAGAGAGAGAGAGAGAGAGAGAGAGAGAGAGAGAGAGCAACAATTATGAGAATCATACAATTATACTGCAAATGAGAAGTTTACTATAAGAAGCAAATGCAATGTTTTATTGCACCCACATCATTAAAATGTTGGCTGGTCTTCATGATGTAAGGGGTTCTTTCATTCTTGTCCATCTTCATCCAGCCTTGGCCCAGAAACTCCCTGAGTGAAGACACAAGAAAGACAAGTGGCAGACAGTGACAAAGACAGTGATACAAATAGAAAGAAGACGTTGTAGTTTAAGATGTATTGGTATAGCATTAGTCACTCAATCCAGGATTTTGTGACCTGGAAATTAACACAAAATCAAGCAAATTCTTCTACATTCACGGGAGAGCTCAATGTCTCTAAATTAGAACAGATTTTTTTGCAGATTTGGGCCAAGATATATTGTTTCATGATTTCATCAAAACACACATTCAGTCAAAGCCTTCTACGAATCAAGTGTGTCTTCACAGGTAGGAGTTATAGAAGAAAAAATAGGAGTAATAGAGGAGTCCTGTGCTTGCAGTTTTGCCAATTCAAGTAGTTTTCAAGAAGTTGCATCACAATTTTGTTAAAACAATCCTCTGCAATTTTTGGCCATAACAATCACCAGAAATATATTCTGGTGTGACTATTAAAAATACTACTTTAATATAATATAGTTTGAGCGTGAAAACAGTGCTCGCATACTGAATTTACAGTGCACTGTGAGCAATAATATAATAAACTACTACTGACACCACAAATATGCACTATATAGTACTCACTCATATGGGATGCTTCGAAAAATGATGTGGTCTAGAAGTGTGATCTGCTCAGCTATCTCCATAGCTGACAGCGATTCAAAGCACTCTGCCTTTGGGCATTCAGCCTGGAAAAGAAAAACATACACACTTCATAATGGTCCTGAATAAAAAGCTACTTAAAAAAAGTCCTGTGCCATTCCTCAAGTATGGAGGTTGAGTTCTCAAGTGAAGGTTTATGAAGGAAAATAAGACACAGTTGTAGCTTTTTTTATTCTAATTTAAGACCTCATACAATATAAGAAATGATAAAAATAACCTCATAGAAATGGGGGAAAAACTGCAAAAAGAAACCTATTTCCATTGAACTGCAAGAACCTTTCCAGACATTTTTGTTATATTAACATTTCCCAAAACTGATATTTTTATGTTTAAAATATGTATCATTTCTATGCTAGCTTGTAGCTAAACTTAGCCTCAATTAAACCTAGAGTGTCTCCGGTGAATTTATAACAGTTTGTCAGACTCAGACTGTGTGAACATTAAGAAGGTTATAAGGTTTAACAAATGCTTGCATCATGTCTTACAATTTCAGTCATATAAAATCAAATGAATGATTTATCAAATGTGATCAGGTATTAAAATGTTCCCTGCTTTATGTGAGTAATTTTTAATAATGATGTGATGTCAAATGTATGTAAACTAAAATAAAAATTAAATGAATTTAAAATGAACCTGAAGTATATGCTATATGTAAGACGCTATATGTAAGGCAAGCAAATTCAAATGAAAGACAAATTCATTAAAAAGGCAAACTATGATGTTTTAAGGACCCACAAATACTCTGCTTTGTGACTTTGATATATTAATTTTATATATATATATATATATATATATATATATATATATATATATATATATAATGTGTGATTTTTATGTATTTTTATTATTAATTTAATATTTAATTGAACTATTTTTAAGAGAAGAATTAGTCAACTCTGCGTTTCATTTAAGTTGTGCATAACAAATTTCCAATTAACATAAGAATACAATATAAGCAACACACACACACACACACATGCACACAGTCTTGATAACACATGCTGGGTTTGTAATTATCAAGTCTTACATATAAATGCTTTCACCGGTGCGATGTGTTTGCACAGTGTTGCATTCATGCCAAAAGAATGATGTATGATAATCATTTTTGTTTTGATAACTCTCATAACACTTTGACGAATAAAAAAGAAAAGGGTTGCATATTTTGGGGAAATATAAACATGTAGTGGAAATTGATGTGATTACATAACACACAACTTATCACAGGTACACAGTTATGTCTATTAAGATGAACAAGGGAGCTTAGCTAGAAGGCATTGAAATGTAGTAGTGAATAAACCGCCTTTGGAATGATGGAGCAGTGAGGGAATAAGTGCTTCTGTTAGCTTTCCCAAAGGAGTGCTCAGTGTTTGCTCTGAGGACAGAAGAAAGCAATAGCAACAGGCTCTCTGTCGTTGTTTAAAGCCATAAGTACAGCCCTGTTGCCTAGTGAGACATGCTGTTTGAGCTTCTAAATCAGTCCTCCAGCCTGATGTTGTTTCGCAGTGTATACCACAGAATGAGTAAAAGCTCTATTTCTCTCTCAGGATCAGGGAATTTAGCTCTTATGACTTTCATTACATTATTACCAGCAAGTGTGTCTGCAGGTTGAGAAAAGAAACATTAAATAAAGCAAATAAACACTCACCATCTGCAGAATGTCCTCTATCTTCAGCTGAGCATCATCCTGGTCATCTTGTGAAAGAGCACTGTGTAAAAAGTCAGAGGTTAGACATAAACCGGCTTTACGCTGCACGATTCTGGAGCAATTTAGTCGTGATAATGTAAACTAAATAGCTCGAACTAATAGGTCATGGCTAAATGGTGTGTGAAGCATACAGTGAAAGGTTAAACGATGTCTGATAAATGAGCTCAATCAGCCTGTACAAGGTCACAAAGAATTTCTGACATTCAGAAAACCTATTTGGACTTCATGTAGTATGATCAGTGTAACAATCATCTATATATATATATATATATACATATATATATACTATATACTAGAATACTATATTCTATATTCAGAATGGTGTGGTTGCTTGGTAACCACATTCACGTGCTGCTGGCTGCAGGCAGCGAGTAACCAGCTTCTGTCAAGTGTTTAAATTGATCAGCAAACTTGTATCACTGAGAGAAAAAAAGACACCCAGATGATGGAAACAGAATCAAAACAAACATCAGCTTTAACCTTAAGATTTAAGGTTAAAACCGATGTTCCTAAAGGCTCACAACCTGAGCGCTGCCTGCGTATAAACAGTTTCAGATTGAAGTAACTGAAATGCCATCATGGTCGTAGAGAGATCATGTAATACACTGTGAAAAATTGTCAAATGACAAAATTTCTCTTGTACAGTGTAAGCATGGCTTTAGACACAACAACAACAACAACAACAACAACAAGGATTTCTTTATAGGCTTTATATAATATGCAAAAGACTCTATACAATGGAATATGGACCTACTTCAGAATGTTCGCAGTGGCTTTCCTCTCCTGAGGAAGCAGGTCAGGATCTCTCAGGACCTCTTCCAGAAGGCTGATCACACCCATCTTCAACTCTCTATTCAGCTCAAAGTCCTATATGACCACATGAATAAGCATTTTCTGTTTTCAGCCAAATCTTAATCCATCACATCTCTAGTGGATAAAAATTTCTCTGTATTAAGAAAAGTACAGTAAACTCATTGACTCCAAACTTACATGTAATTGAGGTATACAACACGAATTTGAAATTCTCAACAAGCAAATGACTGAAGCATTTTTTTTGTAGATTTGTCCAACTTTCACATATTTGAGCAATATAATAGACAGGTTTTTGTGGGATCCAGAATTGCTCAGACTAAATGTAAGCCATTACTTAGTCGTATTAAACTACCACAAATTTTCTTCTAGATATTTCATCTATTGATAGTGATATCTCTTAGTTTGCTCATGAACTGTGGAAAAAAACAGTTAAAGAGTTAAATTAAAGAGTTAATCTCATTACACTCTCAAGTGGGAACGTTACAATGAAGTCTCATGCACCTTTGAAAGCATCATCCATTCCTCTTTATTAGTGTAAATAGGGAAAATCAGAGATTACACACCCTCTGCTTTATGGCTCTATGGTTAAATTATCGACACACACTAGCTGACCAGGATGGTCAATTGAATTAGACTGGCAAAACTGTCATATCTACAAAAGAATTGATCAGAGTGACCATAAGGTCACTCAAATTGCAACCATAAATCAATTCATAACTAGATGATGTCTCTATGTCATATCAACTATTTGCACAGGCTTTTTATTGAAGGATGAATGAAGGAAAGTCAAAAGCTGTTATGATCAGATCAGCACTTGAATTGGGGAAAGGGGTGTTACTGGCATATTACTCATTACCTCACCACAGAATCTAATGAACTTTCTAACATTTTTTTTAGTACACACCTAATCTAATTTTACTGGCTCTCTCGATTTTAGAATCTATCCTATACATAGCTTACCTGTCATTCTCTGACTCTGTCAATGCCCCTCGGTCTTTGTGATGCTGTTTGTTTAGGTTTGTTCTCTAATACGCTTTGGAGCCTTACAGGAACAGGTGTTTTAAGAAGCCATTATAGATCTATATTTAGATATTTTTTGAGTATGAATAATCTTTGTGTCTATTCCCTGGTGGTCCAGCAGCAGGATCCCAGTGCTCTCACTGTTTAGGCCCAGGTTTGATTCCCAGGCAAGTATCCAACCCAGTCACTAAGGGGTTGAATCCCAGTGCTGCTCACAAGCAAGTATAAAATGGGAGAGTTGCATCAGGAAGGTATAAAACCTCTGGTGTAAAACCTGTGCCAAATCAAAATACGCAGATTGGATGAGCTGCTGTGGTGATCCCAAACAGAAAGCGGACAATAAAAACAACTTTTAAGTGGGTTTCCTCTGGGTTCTGTCCTTTGTGAATGAATATTAATGTGTCTGTACCCTGTGATTAACTGCCATTTTTACCAGTTTGTATTTTCACCTTATTGCCAGTGATTATTCCCTTATTCACCTTATTCCCAGGATATGCTTCTGATCCTAACCAGCTTAAATCAGTTTCTGAATGTCTATATATAAATGAACAAATAGTTTTATATTACATATTATAAAAATATGGCCAACAATCTTGACTGGACGAACAGCATTCCAAGACTGCTTATATTTAGTATAAGAGCTATGGGAAGTTTCACTGTTTGTATCACTCCACTTGCCTGTGTTCACCAGATAAAATTCTAGCAATAGATTGTTGCACCGATTTTTAATTGCACTGATGGCTGAATCACAGCCCTGCCAATATACAGTATAACTGCACTCTTGCTCATACAATATTGCTTTATTAAAGTTTCAAGCAATGTTAGTTGATGTATTAATTACTGCAGAGCTTCAAAGATTTAAAGATTTATTCAATATTAAAACATGCTTATTTCCTGTGTGGGATAAATGACTTCAGAATGGCTATTTCTTTATATGTTTTATTTATATCATCTTTCTCAAATCCAGGGACTGAAAACACTCCAGCTGAAAGATCCAAAGCTATCGTTTGCATTGAAAATTTGACAGAGATCAGAAGGAGAATTCACTACAAAGTAAAGTCAAGCTATGTAGCTCCCATGTCTAGCTGAGAGAAGCCAGGAAATCACAGCATTATTCGCTCATTCATTAAGTTCAAAAGCCCATAAATGGTCGTTTGGCACCTTCATCTCTACTGAGCCAAAATCCAGCAATAAAAACAAGCAGAGAAGGGAAAAGCTGCAGGCTCTTATATGACACTACAGCTCTCTCCCTCAGAGACCAGGCTGCACTGAATGGACGACTGCACTGAGAGACAGGCGTGATCAGCAGCAAATGGGCTCCGCTGATAATTACTAGCGCACATCTCTTCGTCTCTCGTGCTGCTTTCTGGCACTGCAGGTCTACAATTATCCTTATTACAGTGCTGCACAGGCAAAAGCGATACTACTCAGTGTGGCTTCTGCTGTTTCCTCATATTATGTTCCTTCTGAGCTTTTAGATTAATAGGTTAGTAGTTAGTAATAAATGCATCCTTTGCCTCTTTCTAAGACAAATTCCTGTGTGTCAGGGAAACAAAATAAACTGACCTCAGACACTTTGCAAGTCCATCTAGAGGAGACCTTTCAACATGCTCTTTAAAGGCTCACTCACTTTAAACGTCTCTCTTACCTCCCCCTCTCTTCACTCTGAACTGCAACCGTTCACCTATACCACTGGAAAGGTCAGTTTTAACAAGCCTTCTCCACATCAGTTCACCACACCCGCCTTGGCATAATTCAACCAAAAGGGTACAACAGATCAATGCAATTAACCTGCAGTGTGTCCCCCAAATGCTCCAAGAGCTCAACAAACAGCAAAAATGCAGAATGATCTGGAAAAACCTTGACCAAAAAGAGAGCGTCTGTTCGCTCGTTTGTGTGGCACTAATTACAAAAGAGGATCATAAGGGCGATTTGGCTCAGTAAAAGCTGTGAACATTAGAGCTGTAATATCCCACAGATGGAGACATGTGAGACAGGATGGCAAGCAGAGCAAAGTTTATGAGGAAGCAATGCCCAATAAGATTAGAGATCAATTGGGTAGTGATGGCTGGCTCCAGGATATATAGTCACACACACACACACACACACACACACACACACAGTGAGAGAAAACTAACTATACCCATAATAAAGAACTCATGCCAGCCAAAAGGGCTAATTTCCTATTTAGGATATTAACCACTCAGTAGATTTAAAACAAGATAAACAACATTAGCTCACTGTTGTAATGTAGACAATTTATACTCTCATTCAGAAAACACTTAATGTCCAAGCAAAGATTTAAACTCAGACCCAATTCTCTGTTTTCATTTAACAAGAAAAAAACCAAAAAACAATTGTTTGTTTTTTTCCACTGCACCTTGTACTAGATGTAAGCTACATGACGGTTTAAGAGCACAGATTGACAATCCACATTCATCACTGGGGAACAGGGTGACTGCACACACGTGATGAGATAATATCCTCAGCGAGAAAGCAAAGGACAGGCCCAATAAAGACAGACAAGCATGGTCATTTGTCCACAGGGGGAAAACAGACTTCAAATTGGTAGGTTTCTGTGTCAATAACAATAACACAATGACCTTTAGTGCTTTTATTGAATATGTACTTATCAGAGGTGAAGGGCACTGAATACTGATTTACACTTAAACACCTCATGTGCTTATCCTTATAATTTTCTGTTTATAGTCTCATTTTTTACAGCTGCAGTATTGAGAGATAAAACAAAGTCCACTTGCTACTGTTTTAATTAAGACTCAGCACAGTTTGCACAAGGTAATTGGTTTTGTTTGCATTAATAGCACGGAAATTGGGCACGGATGGCAACCTGCTTTCTTGTAAAAGAGAAGGCACTGAGCCCAGGTTAAAGGCTGGATGATGTCTGTGTGTTCACAGCCAGAGCAATGACGAAGATGCAAGAGAGCAAAACAGCTCTAGGTCTATTCTCATCTGGAGGATAGACTACTGTTGCACTGCACAACTTCAAGGAATAAACATATCCAGAAAGTCAGAGTTTAACATTCGGAATGACTTGGAGACAGAAAAATGTCTGAGGTAAAATGACATGGCAAAGCAAGATCTTTACAGTGGTAATGGAACAGTTTTAAATGTTAAAGATGTATGATAAATAGCACAGTTACTGTTTGCTGTACTATTACTAGGACTATTTTGCACATGCCTTAATGATTAAAGAAGCCGTCACTGAAACTAACCAAAACATAACTAATGTGTCATACAGGGATGGATTACCAACTGAGCCTACTGTGACCATGGCCAACAGGGGGCCCTCGACAAGCAGAGATTTGATGTGAACGTTTAGACCATTACACTGTCACACACAACATGATGAACTGAACACAACCCAATGAAAGTCACAAAATCTTTAAAATATTTGTAAATGTTTTTGGTATATCAGAGCTTATAACCATTGAGTGGTTAGGTCCTAATTGTTTTGAGCTGGAGCTAGATTTAAACTGACACAACATGGATAACTGTAAATTCACATGTGTTATTGAAAATTACATTTTGAAAAAGAAACATTTGTTTTGCCTAATAACTTGGAATAAAAATGAACCCTGCACTAAAATAAGTGCACGCAAAGACTCAACATGCTGCCACGGCTGACCATTAATTCCAAGCTTAATAAAGAGCTGGACAATTTGGGGGGGTTAGAAAGGAGACACAAACTTAAGGTAAGATTTCACCGTATCAACAAAACTACACAAACAATCCTAACAAACTTATAATGTAGTAACACATGTATTTTATTTTGCTTAGGTTGCTGTCCAGGGGGACCAAGACTTGCTAATCTATCCCTGGTGTCTTATTTATTGCCATGAACTAATCACTAATGGTTAAGTGTTAAAAGGTAATTGTCGTCGCCTTTCATTCAAGGCAATTGCTTATATGGATTTTTCTAAGCAAAGACTTAAATGGACCTCTTGATTTACATAAGGATCCTATCGAAGATTCTGTCTAATTTATCCCATTTTTCTAGACTGCTTCTAATGATAATAAAGTCATCAAAGGTGCTCCTCTTCTAAATCGATTTATTATCTCTTGATTTTTAAAATAAAACTTTTTTATAGTCAGGGTAAACAGCTGTTCCACTGTTGCTGCAGTGTCCCTACAGCTTCATGTACACATATATCACAACTTTTAGGCTGTAACCTGGATATCATACTGTAATTATAATCCACAAATCCAAAGAAAGAGTTGTGAACTGACCACACTCAACAAACCTGGGAGTGTTTGGAGACCCAGTGGCGCAGGACATTGAGAACCCGGTTAGTGGCTGCTCTTCGGATAATAAACTCTTTATCACACATTCTCTCCGAATTGTTGAAGACTGGAAATAGAAGATATTTAGAGTTACTTTGAGCACTTCTAATAATATTGTTAGTTTGGCTGTATCAAATGTTGAACTGCTGTGTAACAAGTGTTTTCAATTTGCAGACAAAAATCTCACAACTTAAAAGAAAAATGATTTGGTTTAGAGTTTCCACATATGTATCTAGCTTGTTTTACAGCAAAATCTCTATTCAAATGTGTCCAGTTATGTACAATTATAGCAGAGTCTCCAGTTGAAGAGCAACGAACAAGAGCCCGGATTGCAACAATTGACTGATGGCATAAAAGCATAATCATTTTCTGTCTTTAATCGCAAGGACTTGGGATCATTGGGATCATTTGGGGTCAGTGTAACAAGTAATGATCACAACAAACAGCTGTAATCAAACAGTCTGAATCCAGTGAAGCCTCTGTGACTAAATGTAGAGAAAAATGCTCCTTGGTTCCCTTCCACATGAACTTAAGTCTACATGAATTATTGTTGTTTTGTTGCTTGTGAGGACTGTACCTGGAGGGCTGCTGTGGCCAGCAGCAGCTGTTGCAATAGCAAAGGCTGAAGCTGGAGACACTGAACAGCGGGAGTTCTCAGTTGCTGGGACTGTGGAGAGAATACATATATCAGAAGTACAGAAAAAACCCACAAGTGACATAAGGAAGACAGGTTACATGTTAAAGGAATGGCTCACTGGGGTAATATGTAAAATAAATCAACACATGGTCTCCTTGACTACAGAGGAATGTGTCAGACTGTCAGTACTGCCAAATGTATACATAAATGAATACAGAATCAAAGGCATCTTGGGAAATTTTCAGCTCTAGGTTAACCAGGTGTCCCCTGTATGTGATGCGGCTTCAGGGGAAATTTCTCTGTATAGTGCGTGTGAAGAAAGACAAAAAAAGGCCAAGTGGGGGAAATAAAGTGTGTTAATGTGAAACACTGGGCATTATCAGAACAGCATAAGTGGAATAATAAACTAAATAAAGGTATTGTACAGCACTACAAAAAACAAACAATATTGATAAAACGATTGCCTGTGTTGAGCCAACCATAAACGTGTGTCAAGGGAAATAAGGCAAATATTATTGAACCTTGTTCTAACTGCCCTATGCACAACCACTCATGAGTGTCATCCATGAATTAACTGCCTCAGCCTGAGGATACATGGGATATTTATTAACAGAACTGAATTTCTTTTGCGTAATTTGAGGTCTTCTGGATTTAGCTTGACAATGTTTTGTGTAATAGTTCCTCTGAAGCTCTGGACAGCATGTGTATAGGAACTGATCTCACTGTCTTAAATCCTACTCATTAGCAGATCAAACAGCAGATGAAGCAGATTTCATGTCTATTAGTTTTTTATTTATAGTTTTCCAGGAGGAAAGTTTAAAAAAGACAGAAAAAAGAAATAAACCTTATTCCAAATGACATTTGCAAACATTTTCATTTGGTAGGGATGAATAAATGTATTGCACCTCATGGATATTAATCTGGAAACTGTGTGTCATGCTGCCCATTTCAAGTACCACTATATGGAGGGAGAGATCATTAGCATTAAATTTTGCAAATTGCTAGATCTTAGACTTTATTGTATGCATATTCAATATTATTCACCCACTTACTGGGCATAAAATTAGCTCTATTTTTGGCTGAAATTTCTGTTCGCTTAATAAAGATAGTTAACTGGTGTTTCGTGCGTAGTGTTAGCTAAAAAAAAACATGCACTGATCTCAAAACATTCTCCTTTTACAGTGCCAGATAGTGAGGGAGTGACATGTTTCAAGCAAGAAAAATCAAGATGAAAGATTACTGATGTTAGATTGAAGGAAGGGACTGGGCTTGCCAGGGTGTCCAATAATATCAGAAGGTTCTGTGTAGGATTCTGTGTTTGATACCTGGTAAAAAAAATACAATCTTAGGTCTGCTAATATGTGTTAAAAGATAATGGTGTACCCTGAAAGACCATAATCCAGATCATATGGCACAATTAACAAAAAGCAATTCGAAAAATAATTTTGCTGTGACTCTCTTGCGCTCCAGACCTGCAACTTGTGAGAAAGAGTTGTGAGAGATATAGAAAGATGAATGGTCTCTGATATTCAGGAATAAGGAGGCTGGAGACTCCAACCTAAGTGTGTACATAGTAATTTGCAGTGAGGAATCTTCCTTGAGGAGGAAGATCCTTCCTTCCATTTGTTTTCTGTAGCACTTATCCTACACAGGGTTGCAGCCTACCTTGAAGCCTACCCTAGTGGACTTTGGGCACAAGGACACAGGGCACAATCACGCATAGCCCATTCACACAATTTAGAGATGCCAATCAGCCTACATGGCACGTCTTTGGGCGAGAGGAGGAAACACCTGAAGCACATGCAGAGCATTGCAAACTTCACACATAGACAGGACTGAGACAGGAATCGAACCCTTAACCCCAGAGGTGTGAGGCAAATATGCTGAACACTAAGCCACCGTGTTACACCCCCTAACTCAAATAATATTAATAATAATATAATAATATTATAATGATACCCAGCAATAGAAGTAACCTAGGTTCTTTCCTTACAATTCATCCTTGCCAAACAAACAATGTTAACTGGAAACTAAACACAGGTAATGACTGAATAAAGTACAGAATTGTGGGGTGTTAGCTAAATGGATGTGTGACTTGTAGCACATCATAACTCATCTCTGTAGAATTAAGAAAATCTCAGTTTAAAATCTCACTTTGCACTGAAGGTTGAGCTTGTTGCTGTTGCTTATATGCTTACACAGCTTACACAGTTTACAGTATGACCTTCGTCAGCTCATAGTGCAAACACAGGGATAAGAATGGCCTAAAAGGCCTGAAAGTTAAACTATTAACAAAGTAAAATATTTTTAAAATGTAATTTCAGACCAATGACTTTTAATAAAGAATGTTTTTGAAAAATAGTTCAAACACACACACACACAGAATATGCAATGTTACCTCCAGGACCTCTGAAGCGCATGTGTCGTGGTGTAGATGGTGATCTGCAGGGGGAGAGATCTCCAGCTTCACTGCCTTGTGGAGACTCAGGGATGAACTTATCCATTGAGGCTGATTCCAGGACAGCTGGTAGGGCAGAAGGAAACCACTTTATAATTTTTCCACATAACAGCATAACACACACACACACACACACATGCTGTAAAACAAGCTAATTATATTAGATATATAGATCTGTTGTATTTAACATGTACTTGGAGAGTGATTGCATGTGAGAGTTGCAGAGTTAATTAGAGATAGACAAGAAAACAAGGTGAAATGAAGATCACAGTTAAAAACTGCAAGAACAGTTTTTTTTTACACAAAGATCTCACTCTAAAATAGGAGCTTTATAGGACTCCTGTACTGTGCCTCTGGACCATCTATATGTCACTGTGGCATCTCATTCTCCTGTGATTAAATAAAGCTGGCACAGTAGCATCTCACCACAAACGACAAACAGACATCAAACAGCTCAAAAAACAGAACCATTTCTACTGAAAATTCACTCAACAGATTTTCTGCTGATGTGTGCCAAATTGGTTTATCGGTATCAGTATCTTTTTCCACACTTTGATACGCACAAAACCAATTTCCCCACTTCCATTTCCACAGGTAACACAACACACAGTCAGAACACAGTTGAAAGGAAACTGCAGATTATTGGACGGTTGCTCTACAGCCTAAAAAATAAAAAATCCATGAACCGGGAAATGAGGACAGTAGATCAGCAAGACATCCTGTGAATTCTCAGATGTGCAAAAACCAGGGTTTAGCGCTAATGGTGTGCAATAACACCCACCTCCCTGGCACTAGCATGAAGAAACAAGAAAGACAACAACACCACTGGCCCATTACTGCAATTTCTAAAGAAGAATTGGAAAGCGGTTGGCTGGGTTGAGTTTAGGAACTCCACAGGAGACCGAATGAAGAGATAGAACGGTCCTGCCTTTGCAGGCAGAACAAACTTGGAGGACAATTATCAGTTTCCTTATCATATCAATATGCTGACGAAGCTGAGAACTAGAGGACATGACAGTTCCATTTGTGTAATAAGGGACAAAATGCTGATACACCATACTGAACTTTTGGGAGCAGCAGGCAAGAGAAAAAAAGGCTTAATGTAGAGTACTTCATTAAGCAAACAGCTCAGGAAATGCTGTTCTGCATTAGGAAAAGCCGAGCGCTTGCACAGTTTGCGGTTTACAAGGAGGAGTTGATATATATAAAGGAAAATGTTGTTTTTAGGATTTGGCCTTCAGACTAAACACATTCATTTAGAAATGCTATTAAAGATTCAGGATTCCGTATCACATAAAAGGAACCAAGCTTGAGGGGAAAGAAAAACATTAAACTTTATCTTGCTATTACTTGGGGCTTTAAAAGTGCTTTGTTTCCTCGGAAGCAATAAGATGTGAAGATCATACTTTTGCCATGGAGGACCCCTTACATTAAAAAAAAATAAAGGTGCCAGAAAAGGTTTTTTGAAGAATAATTTTTAGTTCCCTCAAGGACCATTTTTGGTTCTGTAAAGAAATTTCCAGTCCATGGTTCTTTACGCATTTAATGTTGTTGCAACAATAAACGGTCATTTTTCCACAACTACGGTGATTCCACATAATGGTAACATTTATGGTGGGAGATTTATAGGAAAAAATAGCTAGCATGAGTACATTATATAGAGGTGCTGATTGTGGGACATCTAATAAATATAATTCATCTCATAATCCTGTAAACGAGCAAATGTGTGACAGAGGCATCATGATATATGATGAGCTTCTGTCATGGATTTCACATCGATCCTTTAGCAGAAGCCAACTGACTGATGTTACTTACAGTAAATGCATTTTCTGTCTTTCTGTATGCTTTTACGGCTATAAACCAGCAGAGACATAGAGTTTATACTGGCTAAAGTCTCTGTTACAGCAATAAATCTGAGATTAGAATTACAGATTTTATGATTAGAGATATTTTCAAATTAGATATAGATTCTAGTAATTCTATGATTCGACGTGTTATGCATTGGAGGCTATAATATAATACAGACCTTCCCTCACCCAGGCTATATGGTGCATTCAAGTAATGTCGGAAAGATTGTATTTTCCTTTCCTGACTTGAACCTCACATGAATGCCACCACAAAGTTTGAATGCCACCACACTCAAACTTAATCATGAGTGCTCAGAGTTTCCGAGTTGGGGCGTGTCAGTAAGAAAGCATAGTGGAATCAATAATGCAACAACTGTAATTGATGGTAAATTAGTTTATTCGTCGATTTTAATTATGTCAGTTTACCTTGCTGTATATTTTGTTAATTAAGAGAAGGTAGGTTTCCATCTTGCTCTGACTGAAGTGACTAATGCACCTGATGTAATAATTATGATGTAAATAAGAACTTCCCAGAAAGACTTGAATACACAGATGGGCAAGTAACAAATAACAAATAACAAATTCCTACCCCTGCGGATGCTACGGCGCAGTTTTCCAGAGAGCCCGTCGATGCGTGGTGTGTCTGCATTCTCATCATTGGCACCAGGACTCTGCTCGGGCGAAGGATCCTGAGGAGACTTGATGTTGGAGTTGGGAGGAGGTGAGGTGCAGGGGTTAGCTGAGGTGGGGCTGCTGGCGGCGGAGGAGGACACGGGGTTGGACAGGTCCAGTGCAGCCACCCGAGAACTGAGTGGAGAGTTGAGAGAGAGCTTCCGGGCTCGTACAGGAGAGGATGTGCGTGAGGGAATAGAGAGAGGAGGAGGCGAGGAGAATTTCCTGCACAGGCGGGGAGATTTCTCGTTGGGGTGCTCACTGCCCGTGCTGCCAGATCGGTTGTTCTGGTTGGTGGCGAAGAAAAGCTCCAGGGACCTGGGTTTGGAAGAACATATGTTACAGTGTGAGGCAGAGAGTATGCTTCCTGACAGACTTTTCAATAGAGGGGAAACATTTATTCATCTTTGACTGGAGAACAGAGGGAAAAAAAGATGAAAGATGGATGAGGAATGGTGTTGTGTGCGGACAAAAAAAAAGATACAATAGGGGAGGGTAAAATAAAACAAGTAAGGATTATGGAGCTGAAAACAAGAAGATTGTCTAGCAGAAATCATCAATTGTGTGAATTAGTGATTCAGCTTTGTTGAGAAAAACAACTTTCTAAATCTCAGGGATTGCTAGGATGTTCATTTGGGTTTATTTTAGGAAAGTAATAAAAACTTAATCAAGCACACATGATAGGAATTATAGAGCATAATATAATAATGAGAGCAGGCTACAGATTGGAGAGGAAAAATAAGTACAACTAACCAGTGGCCATATTTACAAAGATTATCTAACACATTTCTGGTAGAAACAGTATAGTTGCAGGCATTGCATTTTAAGAAAACATATTTAGATGTCTGTTTTTTTTTCATGAAGCATTACCCAATGATGCTTTCCTGTTTTTTATTATTGTAAAATGACAGTGTGCTATGGGCTTTTATTCATTTATGAGTTTCTCATCAGCCAGTCACTTGTGATATTAGTTTAGGGAAAATACTACCATCAGTAGCAATGACTGATTTAACAGACCTGAGAGGGCATTTCTTGTTTCATATAAAACATTACTTGTGGGTGATATTTGTAGTTCACCTTCTACTGTTTTCATGACAGCAAGAGAGTTTGATCTCCAGCTGTGTTAATAGGTGTTAATAATAGGTGTGTTAATAGGTGTTAATATTACAACTTCATAATCAGTAGAAGACAGTGCAATCTCCGTTATACCATTTCTAAAGCTCACAATCATTACATACATCAAACATATCTATGTATGTACATATGTATGTATGTATATATGTATGTATGTATGTATGTACTGTATGTATGTATGTATGTATGTATGTATCTATCTATCTATCTATCTATCTATCTATCTATCTATCTATCTATCTATCTATCTATCTATCTATCTATCACTTGTATTATAGAACATAGGAGGACAAGGGAGGGTGGGAGATGGAGAGAGAGAGAGAGAGAGAGAGAGAGAGAGAGAGAGGGTGCAATTTGATATGTTACTTTGATTGGTCCATGGCTATCTTCCTCATCTTCAAGCTGTAATCTGGACAGAAGGATGTGATGGACAAGCGATCAAATGAGGGATAATGGATCCTGTGTGATAGCAGATTATGGAGGGCAATGAAGGACATGAGACACAACGACAAAACACTACACAAATGACAATATTATTTTAAACAGTAATCTTTAAAATAAATTAAAAAAAAAAAACCTTCAAAATGAAGCTGTCAGGAATTGTAGCAGAATTATTCATTCTTTATCAGTTTTCCCAGCAGTGCAAAAGTCGTAAAGATATAAAGAGTTTATATTGCCTAATTCCTCAGCTCTGTGATGACAATAAAATTTGTGAGACTGGGAGACATCAGAGATTCACATTTAGAAGCCACAAGTGGCTTATTGGTCATTGATTTCGCTGAGTTTTTTTGTAATTGTTGCGGCCAAAAAAATTCAGTTTGTGATGCAACTTGCAGAGCTATTTGTGCTTTATTTTGCAGAAAACTAGATGAATTGATGAAAGCGCAAGAAACTACAAGATTCTGCTTTTAAACTTCTACCAGAGAAGACATATGTGTAATGACTTTCTATGACAGCTGTACTCATGTTCCACACACGTGAATTGCAGAGGGCTTTGGATGAATGCAGGTTGTGACGTCATACGATCGATCTCGACCGAAATTTCTGGAAAATCTGCGGGCATTTCAATATATTGCAAGCTTCTCCGAATATCACAGATTTTACTCCACGTCACTCCACTCGTCTGTGTTTTCTACATAAAATGCTGATTCTTGCAGTAGTTTGTAACACTGAAACTGCAAATACTACAAGATATCAGTCAGTCTGTACGTTGCATGGCAACACGAAACGCTCGACCCAACTGTGAATTTCCTTCCTATGGCCAAATCACAGCCATGCTGACATTCAGTACAACAGCACTCTTGCTTGTGAAATTATTACTTAATTATATGATATACCAGCCATACCAGTGTAGCATTTCAGATTTCTTTACAACACAATATGCGTTCGATTCATAAGATCAGTAATTTCTACTTCCTGCTGTTCATTAAAACAACACTTCCACAACCTCTTCCTTATGCTCCAGTACAAAGTAATGTAAGCAGTCTGGATCTTCTGCTTACACAAACCAGGCTGCTGTCAGTGTAAATCACCTGACTGGAATGGAGGTGAAGGGCTTCTTATAGATGTCAGCCAGCTTGTCCATGACCACAGCAGCGGAGGTGAAGATGCGGTACGTGTGCAGGAAGGTGTTAAGGAAGTCGATAGAAAGGAAGCGCAGGTCTGTCAGCCTCTCCAGCAGCCGCTCCACGCTAGCGTAGCGGATCTGGGGAACCTTGCAGGAGTTGAGCGTCTTGCTGAAGCAAATGTCAACATCGTCTTTATGGAGACGCGCATCAGATCTGATGAGGAGCATACAGCAAAGCAGCCTCGTAAGCCAAAGCCAGCGTGTACTCAGAGATGCGATGGAATGTGGAAAATGTGGGGTTTGATTTGTGTAAAAACAGTTCATGGATTTTATGGAAGTGAAAAAAACAAATTCACCAAGGACCAACATTCAAACACACAGAGCACATGATGGGTTGAATATAAACACACAGAAACACCACAAAGGCAAGGGCAGGACAAGTGCCTAAAAGCAGGCAGCACACATGAATACACACATACACACACACACAGACAAATAGCATGTTCGAGAGTGAAAACACACTTCATGCCTTACTTTATCATGTGCGGCACAGTGACTTTGGAGTTCTCTTCAAACACACTGGTCATTAGGCCATTACAGCGGATGTTATCGATACACTGCACACAAGAGGCACAAGCAGGAGACATTATACTTTGCACTACTCTGGGCTGAAGTCATTAAACAACATGACACTGGAAAATAACTTGGTGGTTAATTAAATTTACACAGGGGCAGAGAACATATTGAGCCAGTGAAACCCTGTGAGCTTCTCCAATAAAGTCATCTCTCTGTGGTATAGGTGAAATTTACACAAAAAGCTTTAAGTCTTACTGTGAGTCTCACTTTTTCCCGCAGTACGGTGACGTTTGGGCAACATTTTTGCCTTTCTAAGGATAATCTTTGTTGTTTTTGTCATTCATGTCATTAAAAGCTTACTATTATCCCACAAACAACTCTATATTTAATGATCTACAGACATGTGACAAATTATAAGGACAAGACAATGGCTTTGATGCTGAATTTTGCTGCCACGGTTTGTGTGCACTTTAAAGCTTAGTCCTATGATGAAACATAGTTCCTGGGAGTGGTCTGCTCCAGGATGACTCCACCCCTATCCACAGGGCTTGATTGCCACAATGGTGTGATGAGGATCATACAGTATACATTAATATGTAACAGTCTACAGATCTCAACAGAGTTGTACATGAATGTAGTCTTAGACGTGTTGCATTCTGCTTCATTAGTCATACACAATCTCAGTTACATGACCACTATTTTATGATTTCCCTGCTCAAACTTACACAAGATCCCTCATTAATGGACCACATGTGCTAAATAAGTATTAAATAACAGGTATAGCTGAAGAGTTGCATAACCCATGACTAATTGATTCATCAGGAAATCTATAAAAAGTGGTTAAGTATAAAAGTTTTCACTCAGCTCTTTCACCTGGCTGATGTCGCTGGTCCATGCTGCTTTCTCCTGGCGTGATGGAGCCAGAAGCACCACTGTAAATGCAGGCGCATCTGCAGGTTCCACCACAATCTTAAAGTCCAGATGGCCAAACACCTGCCCTGAGGTCTTAGCTGAGAGAAAAAACACACACCAGCTCACATATGGATGGCCAGCAGTCACTCAAAATGACTATTTTGCTATTTACATTGTTCAGTGCTGCATATTAGGCTCTATTTGTGTAAATATTGTATTGCAAGAATGCTTTATGTAGATACAATTACATTATATTGGTGACCATGTAGATATTTTATACAAATATACATCATAAGTCATATAAGCCAAGTTAATACTAGATCATTAAGGTAAGGTAAAATCTAGATTTTTTTGGTGAGTCTGAACCTCCAAATGAACTGCAAGCATATCTTTGCCAACCTACTGGACAAATAATGGCATACCACCTAATGAACCCTATGAAATTATTCTCATTAACTATGACAGGGCATCACTGGATGGTCATAAAGCATTCAAATGGGGATTCCAGCCCGACCTTCAGAGAAGCTAATGGATCTGTATGATGATAGCATTGATCCATGTGACATTTACAAGAGCTAGTTTGGGCTCCATCTTTTGACCTGCTTTTGGCAGTTAATTAACCTGGGACAAAATATGGAATGCATTAGCAGCTTTGTGTCATCAAGCCATGTGGGTCTAAGGAGGAGAGTTAATGGGCCAAGAGGAGGACTCACAGTCTTCATCGTTGGCGTCAGGTTCCTCAATGAGGGTGCACTCGATCAGGGACAGTACGCCACCTTGCTGCAATGATTACGGCATGTCATTAAATATGAATGTTACTGGCATCAATGTGCATGCATATGTCAGTGAAATTGGAGCAGTGGAGAGTCAGTAGGAGGAATAATAATATTATTCTCTCAGGGAAAAAGATTTTCCCCAGATTTCATGAACATCCCGTGCCTGCTTTTCTCTGTATCTTTTCAGACTATTACAAAAGACAAAGAAGGAAATGCATTAGGAAATCCTTAATAATGTGAATAAATTGTGAAAAATTCTGAAGCTTCTGGTCAAAAATGTGTACAATACTCAAATCACTCAATACTCAGACCATTGGAGGAAAGTATAATAATATTCCGTGGACAAAAAAAAGCAGAGAATTGTTTCTTTTCAGCTGAGCTATCAGCATTGCTATGGGAGTATGTAAGAATATAATTGCAGAGAGAGAGAGAGAGAGAGAGAGAGAGAGAGAGAGAGAAATGTAAAATGTGTGGAAAAAAAAGATGGAAAAATAATAGATAAGATATTTTTAAAAAAGGCCAGACAAGGAAAAAAAAATCTAATGACAGAAGTGTCATTTTACAAAAAAAATAAAAATAAAAATAAAAAAAAACATAGGATTGAGACAATAACTGAATAATAGTCGTTAGATTTGCTAAAATTTAGACCTAATATTTTTTTCATTTAAAACCGTGAAACTCATAAAAGTACAATTACAGAAAATAACAACCTCTTGTGAGCTATCACTGATTCACAGGTCAGCAGGGCTTATCATTTGAAACATTCGAGCAATTTAAAATGAGCTGCGCTCCACAGACTCTGTTACATTTTTCCTCCTCCACTGTGACTGCCATTTCTTTTGCCTCTAGTCATAATAATAACATTTCAGAATTCACAGTTAAAGCTGAAACAGCAGATTTGGTGTTATTTAAATCTGAAATGGTGAAATGGAGACATGGCTGTGTGCAGACGCGTGTTCTCTAAAGATAGCTGAAGAGAATAAGACAGAGTGAGAGTGTGGGCTGGAGAGAGAGAGAAAAAAAACATATATGGAGAGGCTTGTCATCTGTGCTTTACATTCCTGACATGAGAATCAGCACAGTCAATTCTCCTGCTGCATTTCAGACTGAAATGTTAAATTCTAAGGCAAAGTTCAGAAGCATAACTGACCTCGAATTTACATAAAAGACTCTGAAATGAAAGAGAGAATTGTGTGTGTGTGTGTGTGTGTGTTTGACTTACTTTGAGCAGGTGCAGTTTGCCTCCTGAGCTACGGGTACAGATGAGAAAATGCTTGGTGAACAGGAAGCACTGCCTGTCTCCTTCTTTCTTCAGGGACAGGGAACCCAGTCGCACCTTGCTGAGCTTCCCCCTCTCCACAGAGGGAAGCTGGATCAAAGAGCCTGGGACAGAAAATGAGAGAGAGAGAGAGAGAGAGAGAGAGAGTCAGAGAGAGTGAGGCTGTAAACAATAATGCATGCTCTGTTTGTTCTTCCAAACACAAAGCTCAGAAACACACACTGTCGTATCTCTGCATTTGTGTGTAAGCTCTTTAAAGGACAAATCATTTCACTAGAAAGGTTCTACTTTCATAAACAAGGTAAAAACCCAGGGGCTATGGGGACAACCTAGCTTTTTACATCCATCTTTGTCATTTATGAAGCACTCTGGGTCAAGCAAGCCTTCAACTGGACCATGAGGTTGTGGCTGGTTATTCTGATCATCCAAAGTGATACTCATGTCACATTCTTTTCAGAGATCTATTTGCGCTAAATTATTCAAAATACTTTGTTGCATCTGTTTTATCTTAAGTTAAGCTAGTGAACTATATGACTCTTTGGCCACAACAAATAGTGACATTGGACTATAGAACTGGATTTATCTTGTCATTCAAAGTGCACGTCATCAAACTGTCACATATAGGCTAGATATATACCTGATCCATTCCACTTAGGAGGATATGTAATATCTTGAAATACTGGTAGAAAAATGCAAAAAATGAATGTATGAAGGTTTTAAAGCAGAGACTGGGAAAAATCCTGTCCATCCCCCTGGAATTCACACCAAACACATAGCAGTATGCATAACACAGTAGTGAAAAGAGATGATAGCAGTGCCAGACAATTATGTGGAAACTCCAGACAACCCTTCATGTAGTGACATTTTCCATGATATAGTTCTGAAAACTGCAGGTCTTCTTGAACTGAAATACAGTTTCAATCAGACATAACACTGGCACATTTTAAAATCTAGTTACTCCCCAAAGTGAAAATATTCCTTTCTGTTTACACTGAATGGTACCTGTGACAAATCCCCCTGAGCATACAGCATGTTTCCCACCCTGGCAATTGCAGTTTGTGTCTTTATTTTGATATCTGCCTATTTATACCTTTCTATTGCTTCGTTTATTTGCTTATATGTCAAGTCAAGTTGAGGGGCTTTACTGTCATTTTAATCATATACAAGTCATACAGTACACAGTAAAACAAAACCATTCCATCATTTACATTTCGGCAGATGCCCTTATCCAGAGCAACTTTCATTTCATTTCATACAATTGAGTGTTCAAGGGCCCAGCAGCAGCAGCAGCTTGGTGGACCTGTGTTTCAAACTCACAACCTCCCAACCATCAAGCCAACGCCTTACCAACTGAGCTACCATGTCCCTCAGGACCACAGTGCTACACAAAACAACACAGAACTATATGAAATTACACCAAACTACATAAGATTCCTTAAAGTGCATTAGTGTAAATGTGTGCAAACAGCACAAGACAGTAGAATAATTACTAAAATGGGATAACAGTGCAGGACCAACAGGAACACAGTAATAATAAAGTGCAAAACTTTGGAATAAAATGCAAAAAGATATTTAAATATACTAATAAATGCCATAAACATAAACATAACCTACTGGTTAGCAGCAAAAATGCAGGCGGTAGATAAAGTATTTGGTCTTTGGTGTTAAAGCAGCAATTTATGAAATAGACATGCAAAAATTGCAAAGGGAGTGGAAACGCCTTCAGCTGAGTGGTGTGTGTGTGTGTGTGTGTGTGTGTGTGGGTTGGTGTCTGACATAAACTGTTACACAGTCTGGCCGTGATGGCCCGAGTGCTTTGGTACCTTTTACCAGATGGCAGCAGGGTGAAGTGTGAGTGTGGGTTGTGTGAGGTCATCCATAATGCTGGTGGCTTTGGGGGTGCAGCGTGTAGTGCAAATGTCTGTAATGGAGGGAAAAGAGACCCAGATGATGTTGTCAGCTGTCCTCAATACTTGCTCCAGGGATGATGCAATTTCCAAACCAGGCAGTGATGCAACTGCTGAAGGTACTCTTGAGAGCCCCTCTGTTTAATGTGGTGAGGAATGAGAGTGGGGTATCACAGCCTTCACAGAAAGCACAGACGATGCTGGGCTTTCATACATTTGGAGCTGCTGTTGAGGGACTATGTGAGGTTCTTCACCAAGTGAACACAAAGACATGTGGATTCCACAAAGGAGCTGTTGATGCTCAGCAGAGCATGATCACACCTTGCTCTCCTGAAGTCAACAACCACATTATGTCAACATTCAGTACAAGTTGTTGGCTCTACACCAGGCCATTAGCTGCTGCACATGACTCGTCGTTCTTGCTGATGAGACCCACCACTGTCGCATCATCAGCGAACGTGAAGTGGTTCGAGCTGTGCGTTGCTGCACAGTTGTGGATCAGCAGAGTGAACTGCAGTGCACTGAGTAGAAAGCCCTGGAGGGCCCCAGTGCTCAGTGTGGTGTGTTAAACACGCTGTTCCTGATCCGGGTTGACTGAGGTCTCCCATCCAGGTGCAGAGGGAGGTGTCCAGGCCCAATGGGCTCAGCTTTCCATCAGAAAATCTGAGAATGCTAGTGTTGAATGCTATATGTTTCCAAACCTATGTTTCCCCTGTTCCTGATTTCTGATTTTCTGACTCTTGATAGATTCCCTATTATAGTTTATATTTTATTGTTTACTTTTGATGTCCTAATGCACTAAATGCACTGACTGTTAAAACCAACTGTTAAAACCAACGTCTTTTCATTGATTCAATATATAATTTAAAAAATCTAAAAATAATTGTAATATAAGAATTTTTATGCCCACCTAGAGCTGCTTTTTTGCCAGAGAGCCTAGGCAGGGTTAGAAAGTTAATAAAAACTACATAATTTCTACATAATGTTGCTTTTGTCTGTTTGCCAGAATTGAGCTGCATTGACTTATGATGAGTTTGCCAAGACTGCCAGACAATTATATTCTCTATTTTGAGCCAGAGTATTTAATGCTTACAATATAGTTTGAGACACTACCATGAATTCTCTTTAAGCATTGGTACCTGTAATTTGGGCTGTCTGGTGTTGGAGGATACACAGTATAACCAAAAGGAAAAAGATAAGACGCTCATTATAGCTTTTTCCAGCAGAGACGGCAAAATTTCCAAATCTTTTTGAAAAACAATTTGGCTTTGAATAATTGTATTTCACTAGAAAAACTGCATAAGACTTTAATTGCATCTGAAAATCAATACTCTTAATGACATTTCAATAAAATGGTCATAATCCCTACTGCTTAAAATTCCACATATACACCTTCCAGACTCTCAGCACATATATCTCAATATTTATTTTTACAGATACCACACACAATCATCTTTGCTCACTTGTTCAAACAAGTGAATATATCTTTGGATGATGTAATAAGAGCTAGCCTAAAGCTAACCTTCCCATCTATCCATATGGAGTCAAAATCAGAAGCTTCATGATTTTAATAAGACGATAAGACAAAATGTTCTACTCTTGTGACTGGACTGCAGTTTCAGAGATGATCTCTAAACTAATAGTGGCATACCCCTGTGCATTGTTCAGTTTCTGTTTATTCCTTTTTTCTCTTCCTCCTTAAAATAAACAGCATACTTGTTGTATTGTGTCCCTCTGTTTTGTGTTTTATCATGAAACTTTACAGTGTATGCTTTGTGTTTAAATGAGACCGCAGGTGGGAGGGCACAGGGTAGGCACAGGGTGGGCAGTTGGTTATGTGTTATATTTTGGTTATACCTAAAATATTTTTATTCTGTTATATGCTGCTGTATTTGCTGTATTAGTTGGGGGAAAAAATCCTTTGATCACTATAATCAGAAGGTTCCAACTGTTTAAACAAAGTGAACTGGACCACAGTGCATAACTTCTTTGATGGACCTGTGTTTGGGCAGTGAAGAGGATGAGGCAAGCATCTGTGTCACAGCAAGGCATTTACAGGACATTTTAAATAAAATGAAAAAAGATCCTTGCAATTGGTCCATCTTTTATGCTTGTTTGAATCTGACATGCAGCGGAGTAGTGTGTGTGTGTGTGTGTGCTTTGAATTTTCGGTCTCTGTGTCTTCACAGTGGTTGATGGTAAAATCTAAGCCGGCTGTCAGTTGTTAGAAAAATGGACAGGACAGTAACAAATCAGTGGTGCTTGTATAAGGTCTCTGCTATCTAAAGTGAAGTGAGAAGGAAGAAGAAAGAAAAAACAAGCCACCAATTCTGAAAAAAAATGCTTTCCATGCTCATCACATGCAACCATTAACCAAGCATCTGCTGGGTTCAGTATCTGACTTTTAATCACTACCATGTCTGTGCTGACTGTGATCATGTAAGTATGATTTGTGGGTGGAGATAATCCTAATGGTGATGAACTATGACCACATGTTTGTACGAGAGCCAGTAAGTGCATATTTGGAGATGTGGAGATGCGTGAGTTGGTGTGATTGGTTTTCCTGAAAAGCCTCTTCCATGAGAAGCTTCTGTTATAAATGATCCAACAACATATTTCACAATACCGCATCCACCTTCAAGACGTCCAAGCAATATTCTCTTCTCGGCATACAGCAATCATGGTCAGGCCACTAAATTGTAAAAACAAAATGATAATTTGTTCTGTACCTTTTCTGAAGAAGCCAGTTAGAATCAATGAAGAAAAATTCTTCACGCTACACTTAAAGGAATGAGTAAATAAAAGTGTCTCTGAGACTAAAAATAAGTTTCTACAGTCTTAAGTATAGATTGCTATTGGTACAGAGGTCACAAAAGGTTGTCATCCTTTTTTTTCAAAACATAGAATTTATGATTAATTAAATATCTCCTAGCAAGAAACATCTCAGGAATGACTGATTAAGGCACAACTACTGCATGTGATCCTCCATTCAACTGATCTCAAAAATAATAATTGGATTATAAATATGAATATGTACAGGTTCTGCTTATAAAAAGCTTCCTGTTTTAGTTACTCACATGCTGAACATGTCAAATACAGCAGGGATATTCAACAAAATAATTGTGAAAGCCAGTTACATGAAATTCCTTACTTACAAAGTAACTAACATGACTGAATAATGAGAACAGCCACAGCATCTTTTAACGCATAAACATTAATGATTAGTTTAGGGATATAAATTAGACTGTTTAAAGTGGCTATGTTTTGCTTCATGTTATGCCACAGACCATGAAATAGTACATGACTAATATTTTTACTCTCACAGGAATTTAGTAACAAACATAGCTAGTTCTATTTTTCTAAAAAAGAAGACAAAGAAGTAGAAGAAGAAGAAGAAGAAGAAGAAGAAGAAGAAGTAGAAGAAGAAGAAGAAGAAGAAGAAGAAGAAGAAGAAGAAGAAATTAGTCACGCATGACTCAGATAAAGCATACACTAAAGATGAATGCATGAATGCCATCAATGCACTGAGCAGTGCCATGCAAACTTCCCGTCAACGCATTCCCATGTGTGTGTGTGTGTGTGTCCACGCAGTATTTTTTTCATTTAGGATGACATGATTGGCTCAAAAATGTCAATGAAAAAATAGTACATAAAACTCTGAGAGCACTCTGGCATTCTCTAACTCTCTCTTTCTCTTGAGCTAGTCTTTGGAGCTTTCTTGAGCTAAATAATTGATCAAAATGGTTACGTAAGCCACAAGCCATAACAATGTGACTGATTATAAAATGAACATTATCAGCCAACGAGTCCGTTTCAACCCACAGCAAAACCAATTTTAATTTAAATTTTATGGGTTGTTTTACAGTCAGTTGTTATACTTGGAAATAACCATTAATTTCTGGCTTCTTGTGATTGTCTAACTGCTGTGGTTTGCACCTGGTGTTTTGTTAGCACATACTGCACAGTCATTCCTCACACTCATCTGCAAAACACGACAGGAGACAAGATATTAATCACTATTACCATTACTATTACTGTTATGAACACTTTCTGATCCTGAGCACTCAGGGTGAATGCAAATCCAGTATTAATCCATTTACAAATCATTAAATAGTTAATCTCCAAACCACCTCTTAGTAAATATGTTGAATCGGTAACTAGAGAATCTCTGAAAGTGAAAAGTGAACTATAGTTTATAATATGTGTCTTTTGTGCTTTTTTCTTTTTACTTTAAATAAATATATTCTTTGGATGGGGTTCAGTTGTGAAGCTGAATACAAAACAGATTTATTTGTAAGCATTTACAAATAAATCTAATCTTAAGCTTCTGAACTAATGCATACATTAATGGAATGGCTTAAAAATGTTATCTGCAGATTTCTTTTCAGGTGCTCTTATTAAATTTCAGTTAAATAATATTTTATTGTTGTAGCTGTGAGTCAAAATATGTTTCATTTTTGTCTCGGAAAAATCACTGTTTTTGGCCTTATTTTCAATTGTTGGTCGATTTATGGAGATACATCTGTTGTACTACATGCTTAAGATTTACACCAAGGATTAACTCCAATTCCTCTCAAAGAGCAGTTCAGTGAACGTCGACAACACATTTTACTCCCAGCTTTTATCTAGATTTTTTCAGGCTAACCCCATACTCCTAAGAACCTTTACACATACCAGCCCTGATCTGAGCTGGCCCTAAAGTTCAGGGAAGGTTCACAGCAGGATCTTGATGGTGAACAGAGCTCACCTTGTCTCACAAATGTCTGACTGGTGTCGAGGAGGATGTCACAACCTTCCACAATCATGCGCTCGATAGCCAGGTTCTTGCGGATGTTCTCTGTGTCACTCACCTCATCATGCATCACTCTGAACACACAAAGACAAAGGTTCGGACTTTTTTCTGACTATGACCACTGATAAGCAGATTCACAGACAATTCAAAAAACTCTTCAATAAAAAACATATCACTTCAGTATTCATTCCAGTGAGAGGCTGAAGAAATATCACAGCCATAATGTCTATAAGAAATTACCTGGACAGCTCTTCAAGCTTCGACTTGGCAAACTCCAGACTCTTCCGCTCTACATGCTCGTGCGGGGTATGAGCCAGGAGTTCATGCAGAGTTATAATATAGCGTGGAATCTGGAGAAAAACAGTGTGAAAAGAATAAGAATGGATTTATTTTATTTCTTTTTTGGAATTTTTCTTCATGGATTAACAAGTGTAAGATTCTGAAAGATAATTTCCCCAGTTAACAAAGCCAAACCATATCTTAGAATTAAAGGGATAAATAAATAATAAAAGTAAATAATAAATGAATAATAAAATAAAACAGTATAAAAACACAAAAACAATTCTTAAAATTAAACAGTTAATTGAATAATAAAAACAATTTAAAACTGAAAAAAACCCATAAATACATATCTTTTAAATAAATAAATAAATAAATAAATAAATAAAAAGTATAAGTATAGCACAAACTATATAACCACAACTATATATCTTTTAAAAACATAAATGTATTATTTAAACAAAAAAAAATACCATTATAAATAAAGAAAGAAAGAAAGAAAGAAAGAAAGAAAGAAAGAAAGAAAGAAAGAAAGAAAGAAAGAAAGAAAGGGGTTGGGAGTGCTCAGCTTATAGAGTCGACCAGTACAAAGCATGGAGAAAATACTCACTCACAATACTGTGAGTGAGTGTTTTCAAACTTTTTACAAATAAACACCTCTTCAATCCACATATTAAGTTTAGGAGTGATATGTGTTTCCAATTAATAAGACAGCTAACTAATAGAGATGCCTTATGCAGCAACGTGGAAAGACCAGACCATTTCAGACAGATAGCTGAAAGTGTTCAGATTCAGATCAAGGGTTATGTTGAAGGCATGCTGTAATGATTTGAATATTGTAGACCAGTATTTAAATAGTTTTGGACAAGCCCACAGCATATCCAGGAGATCAGTCGGAGAGTGTTTGCATCAATTGTATGCATCACTAACACTGGAGTATATGTTAGCGAGTTTGGCATTAGTATAACAGATCCTACGTAAAATCTTGAACTGCAACAAGCCCTCATTTTTCTTCAGACATCTTGACCAAACCAAGGACTTCTCCCCAAATCCCCAAGCATTCTTAAGTTTAGCAATAAGAGACAATTTTGGTGTATCGGTATCAGCTCATAGTTACATTGTTTTAAATGATCAAGTCTTACAAAATTGTTTATTAAGGATTCAGTAGGGTGATTGAGGAAATGAGGAAATAATTATGGACAAAATGTCAGATTTGTCTAAGAAATAGGAACTGGGCAGGTTCTTGTTTAAAAAGTTCAGTGAAGGATGAAAACATTGCATCTTCACTGTATCATCAACGGTCTTTCAAACCAGGTTTGAAACACAGTATCTGTAGTGGTTGACGAAGACTGGGTATTGAGTCGAGGGCCTCTACAGAACGGTATATTTTATAAATTAATTTCATATCTTAATTGATTAAGTGAATACCAGGTTTGAACTACTATCTCTGCCACTGGGAGCTGAGAACAAATGTTAGAGCTCAGAGAGAAGCATGCTCATGATTTTCTATAGAAACCCAGCCAGGAGAATCAAAATCAGATTTATTCTTTCAGTGTAAAATTTTTTGAATACTGTATCCTCGGTAGCACTATAAAGAGGAAAACCTCCCTTGTTAATTGGGAGCTGTAGAATTGCCTTCCTGATTTAGTCTGTTCCCCAATAAGAAGGAAGAAATATGTGCATCCAGATCCATTAAAAAAAGGATGATGGTCATCTTAACTAGGCTGATTCATCCTGTGAGAGATAGAGGGAGGCAGGATCACCGCTCCATATCAGACTCATATCTTTTAAGAAAAGGAAATATGTGACAAATGTATACCTAGTGATAAATATCCCGAGATATTTGAACTGTTCTGCCACAAGTGAATGTGGGAGGTTTTCAACCAGGGAATTCACTGGAACAGCTCACTCATGAAAGTTAGACTTTGTACACTGAGATTTTTTTGTGAGTAATACCCTCAAAGTCCTCATCCTCCTAAAGTCAGATCACTAAAGACTCAATTGTAATGGCAAAGATTAAGGGCAAGAGGGGGAAACCTTGGCTAGTAAATGAGAAAGGGGGTGATACTACTTGATCAACATAGTAATTTGATCCAGGAAATGAACTCATCCAGAAGCCACATTTTTCCATTACAAGGAAAACGTATCTCCACTTTACTCTGTTAAAAGCCTTCTCAGCATCAAGAGATACAGTAACGCAACCTCTGGTACATCTGAGCTGAGTGTATTAAGAAAATGATTTAGGGGAGCACTTGCAAGAGAAGCAGTGATAAAATCTTTTAATTTTGAAGCTGACATTCAATAGAGGGATAGAGGGATTTTAGATACAGTAAATATATGAAAAAATATGTTGTTGATGTTATTTGGATCATAGATGATTTTTCCTTTTGGTTTATTCCAAGAATCAACAAAGACTCTATATTGGTTGGCATATAGTTTGCCTGCTTTATCCTCCATTTCAAAGGTGCACTGACTAGATTGAGGCAAGTGTAGTTCAGCATTTTTTGTAGTTAAAAGGCCAAGTTCTGCTTGTAGATCAAGTCCTTATTTAGAGCCATCACATACTGACAGGCCAGATTGGAGAGGTCCTGCAGCACTGCATCTGATCTAATCTTTTCTGCCTTTTTGTTCTGGAAAAATCAGAAATGATCTGAAACGGCAGATAGACTTTGCAAAGAATCCCCGGTTTATGTTGGACGTGTCACCAACTGATTAAAAAAGTGCAATTTGTGAATTTAGAAACTGTTTAAATGAATGGAGAAAGTAAGGAAGAAAATCAGCCATGTTTAGGAGAAAGTGAGATTAAAGTGGTCTGAAATACAGCTTGTTTTTTACTTTAACATGTTTTTAAGCAAATACATTAAAAAAAGGTAATAAAATGGCTTGTTATCCTACATGAAAAATAGTAATAGTAAAAATGCTGTTCTTTAGATGCTGTGTAAAGGGATTGTACAGGAGTGTTGGTCATACCTGAAACATGGGGTATGTAAGGAAGGTTTCTAGCATCCGTCCCTCACACGCAGCATTGGACTCGTATTGTTTCAACAGCTTGTCAAAATCCCTGTTCTGCTTACAGTTCGCTAAAACCTGCAAGCTGTACTGGTGGTTCCGCACAAACTCCTGGTAGATGTTCAGCATAGGCAGCAAAATGTCGAAGAGATCAGCTATAGGGAGGAATAACAGCGTCAGGCACTTTAACACTGAGACAGCTTTACCTGATTTTACACACCAAAACTACACCAATCCAAAAGACAAAGAAAAATCAATAGGAAAAAAAGTTCAAACAGAACCCAAAGCAAGAAATATTCACATAATCCAAATGTTTTCCAGAGCTGATTTGATGTTTATTACATTCTAGCAGTGTTACATTTAGAGGTTGACATTTAGTGTGTTTGGAAGCCAAACACACTGTTCAGTTAACAGGGGAAGTCACCAGAACATTTCCATCCATCCATTTTCTATACTCGCTTTAATTCTAATTAGGGTCACAGGGATCTGCTGGAGCCCATCCCAGCACACATTGGATGAAAGGCAGGGGTACATCCTGGACAGGTCACCAGTCCATCACAGGGCCACACATATAGACAGACAATTTAGAATTACTAATCAACCTATGGTTGTTTATGAACTGTTGGAGGAAACCAGATGCACCTGGAGTAAACCCATGCAGGCATGGGGAGAACATGCAAACTCCACACAGAAAGGTCCCTGCCTGTTCGAACCCGGGATTTGAACCCAGGACCTTCTTGCTGAGAGGCACCAGTTCTAACCACTAAGCCACTGTGCTAGTTTAAAAGTTTGTCTTTTCCAAAAAAAAAAATATTTACACAATATCCCCAAATTAACTACAGTGTTAACTTAAAAATGCTGCAGAAATGTTGTTTCCAGAGCTCTGACAAAACTACTCCTAGAACCGCAGTGTTCAAAAAACATTTTGCTAACCTTAAATTGCCTTCAAACTTACAAAAGGATTTTTTTTGCTAAATCCACCTAACTGATGTAACTGTAAAAGAACTGGCCCCCAATCTGAAAGCCAAGGTCATAAAACAAGCCAGTGTTTTACTGGCAGGTTTGGAGAATGCTTATCTTGGCCTTCAGAGCTGGAATGATGAGACAAGGTTTTGTGAGGATTTCATTGTTGTGAGAGTGTGTGTGTCTGCAGACGGTGAGATAGCAGGAAGTCAGACGTCACTGACTGTGTTTAACTAAGGCTCTGTGCATCAATAGAGGCGGCTCGTCCTTGATGTTTGAACTGACAGCTCACTGTGCGTCTTTTGCTGAGGATGACGGTAAAATGTAGGATGACGGTAAAATGCAGCAATCAGGCTCTGAATAGGGAAGCTGAATGGAGATTGCTTACCTAAAACCAGTGTGGGCCAGTTTGCTATCCTTGCTTTCAAGCCTTGGTGGAATATCTCATGCAAAAACATGATTGTTTCACTAAAGAGAAAAAGAGGAAATAGGGTAAAAAAATGTAACAATGGATGATGTGCTAAATCATTGTACTCCTGTTTTATAAAGTAAACTTCTTATACTCAAGCTCAAAAAACCCATCTATACACACAAACGCCCCACACTGTACACACACCCAAACACACATATACATGCATACACCCACACCCAACCACACAAGCACACACCAATACCCACACGCTGTATATACACCCAAACACACACACATATACATACACCCACACCCATCCACACACACACCCACACCCATCCACACAAGTACACAACTATATCCCTACACTGTATATACACCCAAACACACCCACACTTACATACATCCACACCCATCCACACACACACACCAACACAGCAACACACACACACACACACCTGTTGAGGAAGATGCTGCTGACGTCATCATGGCTAATGGGAGGTTTTTTAGAGCTAGCAGCCATGCGGAGCGGCCGGAGGAAGCAGTTTACCAGGATGGACAGCTGGTGAACGTACTCGGTCTCAGCCTCCACCATGTTAAAGACAATCTGATTTCTCTTCCTCATGCTCTCGGCATGAGGAGAGCAGATGTAGTCCTGAACTATGATCTTCCACTTCCTCCGACACAGCCAGCCTCGCATGAAACTCTGGACCTAGAGGAGAGGTATTATGGGTCAGTTGCCAAGTAAATAAACTCTTACTCAAACAACTAAAATCATTATGATCATCATATTAGATACTATTTCAAGCTCTGGAGAAAGCAGAATGGGAAACAACCAGCAGAGTAATATAAGACACCAGACTGGTAGTTGGTCGAGTGAAAGGTTTTTTCCCCCAAATGTCTTAGTTTTGTTCTTGGCCAATTAGCCAAGCTCACAGATGTCCACAGCAGCTAGTGTTGCTGTGATTGACAGAGGAGAGACACTATACCATCCTTTACACCTAGAGATTATTTTGCTCTCTTGTACCCAAAGCTACAGACTGTCTGTCTTTTCTGTTGCACCACTCCGAAACCTGGCCTCCTAAAGTTACACCTTAACAAAGCGCTGCCCTCTGTAATACTGAAATAATGTTTTCCAAATTAATTGGTACTCAAAACAGGCTAAAAATGGTCAGAGTCCTTGGTTTCATAATTCATTGCTGGCAACAGTTCTAATCTTTTTAGCCAGTTTTGGATTAGATGACAGCATTGCATTTTTAATTTATAAAAGGTGATGTTTTGGTTTAGCATTTTCCTATAATTTTGATTTTTGCATAGATAAAACTAACAGAGCCTGCTACCTTTTTAATCTTCTTGATGTCCGGATCGTCTTCCTCTTGGTTCACTTGGTAAGGACGCATCCTCTCCTTGGTTTTGTTCAAGGCTACAATCTTGAAGAAAAATCAGACATGTATGACGATAAATGCCACTATCTTACACAATTTTTAAAAAATACAGCCTAAATTGTAAAACACATAGCCTAATCTCTATGCATGGCATCTATATCATGAGCAATTTCTTATTCATTTATGCACTCATTCATGTTCATTTGTTGCAGATCCAAAGCCTATCCCAGGAAAACTAAATGTGATGTAGGAATGCACAGGATGGGGTGTTGATCACAGGGCACCAGGCCACCACTATTTCATACCTGGGGCAATTTTGCACCTCTTGACATGTTTTTTGGTGGACTGGGGAAACCAAAAAGCCCTGAGGAAACCCAGGTAGAGACATGGAAAGAACATGTAAAACTCCACATAACCAGTAATCTGAGCTAAGAACTGAACTGAGAAAGCTAAAACTGTGAGGCATGTATGAAATACCAATGCCTGTTTGAAAACCTCAGGTGCCTCTCTTAGGTTTCACAATCCTGTGCAGCTAATGTCCTGACATTATAGTCACAATGAAAAATTCTCACATCTTGAACAAATCGTACCATGGGAATAAGAGCAGTTTTAAGAGGACCAACAGAATACCAATTCATGGGTTTAGATGCTCATGGTTCAGTCCAGCTTTTCACATGGGATTTGTTCTTGCTCTTACTAAAATAAAGACATTCACCAATTTTGAACAAGTTCTAAGATGACATTTTCCCCTTAGAGGTGGCAATGCTACCTGCTGCTCCACTGTGCCATCCCTGAGCAATTACTACAAACAAGAAAGTCTACCAGTGTCTGAGAAGGAAAGCAGTTTCCTTGAGACTCACAATAAAGAAAGCTTTTGAATTAAAATACTGTATTATGCAGATGTTAGGGGTATAACATCTGCTATATTTACAATATATGATATGATATGATATGATATGATATGATATGAGGATCATCTAACATCATCGTTTACAACTGAGACTCTAAGCAGCATTTAACAAAACAAAAGCTGTGCATTAGATGTACAGCAAAATATAAGTGATTAAACTCTCTGGCTTTCAATAATGTGTAAGGTTGCCAGGTCTCAGCAAAATGTCCGCACAAAACAACTAGAAATACTCCTAAAAATGTGCGAATTCAACCCTGGCAGCTCTGCTGGTGTAATTCTCAAGGGGATGTGTCTGAAGTCACACACTTTCTGTAGCTCCATCCTGCATTTTCCCCTATACCAGTGATCTTATAATATCTGTAGCTATAAGCTTTGTCATCATTTCTTTAACATGGATTGAATAAGGCCAGTAATGTCTTACAGCAGCAACAGAGAGAGTGTTTCTGTGTTTTTGTCTACATTATGTTGCTCTACATCCATCAGTATTAGTGCCAACTAGCACACTAGTATGCTAGCGTTTTGGCTCATTAAACCCCTGTGCTTAGGAGAAGCGTGTTTTTTAGCGTCTCACCCTCCACCCCACCTCTCCTGTTTTGAGATAAATAGGAAATTTTACAGAAGGAATATGGATTTAAGGTATTTTTTTAATGACAAATAGCCTGTATTACTCTGCACTCTATTTAAGGTATTGTTCCACATGCAGCTGCATTGAATCAAGAGCCTCATATTTAATCTGCATTTTTACACTCCTTGTGCTTATATAGTGTAAAATTAAACAGCCATTTTATACTAACAATTCAGAGCTTATTACGTTTTTATGCTGTGAGTTTTATCAAACTTTCCAACACTGGAGCAATATAATGAAAACTAATTTCATTATTTAGGCTTTTCATAATGTTTAAGCACATCATCAGATCCACTTCATTAGTAACACATAAAGACAAATGAAAAGGACAAATTCTATTGATTCAGCTCGTTAAATTAATTAGCCATGTTCGACCATAGAATTTAAGAAATAAATATAAAATGAGATAAAAGAATAACATATGTTGCATGTGGTCACTTTCTCAAAAACAGCCCTTATATGTTACAGATCATTTCAAGAAAATTACTGTCACCGATAATTATCCAAGCTACAGATTCACAGGTTAGCTAGAATACTGGATTATTTCTTCAATCATAGTTGAAGAATCTGCATTGAAAAAAATGCAGCCAATGGTGACTAATCAATTTTTTTTTTTTCTGATAATGATCTGTGGTATATAATTACATAAAACATATACAGTTAATTCACTCAGGAATATGGGTCACTAAGAGGATGTGTGGATCCTCTCACAGCAGATAACCATCTCACTTCCTCTCCATGGACAATCTCCATTCTTCACTCAGCAGCTTGCATCAAACGCCACCTCACTGTGCCTTTACCACCTCTTTAATCTGTATGCAAATTATGGGTTAAATGCCCTTTGGGTCATTATCAATGAGTGTGTTTCATGGATATTGGACAACCACACTTAGAGATAATGACTTGCCGCTGAAGCAGTAGGTAAACAGAAGGTAGTCATCTGGATGAAGAACAGCAGATGAGTGTATGGGAACTAAAACAAGCTTAAAGAAAAATGTGTTAAATGACGGTTAGAACCAGAAAGTGACAAATGATCATTTCTATATATAGATTTATAGTCTAATCTCTAACTTTGACAGATTTCTTGTCTTGAATACAGTTCAGTTTATGAATACCAATCATTTGCTTGAATGGGAAACACATTAATGGCATTTGGCAGACATCCTTATCCAGAACGACGTACAGAAGTGCTTTAAAGTCTCTATTAATAAGTACATCCTCTTCCTGCCTTACTTATTCATGGTACATGTACAGAGTATAGTCAGTTTAAAAACCCTGTTGTGGAGGGAAAAAACATGAACAAAAAGACATGGATACATGGATATTTTAAGGAAGTTAAGTACTTCATGAAGAGTTATGACTTTAGTCATTGTTTGAAGACACACAGTGACTCAGCTGCTTGGACATCTAGGGGAAGTTCATTTTACCACCAAAGGGCCAGAGCACAGAAGAATCTTGATGCATGCTTTCTTTGTTACCCAAGACATGATGAGTCCAACTGAGCAGTGCTAGAGGATCGGAGAGTGTGTGGTGCATTGCGGGTTGTGATAAGTGCTTTAAGGTAGTCTTATCTGGAGTTAGGTCAGTGAGTTTGAGTAGCTCTGAGAGGGAACAGGTAATAAACAAAACTTTCTAACAAATGTATGCTTCTGACTATGACAGACGCTTGCATAACACCTTCAGTGTACCTTACTAAACTCTGCTCACAATTCATACCTCAAAACTACTCTTAATTAGTACTTCATCACCATAAACCAACAGACACTTTAACTAGTCACAAGACTAGAGTACATAGTGCATAAAGATCAGAATCATACGTTACTTTACAGTACTTTACCTGTTAAAAAAAAAGATCATTCCATCAAAGCACTGTAGATCAGCTGTGCTACATACATATCTTTCAGTAGATAAAGATAAAGAAATTAGAATATTGTTAGAAATGTAAATTTTGATATTAATATTTTTACATGAGTGAAAATGTACAAGGTCCTTGAAATGCTACAGATTTTAATAAACTACAAAAAGATTACATTTTACAGTGAAACTACAATATACTGTAATACTGACAATTGGATCATATTCCTCCGGGAAAAATTCTCCAGCACAGCCTGCAGCACTTGGAAAGGCCCAGCAGTGCACTGCAGTATGACTCGAAACACTCCAACAGTTAATGTGATGCATTATGCATTAAGCATTATGTTGCTTTTAGTGAACTGAGCCCACAGTATGTACACTGCAGTGAACAAGTGTTGTTTACCATGATGCAGAATAAAACTGTAATTGCTCTATACGCTGTGAACTGGTATATGCATATTAAAGATCACTTTCAAGGTATCTCTGCCACAAACCACAAACAGTAGGTGGAGTCTGATGAACTTTGATAAAAGGTGTCATCAATCAGCCAGAGCTTTAAAAGCAATTTCCACCTTTCACTCCTCACAGCCAGAGGGTGAATCTATTCAGCATGATTAAAGGAATACCCCAGCAATCTTCAACCTAATCTATATCTAATACTTCGGCCCGGTTTTACTGCTCCGAGAAAAGAATGGAACCTGTTTGCATGTAACTCACTTGTAATGAAAATTTAAGGGCACATGTATTAATGTAGACTGATTTCATGATCTTTGTTGGAAATACTTTTTTGGAAGGAAAATATTTTGGTTTTGCATATGAAAACCCAGTGTTAAGAACTTGAATAAAATTATATAAAATCTGCTTTGGTTAGTTATGTAATATTTTAAATCTGATTAAAACCTTTAGTGAGAGAGTGTAAAAGTTATTCTATTTTGACTTATAAAAAAATTATATTTTAATTGACAGTAATTGTCTTTATACTTTATATATAAACTATCTTTAGACATTATAGGTCAGTTTAAAGTAAACAGGTGTAGCATGGGGATACAGTTGAGCCCTAGCTAACAGAGAGGAAATGTATTGAACCATCAAGTAATGAATGAAAATTCTCGCCTGTGTTTTACTACTGCCAGCTTACTTATGTGTGTTACTTTGTGCCTTCAGTAACTGCTGTGAGCCTGAGAGAGAGAGAGAGAGAGAGAGAGAGAGAGCGAGAGAAAGAGAGAGAGAGAGAGAGAGAGAGAGAGAGAGAGAGAGACTGGCATAGCTGGGGAAGCTTGCATAGCACACACACAGACGCACAAGAGCATGATTTTAACCTTGTACGAGGCAAAAGCTGTGAGCTAGTGATGACCCCTTTTGGTTTGCATTTCTGATATTTGTTTTTGAAAGTGTGATGTGTATTGGAATATAAATATAAATGAGCCTGGATTCCCTGCAGCAGTAACAAACCTGCCCAGGCTTTGCCCCTGTTCTGGTGGGAGAGAGCATGGAGAGACACTGGAGAGGTAGGAACAGAGGGGAGGAACAGTAGGGTCAGCACTGGGTCCAAGGTGGTCAGGTCCAGGTTCCTTCTGGGAGTCAAGCAATGAGCTGCTCAAGAATCACCAGGATAATTACCTGTTTTACGTCCCATTCCTCACCCTCCAACAACAGGAATCCTTTATCTGCTGTGTGTAAGTGGTCAACTATGGTGAATTTCAGTGACTGGAAGTGTTGGTTGTGTTCCTCTGGTGTCTGGCTAACACACTGCAGAACCTCCCTCTTGATGCTCAGATACTCCAGCTGTGTCCTTGTTAGCAGCTGCTGGGTACCAAGCTGGGCTTCCCTAATAGCAAGGGGAGGAGACTGAGAGACTTTTCATCCTCAGGCAGCACATCTGAAAAGCTCAATGATGGCCTCAGACCCATCAGTGGAGACCAGCTTGGTGTGGTATGGAGATGTGATGGGTTGCAGCAGCTTTTGGAGTACCTGCCTGTTCCTATGAAAGGTCTTCTAAGCACAACTGCTGCCCTTTGTACAGGTCAAGAAGAATTTGGTGTTGTGTGTAGTGGTGGCTGGCAAGGGAATTTAGGCTGTCACATAGTGAGGATGCTTTCACTGCAGCATCTGAGACCTCTTTGATTGTGGGTTTTGTTACAGCTGTCCACCCCAGGGTGTGTTGGAGCAAAGGAAGACTCAGGAGGCAGGTGGATTTTTTGAACAGAAATTTGCCCAAAAATGTGTTGCATATTTTGTTTATGGTAATTCTGGACTATCCCTTTAATGCCACACAAGGACATAGCTAGGAAATGCTCTCCTTATTGCAGTAGCAGCACTAGAATTTATGTTCATATCCAGGTTCATATCTGTAGTTAGGGAATTTAGAAACGCAGGCGGCTCATTTCTAAAATACACCACCTGCACAGTTGCAATAATAATTTAATAATAACCTTGAAATTGTACACAGAGTAATAATTCTATTGCAAATGCCACAGTTTTTTTTTTTTACTAACCACCCTAAAATGAAGTAGTGTATTTCACATCACATGTATCATATTGAGTTATGTACTGCCATTTGCTTAGCAATGAGTAAGAATAAACTGCTTGTCCTATACAAATAATGACACTTGATTTCTATTCCCATGGTGACTAAACTAATCTTCTGGGAAGGCTAATTCCCTGGTAAAACATAATGGGACTTGAAAAGTTGAATAGCCAAGGCAATTTTCCATATTGCAACGTGCTGCATCTCAGCAAGACAGCAGATTTCCAGCAGAGGAAAAAATGATTTACACTCTTCTAAGCTAATATCACACAACCTGTTGATTTTCTAGTTCCTAAAGCCACAATCCAACTAGGCATAATGAATATGTAAATAAGAAAAAGTCAAATAGAAGGCTTCCATTAAATATATGTTGAATGCCATATTTCTGCAAATGAAAGGATAAGAGAGAATGATTGGACCTTTTATAGCGCTGCATAATCTGCTTAAGGTATATATAGAGAGCTTTATTGTGATTGTGGTATATTGTGCACCAGCTACAAGCTTTTTTCACATTTTGATACTAATGTAGTAGTTATAATATTCATTCTACTTACACTTACATTCAGGACTTACATACAGTATATGGCAGATGACCAATATAAACAGATTTAAATAATAAAAAAAGCTTTCAGTGAGGAGATAGGTAGAGCCATAACCTTTAGTTTTCCAACATGGCAGACATCTTTCCATTTTCTTTGTTTCTTGACTATCTGCAGTCAAGAGAAGCTGGTGAGAGCGGGACTGTTTATAGCTGCTGTAATGTAAGTAATCTTGTTTCGAACTTCCTACTATATTATAAATGAACACAAAGAACAGCATGTCCTTCTTTAATAAATAAAATATTGTCAGTGTTGGCAATTTGCTATGGTATAAGAGAAATAAAACACTTCAGGATGTGTGTTATTGGAAATCTCTGGAGTGTAACAGTATAACTCTGCCTTGTGTCAGGTCATATCACACACTTCACGAAGTCATTGATTATTTTCCTATAACAGCATTCACCATTGGGTTTTATTGAGCCTTCACTGATATCGGTTTTACAACCTTCACCAGGAGACACATTAAACTGAACAGAGGAATCACGTGGAGAAAATAATGAATTGAACAAAGGAATAAATGAAGAAATGAATATCGTTCTTGCAAAGTCCCACTAAAAATATTATGTATATTATATCCTTTACTCCTCCTCATTTAATGCCCACACAACAGTTTATCATGTATTAACTGATAAATTAATCAATACTACTAAGAGTATTAATAATTATTATTAAGCGTCACTACCTCTGCTTTAAGTCTCTCAATCTCTGTGTCCTGGTCCTCCAGCTGAGTGCGGAGCTGATTGGCTGCCACCTTCTCCGTCTCCACAATCTGTACCAGGTGGATGTATTTCTGCATGAGCACTTCACGCTCGATGATAATGTCCGAATAGCTGGGAGGCCAAGAAAGAGAGTGCTACTCAGTATTAATCACTTAGATGAGCCACTATTAAAATTACCCAGCTGAAGTCTCTTAAAGAAGTCTCTTAAAAAAAATGGGATTCTGAAAATGGGGTCTTCTTTAAGGGATTTCAGACCCTTTTTGTCTCCAGTCACCCATTCTCTGAAAATAACATTCAAGATGCCTTTAATGATCAACTCCAGGAAATTTCATTTAAAACCAAAATAATAATAATAATAAAAAAAAAACATTTTAAAATGCTATTATGGTATTATTAAACTTGACCGTTAGAAAAGCAATGTTCCATACTAGCATATTTTTAAACAATTTTTGAAGGTTGGCTTTAAGGCACTTTAGGTTGTTGTAGAAGGAATAAAATTTAAAATGCAAACACTGACACTGACCACATTTTTGTTATCAAATTCAGACAATTTTCTCGCAAAAACATTTCTTACAATGTGACGAGTAATAATCTTCAAAGACAGTTATAATCGTACAGTTCAAATCTGGCTAGCAGAAGTGTCCGGCAGTGGTGTCATCTCAGCCTCAGGGTGGAGTTTAATAAATCCCCACACAGTCATAATAAATCAATGGGCTTGTCAATCCCATAGCGGTGAGAGATCACAAAAATTAGGCCTTGTAAATATATAGTTGAAGCCACATAACAGTTACTGATTTTGAAACAGGGATTTTTACATTAATTTATTTGCTTAAAACATAAGATATTCACAAAACTGCTCCTATGTTTTCTGAATTCATTACACCTGTTCTTTATACATCTTCATTTTTTTCTTTCTTTCTTTCTTTCTTTCTTTCTTTCTTTATATATATAGTTTTTCATAGGTTTACTGTGTTTATCATTTAACATCAAATGAAATCTTCCACCAAATTGTGAAATGTAATGTTTATTTAGCCTACTTTTAATTCACACTACCCCTGACTCATTCATTCACTGGAGGCCAGCGCTATTAGTAAATAAACACACTGGTAACACTTTACAATAACAGAAAGTGAATAATCATGAACTAATACATGAATTAATACTTACTAAAGATCTAACCTTATCTACGACATATAATATTTAAATGTGAATATTGAAACAGCCTGAAATCAAGAAACTAGTCATATCTATTGCATTAGCATCATTTTTTTTTACTGTGACTTAGACCTTAAAAACACCTTAATAACTTGACAACTGTATATATTATAGTAGCTGCACTAACAGTCCAATTTCTCAGCAGAGTAAGCAGAGTACTATAAGCCCATGGGCCAAGGGTTAGTCCCAATACTTTAAGACACATCTGCTCACGAGTAACCCATTAATCCGTCTCATTCCAGCAGACCTCACTAGTGACGCAAGCCAAATCTAAATGCCACAGCCTCAGTTGTATACAAAGTGTCTGCTTGAAGAGTCAGCTGCCAAAATCTGAGTGCCTCAGTTTCCAGATGGTGTTTGTTTTTTTTAGGCATCATCATCACTCTTTGCCTCCTGTCTGTCTTTCACTTTGGGACTGATCAAATTTAAAAACAAAGTGACAAAAATATCCCCCTCTGATGCGCTAGCTACCCGAGGGGGACACCTGCAATAACAAAGTCTTCTGTATACTTAATTACTTTGGCAGGAATGCTTTCTCAAGAGTCTGAGAGAGAAAGCAACAACAGTGCTGTCAAGCTCAGTGCTGTTAATCAGGTGTTAGTTCTGGTTTCCAGTGACAATGATCATTCCCAATGCTGCATACAGTACAGTGCTTGGCTTTCTGCTCATTGATCTGTCCTGACAAAGTTCCTTCCCTGAACCTCAGTCAAAAAACACAGAGTGCTGTCGTTTTATCTACGTTATCCACTGGCACACAATTGTTTCTAGCTTACCTGGCTTGTTGGATGGACTCCACCCATTCATCACACTCTGCTTCCTCTTCAGCACGGAGCTCCAGAGGCTTCTGGCCATCATGGCCAAACACAATGAGGAAATAGTGCTGTGGATAGACACACCATCACAACACACATGCTGTTAGAGTTGGTGGAACAAAGAGATTTGTTTCTTAATAGAAGCTATTATTAGATAGATTACAAGATAAATTAAAATTGTTACAGTAAGATTCTGACGACTGATTATAAAGGCAAGTTATAGTGACCACAGTTTTCAGGGCTGTTAAATAACTCAGATGAAAAAATACTTGTTACACATCTGTCATCCATATGTAGACTTTATTCTACATCAACTGAATGGGCTCAGTTCAGCATCTTATCATTCCAGTTTAGCATTCAATCAGTTTTATTAGCATAGAAAAAAAAACAATCAAGAATTTTGCCAATTTTGCCATCATCTCCAGTGACCTCATCACACCACCTACTCAGCAATAAAGCATATGGATAACACAGTGAACTGCCGATTCAACTTGAGTATGAAGATGAAATCCATCTCATGTTCTTCTAATTTATTAAAATGATGTCTGTATTTATCCAAGTTAGCTTGTTCTTTACAAGTTAGCATCAATTCCAGTTGCATAATTCAGCAAAGTCAAATTCTAGCAAATGGTAAATATCAGTTATTCGCATGATATTTGACATTTAATTCATTCATTAGCAAACTATGAAGCAACAGTCATGCATATGACCAGCAAACATATAAAGACTGAAGCAAACAAAGAAAAATCTTCTAACAGTTTTGGATAAATATGTTTAATATGAACATATGAACTACATGACTAGTACACATGGCAGGATTAGAATCTTGTCTTGTACAGCTGCATACTATAAAGTCAAAACAGTACTATGTGTGATGAACGGCTGCTGGATATGAGCATACCGCAAACAACAGTTTTTAATAAGCACAGGAAAGTGTTTATGATCATAGCAGAAGTTCTTAGGTACAAATTTAAGTTACAAGTATCCATGTAAGACTTTTCACTGAAGCAAGGTTGAGTTTTGTGCATTAACTGTTTTTAGGAAGAGGAAATCCTTTGCGTTTCCATGTGGAACAATTTACAACAGCAGAAAATGAGTCACAAGTGTAGAAGCTCTAAGCAGAAATAGAACATCTGCTTTAGTTATATAACACGTAGCCATCTCGTATGTTCCTCCGAAACATTGTTGAATTCCATTAATGAAAATGAAGACGCCGTATGACTAAAATGAACTTGTGATCAGCATCTGCAGCAGGTTAAACATGAGTTCTGCCTAATGAGAAACACAAATGCTGTCTCACAACTTTGGAGTAAGTAGTATGTTTCAAATTGCCGTACAAAATATCACAATAGTCGACAGTACAGACTGAATTCTTGTAAGCAAAAGTTCATTCAAATTAGCCTGTGATGAATTTACAGTAAACCAGATCGACAAAAAATATATTGCTTTGAATTCAGCCTACTCCCTGAGAATAATGTGTGTGTTTGTACATATAAAAAGATAGCACTTCTGTTTTAAAGCAAATAATAAACTATTTACAATTATACTGTTACGCTGTATGAGGTCATCACATTGACTTCACTGACACCAATACAAAATGAGACGAGAACAAGGGAGTTGCAGATGCAGAGTCGAGTCTCAAGCAATCTACAAGGCAAATAAATACAGCTGCTGTGAGGCCGGTGGATGTATAATGTATAACGGAGAGAATGATGAATCAGCCAGTGTCATGCTGGCCTGAGGGTGTGAATGGTGTGAAACTATGTGCACTAAAAGCCCTCAAGGACACACTGCAGTCCACAGCTTAATTTCTGATGCTGGGGAATCAATTTTGGCAAATTAAGGACAAAATTACACATGTCTTTCACACAGTCCCCTAAATGGACAAGCAAGTATATTACTCTAGTACAGCAGAACACCTCTGACTTCCTGTTCAATATAGAATACAGTTTAAATGATCTGTTCTTAAAGCTATAAATGGACTAGCAGCTTTCTGTCTAGCTGCATAAGCTCCACAATCGTGTCTAAGATAATCAAACCCAGGAATTTCTGTTCCAAGAACAAAAGAAGTAATGAAGGTGTTTTTGTGTTGTTTACTGCCAAACTTTGGATCTCCCTCCCACAAGACATACGGCATGAATCTTCACTTAGCGATGCTTACGTTTTTCCATTTTAATTGGTATTAAAGTTTTTTCAGCATTTAGCGACTTATTGAAGTCTCCATCAAAAACATATCCTCATGCTAGTTCACTAGATCAGGGACTAAGAGAAACGTAAAGGAGAATTTTGTGAAAACCGTTCTTGTATGTTATTAGCATCAATGAAAGACTATGAAACAAAGAAAATGAGCCAACACGCAGCCATGAATTAGAATAATCATAACTAGTCATTCAATTATGATAAAAAGAAACATCACTTTATAAACAGACCAGCTGTGCTTAGCCATAAGCTGTAAGCAAATGCAAGAAGATTTAGTAGAGGTCACACTTAAGAAAGAAGAGATGTTCAAAGAATAAAAGTTTAAAGGTAGGATTTTCTTCCGATGATGAAAGCTGGCTTATAATTGGTTCTGTTTGACATGGCATCTTCTTTTGGCACTGCACATCACTGTAGATCTATCATGATGTATCTGGTTTAAAATAGCAGTTTCCATGTATGATGTGCTCACTGTCCATGATCATCACATCCTCCTTTCATATATCACACTATTTTCTTTTCATCTCACACAATTCACACCTACTTCACCTTTTCTGTCTTTTTGTCTCCAGATTCTGACCTTTTCGGGTGCTGTTACATTGATATTTAGTGTCGTAGCAGTGAGTAACTTCCATTTCTTCCTTGCTGTCTTTGCTTGTTTAGTAGTCATTCTTGGTTTCTAGTCCTCTCTGCACTTTACCTTTTATGGAATAATGTGGGCGTTAATACATGCAAATGAGCTGTGACCAACAAACACACACACACACACACACACACAGACACACACACACACACACAAGTATAAAGAAAACCATTGTATCTTGAACTTGAGAGGAAAATTGTAGTTCTATTTGTCTTAAGCAACTGAGAAATGAGGCCAATGTCACTACCTGTCACTGTATCACTTTAAACTAAGCTACAATTCTTCGGAAATTTTCAGTGACCTTCGCTGTAATGCAGTCATCCCAAGCTATGTTCGGCTGAAACAGAAGTATCCAGTGGAATCATTACCTTTTTAGTCACGGTGTCTTTTTTCTCTGTCGCAGTCACAATCCTTTTGTATTATTCAGATCAATTCAGATTATAGAAAAGCAAAATCTTTTCCACAAGTGCACAACTTCTGAGCAGGAAAAAAAAGCCTGCTTGTGTGATGGCAATGCTTTGATTCTTTAGACTAAAATATACTCTGCACTGTAGGAAACAGGTCAGGGCTAGTGTTTTTCCATGAGCCCAGATTACACATGCGCTTGTGTGGGATTACATATCCATGTTATCTAACGATACAGAGAAACAGCAGTATCAAGAACCTGGTGCATCATCAGAAACAAGAGAAATTTTCCAAAGAGTAATTTAAAATTACTTCCAAAGAGTGACAGTATGTAAACGCAGCGGTATTGTGGTATTTAAACTGACAAGTGATTTAGATCTTGAATGATACCTTAAAGTATGAAAACAAGCTGTGACCTATTGTATGTTTATATAGCACTACTACCATGTAAGGATAACACAGATAGGGAAATACAGTATGCAGGCATTTGCTAGTTTATACTTCACACTTGTTTACAAGAATTTGTGCGTCTGAAGATGACCTTACGTTCAGGGGATCATTGGTATAGTGTCCTGCAGTAGAGACCTGAATAAGAGATCTTACATAACCATCAACAGATCTATTTGAAATCTCTAAAGCTGGATGGTTCTTGAATCCTGGTCGCTCCACTTCTGCCGGACCGTGTCAGATGCCTGGAAACAACCAGAACGAATCTGACTGAGAATGTTTGACGGTTGTGACAGCAATCAGGGGGAAAAAACAGGCTTCAGGAACTCCATCTCCCAGAATCCTCTGCTAGCAAACCTGCTCAAGTACACATAATTCATTCATCATCTGACCAGATTAAATACCTTTCAGATTGGTATATTCATTGATCATTTTTATGGCTTTACATGGCTTTACAATTTTTTAAACATTCTGCTGTCACACATTGTAAACATGAACCCACTAATGATAAAACCAGTGTCAAAATTTTCAGACAACACTCATCTAAAAGCCACCAGTAGGAACTCCTAGGACCTACAACAGGTACAAATAGTGCCAATGGCATAAAATAAACAAATCAATTTGCCTAACAATTTGCATTGTTACCTCAAAATGACTTTTAAGAATGATTCTTTTAATGCGACCTGTGTCACAAAAACTCACTGAAGAGGATGCAAATGCAGGTAAAAGATCAGACGAACAGTCCAAACACGTGTTTCATCTGTTCCAGCAAACAGAAAAACAAAGGCAACAGCAAAGTAACAAAGTCAGTTAGAAACAAAGTCAGAAACAATGAACTGAGGAATTAATACAATAAACAAAAGCCTCTGTATTGCCAGAAATAGAGCGGAAACTGAGCAAATACTTCACAGTGTGTTGAATGAATTAAAGTTATTTTAAAATCTGAGTGTGTGTGAGGCTGACTAAACACAGGGGTAACATGGTGACTGTAAGTGGGGATGTGTGTGTTGTGGGGACTGTAGTCCAGGGAAGCCAGGCTTATAGGTTGGAAATTGTTTGTGGCTGATTGTGACAACCAGATTTTCTACACAAACCCAGATCTCAATGATTTGATGATCATGTCTACCTCTTTACTGTATAATTTTACAAGTATATCATACTGTATATCTCATACAGTGTGAAAAGCAATCATCTTAAAAGACTGTTGTGATCATAAAACGGGTTTGTTTGAGGTTTTCAGTTGACATTTCTCAGTCTTTTGGGCTCCTGTGAGTGGTTTTGATCTGGTTTCTCATACTTATGCCCATTGGGGTTTCCCTTTGTGCCGAACTGTGCTTGATCATTTCATTTCTATCTGCCTGACATTCTGAACTGTTTTCCTTGACTTATTTGTTTAATGAATCCCATTAGCCATATGAACCTGTTTACATCTCTGCCATCCCACTCAAGTCTGACACCAGCCAGTAAAATGTTTCAGCAATGTTAAGAGCTTTGTGATCTGCTGAAGATGTTCACTAACAATATACTTTAAACATGATTCTTGAATCCAGGTTTGTGGATCCACTACACGAGTAGTTTCAATCATTTCCTACTTTAAGTGCTGTCTGGGCTGAGGCTATGTAGAAGCGTTGCACTATAACAATATACATTATACTAATTGCTTCACAACTGCTAGACTTCCTTAGCAACAGGATGCTTTCAAGGCCAGAGAAGGATGTGCTGGCTGCATAGAAAGCATTCCACACTGCTGTTTAAGTGCAGTTTAAATGCAGCAGTACGTTTAACTGTCAAAACAAGTCTCATTCCCATTAGACATCAGACCTTAATACAGCATAATGTGTTCAATTATTCTGCAACGCCTTGTAAGCCTCAAGTGCATAAAACAGGATATGACTCATTTGATTAGGCTCTTGGGTATGTATTTACCCAAAAAAAGGACAAACATGATTCAAAATGTAACTTTAATGGCTGTCTGATTCACTGTACCTATGTCAATGTGTAGTTAATGACGACTACATGACGAGAGCGTAGTATGGATGCTAACAGGTGTCCAATATGCAAACTGGTGTCAAGTTTCAGTTTCAGTTCAGTGGAACAAAAGAGCTCTCGATTTCATTCTTGTCATAACGATACAGCTGTGTGACAAGCTGCACAATTTACATAAACCCAAAGCTTAATATTAACGCTGCCTTCAAGTGCTATCAGAAACACTAGTTCCCCACTAGGAACTTGCAGATGAACCAACCCTCCAACTGGGAAACCCAAAGATAATTTTTATACCTGGGAGGAGTCCTACATGGCAGAAAAGAGAACAAGAGCAAAAGGTTTTCAGCTAACTGATATCACTTGTTATCACATTTGATGCATGTTGTAAATGTTAACAATGTGGAAATAGGTAGTGTTGAATCTATAATAAACTCAGATGTTGGGCTAATTTATGAGTTGCTCAGGAGCTCCTGGTTACACAACTCCAACTGTCTGTATATGAGGATATATATTATATATATATATATATATATATAGATAGATAGATAGATAGATAGATAGATAGATAGATAGATAGATAGATAGATAGATATATTAGAAAGGATGTTATTCATAATCACACTCTCTGGTGTTTAGGGTTATTCACACTCTCCATGTCACCCAAATGAGGAAGAGTTCCCATTTGAATCTGGTTCCTCTCAAGCTTTCTACCTCTTACTGTACCATATAAGGCAGATTTTTCCTTGCCACAGTCGCCTTAGGCTTGCTTATCAGGGATTAATACAAATAAATTTAAATATAAGTCTAATATTTATCTTGAATTTTTTGTACTATATTCCTTATATTCTGTAAAGCTGCTTTGAGACAAGGTCAATTGTTAAAAACGTTATACAAATAAAATTGAATTGAAAATAATGTATTTCACCAAAAATCCAATATCGTTAACAAGCAAGCTAACTGAGTTATATGTTCTTGTGTCAAAACAGAAGTAAAAGACAAAATGAACCTGACGTCACCCACGTTTTATGTCCTTACTGAACAGCAAAGCAAGTGAACATGACATACTTTTAATTACCAATTAGGATTATTCGGATATCAAGGCAGCAAAAATCCAAAGTATATTAACAACTTTTAACGGACTTAAAATACACACTGAAAGAAATAATGATCATCTTAGCAAGTGAAAATATCTTGAGTGCAGTCAGATTTATGGTGTATTTCCTATTATATGATTACCATAAACAAAGTATAAGATTATTAATACATTTATGTCAAGCTTGCAGTTTGGTAGCCAATTTCTTTCTGTTGGCAAGAATTTATTTTAAAGTAAGGAACAAAATGATCTGCCAATAAAACAAGAAAATATAAAGCTTAAAATGAGTCAAAATGTCTGAAAATGGGTTTAGTAATCCTATATTTACTTTACTGTAGTCTTATATACACTAGATACATACATCTGCATATATTTTTTTTTTCCACAGGATATTTCTACTTGGTCAGATGTCCATTTTTGCAGTGGGTTATTTGTGCTGCATTGTAAAACACGCTGAAGCCAATCTAAATGTCTGTTTCCACTGTGGACTCACTGGTTTGCATAACCAAAGCTGCTCTTTCTTTGTTAGCAACATGAATCCTCCCTTCACTGACTTTCTGGCCTATTTTATTCAAAACAGAATCACTCAAAGAGCTTCTAGTCATAAAGGGTAACACACATGCACAGAGATATACTGTAGTATATTGACATTTGATGCAAACGATCTTTGAAGCAACTAACTTTCATGAGGAAAAAAAACTGAAAATAAATAATTAAACGTGCTTTACATGAGTGTCTTAAGAATACACAATGAAAGTTACACAATGAAGCAATCATACATTTTTATAAGCTTGATGAAGGACTTTGCTTCTTTTTCCTCTACACAGCAGTAGCTTTGTCCAGATTTTTACATCATCTTCGGGTTTTTTTGAACTACAGAAACACCAGGCATTACTGCTCCAGGCATTATTATTATTTTGCACAAAATTTTTTTTTTTTAAATTGACTTTATAATTCTCATTTTGCTCTACATTATAATCCATACCATGGCAAAATTCATTCTCAGCATTAATCTATCAACTTTAGTGCTACAGTAGTAATGTAAGATATTGACAAAATATTGATTCAAATTTTGCTAAAAGGCATTTAGCGATCTTTAAGAGTTTTGTGTATTTCACTTAATATTTTTACCTTTAAATTGTCTAGTATATTTGAATTTACAGAATGTTTGGCAGAAATAATGATATAAACTAAACATAACACCCAATTATTTTAATAAGTGGAGAAATTAATTTAACAACAATTAGATACGCAGAAACCTTTTTCTTATTTTTTAATAATATTATTACATTTTAAAACATAAAAGGGAAAATTAATAACACACACCCAAAGCATATTTAAATTAAATAAATGAATTAAACATAACATTTCTAATTGCTGCCTGTATCTAAAAACTCGGTGTTTCTCTGCTCTACAAATATGAGACTGCATACATGTAAAACTCTGTTTGTCATCTATGCATCCATGGGGGAAAAACAAAGCTTTAATTCCAGAAGAGACAGATGGTTGCTGATCTGAAATAAATAAGCAGTTAATATAGCATTTGGCACAACTGATTCATAATAAAAAATATATATATTCAAGCCAAGACAGAACACAGAATGTGTGAGTCTGCTGTTGCCACTATGGTCATGAATCAACGGTTCTTTGGGACTGTTTCGCTGCTAGTGCTCCAGAAGCTCTTGTGATTTTTCAGGGCATTAAGAATTCTGTAGTGCCAGAGTATATTATTTACAGGATATATTCTGAATGTTGCAAATAATAAAAACTATTTTATGTGGGTCAGCTGCACTGAATATGTTCATGATTCAGAATATGTCTTTGCATGCATTTATTTATTTATTTATTTATTTATTTATTTATTTATTTATCTCTTTATTTATTTATTTATTTATTCATTCATTCATTCATCTATTTATTTATCTCTTTATTTATTTATTTATTTAATATGATAAACACTGAATGTTCAAAACAACAAAAAAAAATATTTCAGCAGTGAATAAGAAAAGAAATCACTCACTCCACTGGATTTGTTCAAGATTCAGAATGTCATTCCATTTATTTATTTATTTATTTATTTGTTTGTTTATTTAGGATATACACTGAATGGTAAAAACAAATATGTGTAATTTCAGCTAAAAAAGAGAAAATAAATCATTCACTGCTTTGGATTTGTCAGGGCATGTTTTATTATTGCCTGCTTATTTTCTTGGAAGGTGCCAATAATTCTGTATTCATGACAGTTTGAACATGACATCTTGAAAGACCGGTCTGTACGGGTCACTACTTGCTAACAGCGTCTTTGGTGATATAAAGCTATGATGACATGTCTGTCAGTGTGTCAGCGTGTTAGCCATTTTTAAACCTCTCTTCCAGACAAGGCGATATTTCCAATTATGCCCCAACACATGTCCAAATTTACACGACTAGCACGCAAGGTCTGGAAGATCATAGCTAGATATAAAGCAGTAATAAAGCTGAATAATCAAGTTGGTTGCTTCACCAACAACTAAATGACAACAACAAACAATTACATAAATAAAGTAACATAAGATTTTTGGAAATCTTTTAATGGATAGATTTAGTGGTGGCTAGTTGTGATGTTAGATGGGGGCTAAGATTTAATATCTATCAATATGTATACATTATATATTATCTATATTATAGACAATGCAATTATTAGTTTTTGAAGCATTATATCAGAAGGTCTCATTGATGGCATAATAAGAATGATGTGGGATAACTCTGACACACACACACACACTCAGACCAACAAGTAGCTGCTTTTCAAACACAATGAAAGATGTGCAATCATACATTTCATTGGCTTCATAGAGAGCTTTACTTCTTTTTCCTATACACAGCTTTACTTATATTTAGATGAACATCCATCATTTTTTTAGTTTTGACCAGATTCTCTGCATCAGTTACTGAAATTCAGCTCAGATCACTCCTGTTATTTACAGAAACTACAGAGAACAAATATTACTATGCGTCTCAAACATACTATTAGTATGTGTTCCTTAGTTTGCTCCACATTTTATAATCTATACTGTACCACACCTAGATGTCTTCTCAGAGTTAGTGTATTGACTTTAGTGCCTGCATGTGCTTATGCTGCAATCCACTATACTTGTAACTCGCAAATCCCTGAACTCTAACATGGAGAAATGCTACTGAGCCGTCATTCATCTCAGAACTCCAGCTTCCTTCCACATCCACCTTGCCTTGAGTTCTCTGACATGGTCACAGTCCCCGCTGTACATTTCCCACATTTTGTGTCATTTTCCACCTAATAAGTAACAGCTTTCAGATTTGTAACTCCACATAACATTAATATAAGCACAATTTTGCCTATAGAATTGTCAAAAATAATTTTTATGAGGACAGACGAACCAGAGAAATAGACCAATTTATACATTAATTAATTCATCTCTTATCTTGTCATACAGAAATCATTCATGAAAATCTACTTTTTTCTTTTCACCAAATTCAGAGACTAGCCACATAAATATGACTATTGGCATGTGCTGTTTTGTCTGTTTCCTCCAAAATAATCCACCTCAAGACATCTATTAACTGGAAATAATCATATGTAGATGCCAAAAAAAAATGAAACCCTATACTGAGACCTTCCTTTTTTTTTTTCATTAAATCACACCCTATTTATACCAGCCGTACCTTTATTTATGAATACACAAAGCTTTTTACTCTCTTCCACCATCCTAATCTGCACCAGTCAATCAGTACACCTCCCTATAGCCAATGCCTTCTGTCCCTGCTGGGTTCCACCTCACTACTACTCACACTTCCACATCTTCAGGCATATAATCAGAGTTGTAGATTTGCCAAGTCTACGCGAGAGAGAGAGAGAGAGAGAGAGAGAGAGAGAGAGAAAGTCTTGCATAATGTTTCTTAACAAATGTTCGACGTATTTTCAAACTCTGTCAGCAAATCCCATTTCCATGGTAACATGGTCTTGAGAGAGCAGACTGTGTTTAATAACACCCTTTTACTTGGCTTCTTTTTTCATTTACGTTCTCATCATTTTTCATTTAAGACCCTTTTTCCTTGTGGTTTTCTTCTCAGTCACTGCTGATACATAGGAGCACTAACATAAAGCCAGTGATCAGGAATTGATCAGGAATTGAGTTTCACGGTCCGGAAGATTTGCACCGATTTTACATACAGTACATTCTCAACACTGACACATGTAAACATTGGTGTAGTTATGTAGAACAGTGAGACACGGGAGACACAGATACAGCGCCACAGAGATTCCTTTCATTCAACATGTTATGGGCCAAACATCAATATGATATCACACTGATCCACTTGGAATTCATCATTAATACAGAACAGAAAAAAAACAGTAATAATATAGCTAAATATTAGCTATAAAATATAAATATAAATTACTCAGTCTAAAGCTGTGTCCCAAATGATGCACTATGCACTACGGTCTAGTGTGTATATTTTAGAAGGGTATCAAATGTTTTTTTACTTACCAGAAGCATTAGCTGTTACTCAGCTGATGGCAAATGACGTCAAACACCTGTCATGTGACGCTGCTAACTTTAGTAGAATACAGTAAAATTTTTTTAAATGTTGAAAAATAAATCACACAACGTGGCATGACCTGTCCAGCAGTTTTTTCGGTTAAATAAGTGAATCGTCCAGGTTCTTGAAATGTACTTCTTGTTGGTATTTTCAGTGTCAACAAACTACTTACACTATTTATACTAAAAAGTGGTATGGAATAGTTCAGAAGTATGCTTACGTTTTAGTAATGTCATATCCTCACACTGGTTTTCATACCACTCTATGTGGATCATCTTCCCTCCCCTTGCTCAGATCTCATCATAGATGGCAGCTGAATTTGTGTAATCCCACCAAAACTGAATTGCTCTTTATTCTAGGTGATTCATCCCCATGTCAGGATCCTGTGATCTCGCTGCACAAGTGTCGGATCTCACCTTTGGGCAATGTGCGAAACCTTGGGGTAACCATGGACAATCACCTTTACAAAGGTGTATCTATGTCTCCTGTCTCTGACACATTGTTAATGTGACACACTAAAGCCGGTTGCTCCTTTGCAATATTATTTGTCCATTTCTATCCACACAGGCCATTCAGGTGCTTGTTCAGTCTCTTGTTATTTCAATCCTGATAGCTCTGCCTCTCCCTCCACTTGGTTTCTGTAGATGTCCCCATCAGATTTAAAACACTGATGCTTGCCTACGAAGCCATAAACATTCCAGCACCCTTATACCTCAAAGCGCTTTCAACACCTCTTAACGCACCAAGTGCACCACCGCACCACGCTCCCTCTGATCCTCCAGCACTGCACAACCGACCCCAGCAACTCTCAGGGTGGAAGGAAGGCATGCATCAAGACTCTTCTGTGTTCTGGCAGTTACTGTAGGTGGAATGAACTTCTAATAGATGTCTAAACAGCTGAGCCAGTGTCTGTCTTCAAACATCTTGAAATTCTTCGAAAAAATTGTCTGTGTGCTTGTCTTATGTTGTCTCCGAACAGAGTATTTAGACTTAGTGGGCTTAGGTCCGGTAACTTAGCGAAAATCCAGAAATATTTGCTGATTGAGACTTCAAGCACTTCTGTAAGTCACTTTGGATAAGGCTGTCTGCATATTTGCTATTAATATAAATTTCAAAACATTTTTATTCATTTCAAAAATATGACATTGTCTTCCTTCAAGACAATTTTGTTTATTTCAAGCGTTTATTTCCATCTGCCCAAAGAATATGAAAATTTGAGCTTGAAATATGTCTAACGGTCCTACTGGGCTTTGTTATATAATAATCTCCAAATGGGAAATATTACATAAGGTTTCCTTTACTTTACTTGCTAAGATATCTTTTTTTTTGCACTGATGAAACAATCACTACAGCGCAGAACTCTACAGTCGTGGCATGAACTAGTGCTAGTGCCCCCCCCAAAAAAAGTGATGAGGTCTTAGATTATGAAATAATCTAATATCATCAATAATTAAAAGCAGATGATGTTCAATTCTCAGCAGAGATATAATGGCTACCGGTTGTTGAGCTTTTGGGTTCATTCGTGCATTCGCTCATCTTTTATGACGGATATCTTCATGCCCAAGTACAGCAATGTCTGTTACTAATCAAGACAATCGCTAAAGTAATAAACACTACAGCTATTCAGCAAGTGGACTGATTTAAAGACATGCAGTCTGAAGTGCCAGCTGTACTGCAAATTGGCAATGTGCTGGGATGAGGAAGGGAACAAGGGGCCAGATTTGACTCTGAGAATAAATGCAGCAGGGTATTAGGGTGTGTGAATTGAGAGCTATGTTTACTTGAGTGTGGCATCTGTTAGTTTTGCTAGTTTTGTTTACACACTCCATTTCAATGAGAGGTTCAAACATAGCAAATAAAGCATATGTCAGAAATGCAGCAAATCTGATTCCAACAGGAATCAGGATAGAGGACAGTGCAGGACAGTTTAACACCAAACAAATGTGGTGTAGCAGGACGAAAAAAACAATGGTTTTATTATTACACTGCATTACAAATCAACAGCCCCCTGCTAGCTCTACAGTTTTCAATAGATAACTGCATGATTTCTGCCCTGTAGTCTTAAAAACATTATCTGATTATGGTGCAAAAAAAGGAAAAAAAAGAGCATACTCATTAAAATAACAATAAAATGGACCATGGCATGAAATGTAGTGCAGATAAAAAGGTCAGATCACGGGAGGTAATTTTTCCAAACTGCATCTATCAAAACAGCATGGGTCCAAGCGTTACTGGGGATTTCCTCACCTGCCTTTTAATTACAGGAAAAATAAACTAGTCTCGATTTTATTTGATATTAAGGGAGCATAAACACTATTGTTTTAGCATTTATGGGTGAAATATTTTTTCAGTCAGTGTAAGAATTGGATGCGGTTTTGTTCCTTGTAAAAGGTTTTTGTAATAATAAAGGTTAATTGATGCCATTCAACTTTCTACAAGTTGGGAGCTAGCTTTTTAAAACCTGAATGAGGAACTTCTGCTGAACAGACACAAACCTCAGAGCTCAATTGAGAAGAAAAAAACTCATTCATTCATTTTCTGCAAGCTCCTGGTCACGGTCATGGGCACGTTTTAAACTGCATGTGCTAACATGCATGGCTTACTGTCCTGTTCTAATTTTAGTGGAACAATATGAAAAATCCAAACTCCAATACCACAGGGTTTGGTATATAACTGGTTTTCCATAAACATTGATGTTTATGTTGAGGAGGATGTGGCATAACATTGTGGTGGCATTGTAAGAAAACTGCTAGAAGAGACACATCTGGATTTTTTTTACATCATTACCTGTATGCTATAATCATTTGTTCATCTTTAAGCACTTTATCCTAGTTAAGACTACAGTGGATCCTGAGACTTTCCCTGACACACATGCACGCATGCATGCACACACACACACACACACACACACACACACACAAAACGAGGAGTTTCCTCCATGCACACATGCAAACCTTTATACAGATGTGAATCTGTTAATCAACTCTATACAAACTGTTTGTTTGTCTGCATTTCTAATTTTCCACTATATATAATCTAGGGTTAGAATATAAAATTCAAAGAGCCTAATGTTACAGTTTTTCAGCATTTCATAGTATATCTGCTGATATACAGTATAAAGGCTTCCTGAAGAAAGAAAAGGTTACACAGTAAACGTTTATTCAAACATTTATTTAAAAGAGGATGTGGCATAACAGATCCATAACAGTGGGAAAGTTAAGGATATTACTAGGATATTTGAAGATAAATTCAATAAATAATTTTCAAAAACCTTTCAAAGAAACAGGTCAACGTTTTTTGTGTGTGTGTGTGACAGTATCATCTATGCCAGAAAAGCAAGGCACTGTAACAAAATGATTTCATCCCAATGCAATGCAATGCGTGTTTATATAATGAAATAATTAAGCACTACTGTTTATCCTTCAATTATACACGTTTTGCCTGTTTCACAGTGAACCTCTGTCATGTTTTCCATTACGAGTGAGCAGGGTGTGACACAGTAAAGCCCTAACACCATTCTGTAGAATGTACTGTACCAGTGCTATGAGATTAGGATTGCCACATGACAGGACTAATCCCTCAGTAGGATTACACCAGTGTTATGGGTACTGTACATCTCACTCACTATAACTCTCCATGACATGAAGTCATGGAGCCAATACACTTTGCTATTGTTGAAGGAAAGGTACAACTGGGGTAGAAATTACAAAAAGCAAAATGACTTCCTCACTGAGGTCAACGATCCCTAACCTTAATCCACTGCTGTAGTAATTTTACACTGGGAGTGAAAAAATGTCTGCCACGATTTACGTAGGTTTCATTGTTTTACATCACAAAAACCTGCCATTTCAACAGAAGTGTATAGATTCCGTGTATCCATTGTACTTCTTCACACTTAAATGAGTGCTTAAACGACTTGTTCTGTTTTTGTTGCAGAACCATTTTGATGTTTGGAGCCGTTACTGATTTTTTTAATACCTCACAGTGCAAAGTACAGGTATCAAGCACTGTTCAGCCGGAGCACTCCGAATGCAATAACATGGTACAATGACCAGTTTCAGTATGAGACATTAATAGAAACATGCATCACACTCTAAGAGCTGTGTACTCAGACATGAAAGCTGAGAATAACAGTCATCATGTGAATGCAATGTGGATGCAACAGAATAAAAAAAAAAAAATCAAACCCCGTTGATGTGCAAATCCATAGCTGAAAGTAATGTAAACACTTGCTGGTCACTTCATTAGGAACACATGTAGAGTCAGGCAATTATCCAATAGTCAATCACGTGTCAGAATAAAGTCATGCAGATACACATCGAGAGCTTCTGGAAATTAAATGACTGTGATGGTGTCTGATCCTGGAATGTTCACATACAACAGGCTCTAGCACTTATACAGAATGGTGCAAAAACAGAAAACATTCAGGTAAGGTCAGAGGAGAATGGCCAGACTGGTTTGAGCAGACTGAAAGGCTATGGCAACTCAAAAGAAACCACTGGTGGTGAGCAGAAAGGCATCTCAGAATACACAATATGCTAAACCTTAAGGTGGATGGACATCAGACTGGAGAGATGACATTATATAAATATACAGTAGATGTGTGTGTGTGTGCCTTGCAACCAGTCTGGCCATTCTCCTTTGACCGCTCTCATTAACATGGCTTGTCCGCCTACAAAACCACTGGATAATTTTGGACTCTAGAAACAGCTGTGTGGAAATCCTAGGAGATCATCTGTTTCTAAAATCCTTAAACCATCTGCAACTAATAACTAGGGCACAGTTAAAAGTCACAGAAATCACATTTCCCCCCCCATTCTGATGTTTGATGTGAACTTCATCTTGACCTGCATCTGCATGATTACTGCCACATGATTGGCTGATTAGATAATTGCATAAATGAGCAGGGATACATGTGGACAGTGTGTGTATGTCTCTCGGTGGTTATTTTCCAACCAATTTGATTAAGATAACAATACATCAGAACTGAGGTCTATAGCCTGAAGTATTTTGAGCGTTTGTGAAAACTGATGATCAGCATGCGTTCTTCATAACAATCACACTCTATCACTTTATACCATCCCCCTCTTATCCTCTCTCTCTCCCTGGTCTAACTCATTATTTGAGCCTCTTACAGATTATGAGGCATTTAGTCCTCTCTAATACACAGCTTATTCCCTCATTTATCAAACAGATGGCTTGTCAGCTAACCTGCTTCCTTAATTAACTATGATAAGTCTACTGAGCATTAAGAACTCTACAGGTAGTGTGGACAAGAATCCGGTAACCCATAGTGCGAGTGTAGAAACAATTTTTATTCCTGGCTCTGTACTTTTTACACATGGCAATGCTGAGTATGTGCAACTGTAATGTATTTTTAACACTTCCTGATATTTTCATATTTAAAGAGGGTTATGAACCTTTCACTGGTATGACATTTACAGGGATTATATTTATTTTGTTACTTGAGGAAAAAAAAGGTGTAAATGATGCAGTACTCTATTTTAGTCAATTACTCTTTCTTCTATATTGTTCAGATACATTGGCTAGTGTTATTAAAAGTTAATATTTTGAGAAACATCATGCATTTAAAAGATACATTACATTAAACCAATTATATATATATATATATATATATATATATATATATATATATATATATATATATATATATATATATGTGTGTGTGTGTGTGTGTAGGTGTGTATACATACAGTATAATATTTGCATAGGATCCACTTCAGCAATTTAAAACTTTATTTATTTATTTATTCATTCATTCATTCATTCATTCATTTATTCATTTATTTATTTCTCTTATAGCTCAAAATGTGCCTCTATCTTTCTGAAACCTAAATTTTATTTTTAATATTTCTGTGCCTGGTCTTTTGGAAACTAGTTGGAAAATGTTTCATGGTTAACAGCGATTAATACACAGTACACTTGTGATGTTGATTGTGATTATTTGCACAAACTGAACGTAATTATGAAATGCCATAAAATGCTACTTGCACTCAATGATATGGATCAGCAATTAAAAAAATTTTTGTGCCCCTGAAAGATAAGTTCATTTTACAGAAAATGATTAAAAACCTGAATATGATAATCATTTCACACTTGCTCCTCTGGTTGCTCATAAAGTAAACAAAGCAAATATTAAAAAGAAGAAGATAGAAAAAGAAACAAAGGTTCTAAAGTACTAAGGGTCTGTGTTACATTTATTGAAAGAACTCAAAATAATAATAATAATAATAATAATAATAATAATAATAATAATAATAATAATAATAATACAATATGTGAATATGTATATATATTAAACAAGCAGCTAATAATTGATGTTTTTTTCCTATAATCATGTCATCTATAGCTGTGCAAAATTTGTTTTATATGGTCATGGACGTGAAGTGTTATGTTTGGCTGATTAAAAGACTGATTAGCTATGATTAAAACTGATTAGGTGTAGGCTACAATGACTCATCAAACCCAAAAGAATGGTGAACCAAAACAACTATTTGTTGAAAGTCGACAGCGCAGACATAATTATTTCCATCTGTACCAACTTTAACAGTAACAGAAGCCCCTGACCTTTACTACTTTCTCATATAATGTGTCTAAGTCATTATTTTGATATAATACTGACTAATAACAAAGGCAGAACCTGCAGTTTTTTAGACTTTAATTGCACATTTTACCACAAGATAAGCACTTCCCATAGACACGGCACTTTAGAAAGGACACATAAACAGAACCATAACTTAAACACACATTTCTTTTTATGACAGCCTTGTGCCTTGGATGAGAAAGCACCTGTTGAGAACACTTCTACTCGACAAAGTGTTTATTTGTAACCAGTTGTGCTAATGGTTTTGTGACTCTCTTGCACTTGTGTTATCTCTTGAGAAGCTGCAGCACCCTGGAATAACAGCATGCATCTTCTGTTGGCTAGTCTAGATTTACTTCAGTGTGTGTGTGCGCGTGTGTGTGCCGACGCAGTGCGGGCGTCCGTGGGTGTGTCATTAAGCGGAGGATTCTAGTCGACGAACGACTGTGTTCATGCAGTAGAGAGAAGTCAGACCTGACTGCAAGAGGTGTATTAACTGTATCAACTCAATATGGTGCTGTTCATCTTGCTCTTTAGGATGTACTGTATGATATATTAAGTACTGCAAGCTAAATGTATTTTGAAAGATTCTATCCAGAATTTAGCTACAACTAGAAAAACTTCACAGCAAGAGAAAGCATTTTGCTGGCACTATGTGAAAAAAGCTCAGCTGTCAGGATCCTCAATAACCTCACAGTGATTTGCAGCTGGTGGTGTTTTTATGGCAGCGTTTTGAGCATTTTGTGCAAGTTCAAAGCAAGTGACTGCATCTCATCAAATCCCAATCTGCAGTGTAAATAGGACTAATGACGCTTTTAAAATTTTAGATGATCACAGGTAGACTATTCAACAAGCGCACTCGTGTCTAGAGCTTGCCAATGAGCCCATCTAATTGGCACAGGCACCAAACTGCAGAGGCACAAATTTCAAAAAAGAAGCCAACTATATTTCCTTAATTCTCCGTGCACGGCTAACCGCAATGATAAAAGCTGCTCTGACTCATCACTCATTATGTCATTATACTGCTTGTCATTTCATAAAGGATGCACAGTCACAAAATAATAAAAGACAAACAAGGCTGATTTGATTCAAGCGTAAATCCCCTTCTCATGCCTGGCTCAGACGACAGACTGATACAGTGTCATATCTCCAACTTTTATTCAAAACGATGCTGTCTATATATTTCAGAATATTCTCTGAGAAAATTTCCATGTAATCTTTCATGAATCCTTGGCAGTTCTGTTACACACACACACACACACACACACACATCACATGACCTTGCCCTAGATTTGTAACCAAAGCTAGTGAAGTTCTAACTTTACATAATGTATAGAGTTACTTAAATTAACAGATGATCTGCATCTGTATTATTTGCATCCAACACCAAAGAATTTATTGTATGTTGCTAGCGGGTGACCACAAATTTCAATACCATGTGATATATACGCGAGCATCAATATGGGATTCTGTAAAAAGACACCATGCAACAGGCTGCTCTTCACACTGAAGCTATGAATCGGAGCTGACTGAGTGTCACTGAATCAAAATGCTTTATAGGAGACACTTTCATACAGCGGTACACCAGTTATGCCATTGGTGTGCAGATCTATGCAGAGAGAAATCTAAACCTTTAATATTAACTGTAAACTTTCTCAACCCTGGTCCTGGAGTTCCCCATGTCCTGCACATTTGGAATATTTTCCCTGGTCTAACACTCCCAATCAAACCTATGAAGGCTGTTAGGCTGTTAATTAGCTGATAAGCTGAAATGATGGTGAGAGCTAAAACACTACAATGTGTAAAATGTATGAAAAAAACATAAATAAATACAGGACATGAGGGTCCAAATCTGCATGTTAATGAGTGATGTCTTCTTCAAAAACACAAAATCCCCTATTCATCTCATATTTTATTTATTTAGACACATGTATACACACACACACACACTTGGATCAGCCATAACATTAAAACCACTGAGAGGTGAATATAAATATATTATCTCATTACAATGGCACCTGTTGAGGGGTGGATATATTAAGCAGCAAGTGAATAGTAAGTTCTTATGGGTGAGTGTAAGAATCTGTGCAACTTTGACAAGAGCCAAATTGTGATGGCTAGACAACTGTGTCAGAGCAGCTCCAAAACAGCAGGTCTTGTGGGGTGTATGCAGTGGTTAGTACCTACCAAAAGTGGTGCAAGAAAAGAAAACCGGTGAACCGGCAACAAGGTCATGGACACCTAAAGCTCAGTGATGCGTGCTGGGAGCAAAGGGTAGCCTGTCTGCTCTGATCTAGCAAAAAGAGCTACTGCAGCATAAATTATGTAAAGTGTATCACAGCTTACATTATATGAGGCTGCATAGCTCAGTGGTGCAGACCACCACCAAAAACACCTACAATGGGCAAATGAGCATCCATGGAACAATGGAAGAAGGTGGCCTGGTCTGATAAATCATGTTTTACTTTATATCATGTGGACCTCTAGAGGTGTGTGTGTGTGTGTGTGTGTGTGTGTCGCTTGGGAAGACATGGCAACAGTATACACTATGGGAATTGGTCAGGACTGGTTTTGAGTAACATGACATAGAGCTCAAGGTGTTGTCCTGTCATCCAAATTTCTTAGATCTTAATCAAGTATCTGTGGGATGTGCTGAACAAAACAAGTCCGATCCATGGAGGTCCCACCTCAAAACTTACAGTACTTAAAGGATCTCCTGCTAAAGTCTTTGTGCCAGATACCACAGCGCACTTTAAGAGCTCTTGTGGAGTCCATGCCTCGATGGATCAGAGCTGTTTTGGTGACGCAAGGGGGATCTACACAATATTAGGCAGGTGGATTTAATGTTATAGCTGTTTGGCTCTTAAGTGACCAGTTACATAACAAGGAAGCCACATTTTGTTCTAAACAAAAGTTTTTGCAGCAATCTGTCCAGAATCAGACATCTGGCTGTGTGAACACTGAAGAAAACTAGCCTTGCTCTGGACGGTTGGCTTTTTGCAAGTGAAACATTAAAGTTGTTGGAAATATAGTGACATAATAATTGCTCTTGAACCCTGGTCCCCTGTGTTGCGCTGCTGCAGCTCACCTGTTTATCCAGTGTCTCCTTGCCTCCGGTGGACACTTTAGGCGCCGGGACTCGTTCACATGTGCAGCCTTCCAGGAGATAAATGCCTGAGGGTCGAGCACTCTGTTCGGAGTCGAAGTAGAAAAGCACATTTTGGTAGAGGGCGAAAAACTTCTCGTGCCATTTGCTGTTTTCCGTCGTCTTCTTGCTGAGGTAGCCGCGCTTGGTGCCCTCTTTGCGCGCCACCACGGAGAGATACAGAGCGTGTCCCTCATTGTAGCGAACGCTCTTCTGCATTTTCCGTCTCGGTTCTGCTCCGATCTCACCTGCTCTTCAGCACCATTCCCGTCACGATGCTTCGGACCGTTTCCCACCCCCTTCTCCAAGTTGTGTAAGCAATGAGCACTGGAGAAGTTTGCCGAAGCTCAGCCGAGCGTCTCTTCGCTTCTCTGCGCTCCTCAGATCCTAAGTTCCTAAAGCGACTTTATCCAAGAGTTTGCGGTCTGATCCATGTCAGAACTTTGTATTGCAGTGTTTACAGAGCGAATGAGAAAAGCGAATTAAACAGAGTCCAGATACCGCTACTGTCCAGATAAACGCAGAGACTACATAGCTTTCAGGATCGGCTTTAATCTGATTTGACAGCTCCTTAAAGAGACAGCTTCTGTTTCAGCGCTGCAGCGCGCGCTCTCGCTGGGAGAGAGTGCGGCGCCGCTGATTGGCTGAGAGACCGGGGGCGGGGCGACGAGCACTTTGTTTATCCTTAGGGATGCGCACAGCCAGAGGAGCCAAGTGCGCTTGTGAGTTACTGCTTGCTGTTGGATGTTGGAGTGTTCCACATGGATTTGCAGTTCACTCCTGGATACTGTAAACTGGTACCTAAGAACTGCAGCCATAATGACAAAGCCTTATATTGCTGATACTGTGCATCCTTTTCAATGCGTTTGAGTGTACAGTGTATAGATGTGGAAGAGAAATCATTTAGAATCCCACTATCCTTGTGCCACCCAAAAGAGTGATCCATTTTGAGTCAGGTTCAGCTCAAGGATTTACCTGTCACCTCTGGTTTGCTCATTAAGACTCTATATCTACATCCAGGTGTCTATTGTATTACAGCGCTGTGCAAAAAAAAGTTTTCCCTGTTCTACTCCACACTCCTTGAAAAGACTACAACCTCCATACAACCTTCACTGTCAGGTGTGAACAAAAAACAAAAACTAACCATCTAGCTTAACCTACATCATTTATCATACTTGTGGTCACAGCAGAACATGTGTGAAAGCTAGCACTTTAGTTTTGTGGTCTACAATTTCCTTTTAACAAAGATAAGGTGGAAATGCTTGCACCTGAGTCTTTAATTTACAAATACATTACAAAATAAGATCACTTTAGTGTCATATTAAGTCATCTTATTCATTCATTCCTCTTCAGTAATCCTGATATCCTGCTCAGGATAAAACGGTGGATCTGGAGCCTATCGCACTAAGGGGACATTCAGAATAGTCAATTCACCTTTATTCAAGTTTTTTTTAGAAGGTGAGAGGAACCCAGAGAAACCACACAAGGAGAACATGCAAAACTGCCCAACTGTGTGTTTACAAAGAAATGACAAATAACGTAGAGGATGTTTTGTAAATAAAGTTACCTTTTGCTTGAAAAATGTCTGCTAACTTCCACCATGTATGGAGACTTGCTTCCGACAACAGCAACTGTTTAGCCGGGTCTCTTGTAGTTACTGTTTTTAAGCAGTTCAGTTCAGAATGACTACAAGTTTACAAAATGTTAGCAGGGACGGTTGGTCAGAAGACACTTTAAGCTGATCCAATAAAGCTTTTTTTTTTTTTGTAATTATTTTCATGAGAGTTTTGGATTTACAGTAGGACTGGCAGATTAATAGTTTTTAATAGTTCCTGAGTGTCCACATCTCTGAGGATCTGTCTTGGCATCAGAACACTTCTCTGGTTCGGAAGGCACAACAGCATCTCTACTTCCTATATTCAACTACCACATATTTGTTAGCACATACAGCCTGCCATAGCCTTATTTATTTGTTGTACATATATTTATATATTTATCTGCACTTGTTCATTTGCACAATTTCTACTGTTTGCACTTCTGGTAGATTCTAAAGGACATTTTGTTGCTATGCACCTGTACTATGCAATGACAAAATTATTTCTTCCGTTCTTTTGTTCTTTCAATCCTTAAATTCTTTTCTTCTTTCGTTCCTTCATTACTTCATTCTTTTGTTCTTTCGTTTCTTCATCCCATCTTTCATTGCTTTGTTCTTTCGTTCCTTCGTCCCATCTTTTATTCCTTCATACTTTTGTTCCTTCGTCCTTTCTTTTGATCCCTCACTCATCCCATCTTTCGTTCCTTCGTCCTTTCTTTCGTTCCTTCGTCCTTTCTTTCGTTCCTTCATTCTTTTGTTCCTTAGATCCATCCATCCATCCATCCATCCATCCATCCATCCATCCATCCATCCATCCATCCATCCATCCATCCATCCATCCATCCATCCATCCATCCATCCATCCATCCATCCATCCATCCATCCATCCATCCATCCATGGCAAACACAACCACACTGTAGGTCTAATCTCTTAGTGTTATCAGTGTGAAGAAGTACCATAATTAATTCAGCATGTCTGCACAATACCCCCCAAACTTCTCTCAAAGTGCTTAGAAATCTGAAAAGTAAAAAAGTCAGCAAAAAATGAATCAGCAGTAAAATGGTGAGGAATGCCATGGCTGTCACATGTGATAAGAGTGAAAAATTAGCTGACCTGCATTTCTCACACTGTGTATTTCCAGTGCAAGTTTCTCATATTTGTCTTTTTTTTTTTACACACTGGAAGTCATCAGGAAAAGTTTTTATCTTATTTATCTGTCATCGGCTTATTTGGCACCAAAAAGGTAAACAGATGCACAACACACCTGTGGCAAGCTGGCAGATAAATATGGATTTTAGGCAAACTTTCCCCGAAAGCAACAACATACTCAGAAATGATAGAGCTCACTTCATGTGCTCCGTCCATCTGTTTTCAGAGATGTAATTATAATGCACTTCAGCTCTCATCTTTGTGCATTGCCAACAGCATGTCGTTTAAATGGTGGGGTTTATGTTAAAACAACAGCAGGATATCCTCAGAAATCAGATGAAATACGGTCAATATCCAGCATTTGTGGCTCAGCTTCACAAGAAAATCTCCATGTCACAATAATTTCTCTTACATATTGATATAATAATTAAAAAGAACAGGTTGTGATTACACACTTAGATGATTAGATGACTAAATTTCATGCTTTAAAAATAAAGAAGTAAAAAGAAGACAAACCAGGAGTGTACAAAACAGAGGATTTCTGCTTTAATCATTTTGGTTCATCACACAACAGCATTGTGAAATCTATACATCATTTTTCTGTATACATTTTCAGATTTTGCTGAGGAATGCAAACTGTAAGATAGCACCTTGAAACTCTGAGTTTCTGAACTTTCTGAATTAATCATGATGCGTAAAAGTACAGACATAAAAAGGGAAATATGTACTAAACTCATTAGCGTGTGTAGATTAGTATAAAGTGTGGTTTATAAGGTCTACCGCAGCATCACTTCTCTTACACACACACACATTATTAATGTATGACTTTTTTCCACTCGAGTAATGATTCCCTGTTAGTGATTTTCCAAGCGTCAGTAAGCAGCTTCACAGTTTTCCTAGAAAAAGACAGAAAAAAAGCAGCTGTTTAAATTTGTTTGCTTTGTCCTGGAGCAGCTTACACCATGCGGTGTTCAGCATATGAAATAACATCATTCTATTTACTCAGAACCATGAGTTGTTATTAGTATTATTATTAGTATTCTGGCACCACATTTATACTTGGCTCGCTAACTTAGCAAGCCACAGTACTTCAATGATAAGTAAGATAATAAAGACTCTAATGGGAAGCGCATGCAACTCATCCCCCTGGCCTACATACCCAGTAAAGTGATAATGATCTATGGAAAGCAGCGTGCGCTGTTGCAGCAGCCAAACACATTCACTTTGTCACTGACGTTATGGTTTAGCTCTTCAGAGCAATGATCCAATTTGCATTTAGATAATTCAGCCACCCTGTGATAACACGTATTACAGTGAGACGTATGATGGTCAAACACGTCTGCATGAGATTAATACCAAAGCAAAACAAAGTACATGCCCCAGTGCATGGCTCCATGGTAGACAGATTAAAATTACAGGCAATTTGCATATACCGTTTTTACAGGAATATTACCGATATTGTTCAGTGCTGTTACTATATCGTTATATTCCCTACATCATCCTGTGTATAAGTTTCTCGCTCTATTCATCATTGTGTCGGAATTACAGATTTGTTTTGCTGCCTGCTTACTCATGCTTTTAGTTTTAAAATTGTTGCACTAGATTGCGGTATTGTCTTATAAATGACAAGCTCATACAGAGGTTTCAACATTTAAAAAAATATCCATGTATCAAATGTGTAAAGAAAAACATCTCCGATTTTATATTTGGGTTTGTTTAATACATCGGTTTTGTTTCCTTTTTTCCCTTGAATTGCAGATTGATTACCTCATTTCTGCTGTATGTGAAATTTTTGCAAACTAGGAGGCCAGGTTACTCATTTTATTGCTCCTGTGTTTATTTTACTGATTACTTATTTAATTAATCGACGCATGTTAATTCTTACTCTCGAATCTAATCAGTTATTTGGATGAAGCCTTTCAGAAATAATTCCAGTTTGTAATGCTTTCCTGACAGGTTTATGAATCTTAATGAAAGTGTGTGTCAATGCTTTCGTAGGCCCAAATCAACCTAAACGTTATCATCAGATTTACAAAAATTTGGGTCATTTTCCTGGTATTCCCGTCTTCATGTTGATGAAAGCTAATCACTCATGAATTAGCAGGAGCTTTCACACAGCAAGTGAACTCTCTTCCAGTAGACTCTTTCAAAACTACTTCAAACTAGAGCACGTTTATTTTGTCCTAATTGAATACACATTTATTTTTCATAATTTACAAATTTAGTTCGGACAACTTTCTTTTCAGTAATTAGTATTGAAATAATTAAGTGACTTAAACAGGGATATTTACTATAGGTAGAAATAAAGGAACTGGCATCAGTATATAAGTTGAAGTCGATCATATGTATTAAAGTTCACATCAGTGAGTCACTTTTTAAGTAAATTCACACAAACTCAAAAGGTCTTGTGATATGACCATTTTTCTGAACGAATCAGTTTTTCCTGAAATCCACATTTCTTGTGTTAATGCTCCTGTGAATAATTTACAAATGAATCCATTCATATCCAGCTTGATAAATGAGGCCCATTAAATATAAAAAGCATTCTGTTTTATCTGCAGACTAAAAGATGCCTTTTCCATGACATTGTAGCAGTTGAAATAGGAATTATTGTAACAGTTTAATACATCTTTTTAATACATACTTATCCTGGCCTGAGAGCAGATGGCTTTTACATGCAGTTGCCCCAAACCTGTTTTTATTAAAGTCATGTGGGATGCAGCTTCTGCAATCTCTCATACATGCTGAGCACTTGGCTTTATTTTATTTATAGTACATACAGCATTTTTGAAAGTTGCATAAGGTTTCACGGCCCACGTTATGTACCTGCGGCTGTTGACGATGGCCTCCAGCTCTTTGGACTTGAGCGTAGCAGATGTGAGGATGCTCTGGGGGATTTCAGCCAGCCGTGCCACGTTCAGCCCGTAGCTCCGAGCTGCTGCTCCCTCCGTCAGCTGATAGAGGAAAGTGATGAACTCTGGTTGCACCTCCTCCCCTGCAGGGTTAAAAAGACTGAGTTGAAAAAAAGTGTTACATCAGAGCGAAGCAGTCGAGAAACTAGAGGCATCGCAAGATCAAATCCTTCTGAGGGAAATATTATCCAAAGTGTAAATGCATTTGTATTTTCGGCTGTAATGACAGATTAAATCATTTGTCTTTGTAGGATTGTAGCTGTCCATCATTTTAACAAAAGTGAAGGTTATCTCACACTTCCTCCAAGACGCGTTAATCCAGCCAACTGTATCTTTTGGATCTGAAATAGACATCAACCTCCCTATCCTCAACTATGAGCTCACAGGCCACTGAGTAGAATGTTCGTTCTATAGCATTATCATGAATGTCTTAAAATACAACTTAGCAGATCTTTACTAGCTTCGCTTAAGAAATGTTGAATCTAATCAGTGTTGTGCATATATATAAAAAAATTAAAGCTGCTCCCAACATATCAAGTCGATGTTCTTTTATTTTAGTTCCACATCTCTATCAGCATTTTACTGCTGAACTATTGTACAATTCCTTCATCAGACCCACCAGCAGACCCATCCCTTTATGAGCTGCTTTTTAAAGAAAAATGGAAGAGATGAGCAGCTGAAGTCAAAAATAATTTCAGCGCCAGGAAAATGTAAAAGCCTAAAATGTAAAAGGAACGTCTCAGTATTGTCATATACCGTGAATCACAATTTCTCTAAAGGGTCTATGAAATCATTTGATTACTATAGATTTAGAAATAGTTGATATTACACCCTGCTCCTTCGCAAGTGTGTTACAGACAGCGTGTTAAACATCCCACTTGTGCAGGATGTAAACTCATGAATTTTCTGTCTTACTGAGATTATAATGATGAATACTCTATTCTTCTCCAGTTCCCCACAGCAAGCAAAGCTAGGCTATAAAAGCGCTTGAAATACAAGTGTGACTCACATGAGGAAACTGACAGATCATTTTGAGCAATCTTATGTCTGTCAAGTTCTTTACAAATACTTTCCAATACATTTGTCTAACTTTGTGGACCATCACACCCATAGTTATAACAAGCTCCACTCTTCGGGGATGGCTTTCCAGCATGGCTGTGGGGATCTGTAATCATTCAGCCACAAGAGTGTGGCTGAATGAGGTCAGGTCATTAGTGAGGTCAGGCATTGATGTTGTGTGAGGAAGTCTGGGGTTTAGAATCCCAGTTTATCCCAAAGGTGTTCAGTGGGGTTGAGGTCAGGGTACTTCTCTAACAATTCTGGCTGCCCCATGTACTCATGGAGCTCACTTTGTGCACAGGTACATTGTCATGCTGGAACAGGTTTGGGTCTCTTAGTTCTCTTAGTAATCACTTTGTGTACATTCAGCTTTGTGGGGGAAGAACCACATACAGTCATGTGAAAACATTAGGACACCCCATTGAATATTCAGTTCTATATTAAGAAATATTAACGTCAATTTCTGATCTTGTTTTCATTTGTACCTGTAGAAGTAATTGCATGTAAACAACTAAATATCACTTTGTTTTCACTTATTAAAGAAATGAAATCAACAAAAATGAGTATTTTATTTGAGGAAAAAGTTAGGACACCCTATGACCTAATAGCTAATGTTTTCCCCATTGACTGAAATACCTTAATGAGACATTTTTGTAGCCATCTACCAGTTTCGGACATCGACTGGAAGAAAGTTTCCCCCACACCTCAATGCAGAATTCTTTCAGTCAGAATTTCTGTAGTCCGTTTCAAATCACCTCACAGGATCTCAATAGGATTTAGATCTGGGCTTCGACTCTGCCATTCCAGAATTCTCCATTTTTTTTTACTTTTCAGCCAGTCCTTGGTGGATTTACTGCTATGTTTTGGGTCATTGTCATGTTGCAAGGTCTGAGGTTTAAATATGGAAAGCCTCCTTCAAAATGCTCCTAATAATTTGCACCTGATGTGATGGACCTGTAGGTCATTTCATCCATTTTAAGTACGAATTAATGTTGGGGTGTCCTTACTTTTTCCTCACAAGCAATTGGATTTTTTTTTTTAAATAACATTTTACAGATAATTAAAAAAAAGACTTATTTGGTTTTGTTTGTTTAGTTATATTACTTGAATCTTTCAATATTGTTAAAATGAAGATCAAATGCCCATATGTTTAACTATGTTAAAAAAAAAAAAAAATCACAGGCTTTAATAGGGTGTCCTAAGTTTTTCACATGACTGTATGTGATCATCTGATGTTCAGGTGTCCACAAACCTTTGGCAATTTTGTGTAAAAAGCAATGCAGTGCCTACATCCAAACTGACCAAATGTCCATTCAAGGTCAAATTGTCCTTTATGCGCACACACACACACACACACACACACACACACACACACACACCATACCTTCAGCTTCAGTCTCTGGCTCGTTGAGCAGGAAGGCCATGTGGTAGTTCCCAACGTGACAAGGATAGAGCTTCTCAAGCTCACACAGTGGAGGGTAGTGGGTCACAAACAGGGTCAGACACCTCATCTGCAGTGCAGTGAAAAACATTAAATGTTTACTAATCAAATACTTAACTGATATATAAAAAAAAGGTTCAGAAACACTCGTTTTGGAAAGTGATACATTCATAAATGAATAGCTGTAATCTAAAGAAGGAAAAGTGTTATTACACAGAGCAACAGAACAACTTGGTGCCCTATAGGGACAAATATATTATGATTTTTAAAACTGCTGCACAGTTAAAATGTATTGATTAAGACTACAGTTTATGGTTATAGTGAATCTCACCCAGCAAGAACTCTCCTTTTACTTATGCTAACATGCATAGCTCAAACCTGTTCTAACGTGACAATACACCTACAGACGAAAAAAAAGCACCATAAAGACATTATTCGACAAAAGGTAAGCGGAAGTGTCCTGCACAGAGCTCTGACCTCAACCCCACTCAACACCTTTGGGATGAACTGGAAGGCAGACTGCACCCCAGATTCCTAACCAAACATCAGGACCTGACCTCACTAATGCTCTCGTGGATGAATGAACACAAATCCCTACAACCTCACCCCAACTTCTTGTGGAGCCTGCACAGATGAGTGGAGGCTGTTATAGCTGCAATTTCACATTAATGCCTATAGCTTCAGAAGGGGATGCTCAACAAACATATGTGAATGTGATGGGTCAGGGGTACTTTTGGCTATACAGTGTATTTGTAGTGGGGGGAGAAAAATAAACATCTTATAATGCAAAGAACTAGTGTGAAGCATGGTAGCATCATGTTATGAGGCTGTTTCTCTTCAGCTGGGGCTCCAGTCAAGGTTGAGGGAATCATTAATAATCTATTTTGGCAGAAAACCAGAAATTCATGTTCTCATGTAGTTGAAGTGGAATAAAGAATGGCTTGAGAAGAAAAATTCAGAACAGATCTGAAAACCAAAAACCTGATCGAATCTGCTATATCTGGAACAATTTTGCATTTTGGAGAAAAAAAATGTGCCAGATCAAGATGGGAGACTCTTCCCCAAAAGACTGACTGTAATATTTCAAGCAAAAGCTTACTAAAGTTAAGAAAGTATTAGTTAAAAAGTATGCACACCGATGCAACAAGTTTACTAGAACTAGTTTACTAAACATTTCCATTTGTTTTGTATTGACTTACAGTGAGGGAAAAAATGATTTGATCCCCTGCTGATTTTGTACGTTTGCCCACTGACAAAGAAATGATCAGTCTCTAATTTTAATGGTAGGTTTATCTGAACAGTGAGAGACAGAATAACAACAAAAAAATCCAGAAAAACACATTTCAAAAAAGTTCTACATTAATTTGCATTTTATTGAGTGAAATAAGTATTTGACTCCTTTGCAAAACATGATTTTGTACTTGGTGGCAAACCCTTGTTGGCAATCACAGACGTCAGACATTTCTTGTAGTTGGCCACCAGGTTTGCACACATCTCACATCTCAAGGAATTTGGGCCCACTCCTCTTTGCATCCACAACCCATTTTCAATGCCCTGGCTGAGGGAAGGAGGTTCTCACTCAAGATTTGACAGTACATGGCTCTGTCCATCGTCCCTTTGATGCGGTGCGGTTGTCCTGTCCTCTTAGCAGAAAAACACCCCCGAAGCATAATGTTTCCACCTCCATGTTTGACGGTGGGGATGGTCTTCTTGGAGTCATAGGCAGCATTCCTCCTCCTCCAAACACGGCGAGTTGAGTTGATGCCAAAGAGCTGGATTTGGGTCTCATTTGACCACAACACTTTCACCCAGTTCTCCTCTGAATCATTCAGATGTTCACTCGCAAACTTCAGATGAATCTGTACATGTGCTTTCTTTAGCAGGGGGACATTGCAGGTTCTACTGGATTTCAGTCTTTCACGGTGTAGTGTGTTACCAATTGTTTTCTTGGTGACTATGGTCCCAGCTGCCTTGAGATCATTGACAAAATCCTCCAGTGTAATTCTGGGCTGATTCCTCGCCGTTCTCATGATCACTGAAACTCCATGAGGTGAGATCTTGCATGGAGCCCCAGACCGAGGAAGATTGCAGTCCTTTTGTGTTTCTTCCATTTGGGAATAATCGCACCAACTGTCGTCACCTTCTCACCAAGCTGCTTGGCGATGGTCTTGTAGCTCATTCCAGCCTTGTTCCAGTCTTGTCCCTGACATCCATGGACAGTTCTTTGGTCATGGCCATGATGGAGAGTTTGGAATCTGATTGATTGCTTCCTTCTGTGGACAGGTGACTCTCCCCAAGAGTGCTCCTACTGTAATCTCAGCTTGTTACCTGTATAAAAGACACCTGGGAGCCAGAAATCTGTCTGACTGATAGGGGATCAAATACTTATTTCACTCATTAAAATGCAAATTAATGTACAACTTTTCTGAAATGCGTTTTTCTGGATTTTTTTGTTGTTATTCTGCCTCTCACCGTTCAAATAAACCTACCATTAAAATTACAGACTGATCATTTCTTTGTCAGTGGGCAAACGTACAAAATCAGCAGGGGATCAAATCATTTTTTCCCTCACTGTATGTAGGTTGCTACATCATTTTTTTCGACAGAAAAAGATCTGTCATGAGTTATCTTAGATTATTATTTGCAGTAAAATCATGCTGTTTATGCCTATAGCATAGCATAATGCTTCTTAGACTGGATTTATTTTAAATGTCATGTTTTCTGCTTGCAATGTTACAGTCTAAATGCAACACGAAAGTTCCATTTATTCTCATGTTGACAAAACGTGCTAAAAGGTAACGCAGACTGAAGAGGTAAGACATTATTAATTACGGGCAGTAAATTACAGTATGACTATTAAGCAACTAAAAACCTACTCAGGACCTGCCAAAATAACCTCAGCATCAACATCAACGAAGCACAAGCGCCAAGTTAATTAACATCCCACAAAGTAAACACCGGCTGCATGATAATGGCTAAAATAATAATCAGTTATTTGGTGTAATATCATTAGCATTTATAACAATTATTCAGCAAATTCAGGGGGAAAAAAACTGTTTTATTTTATGTTAGGGTTAAATTAACAGAAAGCAGCATTTTATTTTCGACTGAAAGCCTGTACTCCTGAATAAACCCAAGACTCTTCCTTTTGACACAGCAGTAATTGCACAGATACAAAGGGAAAAAAGGCAAAAAGAATTAGAATTAGAAAGTAGAATAAACTACTACTACTACTCAATAATAATAATAATAATAATAATAATAATAATAATAATAATAACAATAATAATAATAATAATAATAATAATAATAATAATAATAACAATAACAACAACCAGTAGTTATTATTTTATAATAATAATAATATTAATATTAATAATAATAGTTGTTGAATAAATAGCAATAATATTATGAATAAGCAATAAACAAACCAAATTCAATAATTAATTATTTATTTATTTATTACTACTACTACTACTACTACTACTACTACTACTACTACTACTAATAATAATAATAATAAATAATAATAATTATTATTAATTCAATTCAATATCAGTTTTAAACTAAATTCAACTCTAAGGACATTACTTCTTAGAGACAAGTTAAACAAACACAAATTCAATTGTGTTGGAGGCATTTTGCTGCCTCGGTTTAGGACTAATTGTTCCTCTAAAGGGGAAGCATCATTGGAAATCAATACAAAGTTCTTCTGACCTTTATCCTATGATCATCAGTGAATCTGACAGAAATGTCAGGATAGAAATGTGTGATGCAGGAAAATATCAATCACATGCTATGGCCTTCACAAGCAGCAGCTCCTAGGCTTGACTGAACACCTACTGGAGGTTTTTATTATTATAATAATCACACCTCTGAGGGAGTGTTGTTTGAACAAATGATGTTCCTCCCTCCACAGGTCCAGAGATGTGTAGAATCTAAGCACAATGTACTGGTAGCTCATGGTGTGTCCAAAAACTTTACCATGTCATTTTATGCTGTTTTCTCCTTGCTTGTGTGTTTTTCTGCAACGTGTTGTCACACAGATAACAGCAACTCTTAAGCACAGAGTGCTTAATTAACCAAAAAAATAGACAAAATTTATTTGTAGCGTTGTTCTGAAAACCTGGCCTGGTTCCAAAATCTTGCCTGCCAGTAGAATCCATTAGTGACTAGAACATTAAATCATTAGTGCGCACACACGTCTCAGACTAATCGGATTTCCATTGACAAGCAAGCTGAAGTAAGAGAGAGGTGAGAGACGCGCTTGTGGGCATGTGGGGAGATGAAAATAGTCACAACATGACACACAACATAGCAAAAGAACTGTTTATCAGCACAGAGGTTATTTTTACAGCTTAGATTCAGGCTTGAGCCCCAGATGTCCTGTGTGCCATCGCAGCAGGAGGCAAATGATATAGAGGTTCTTTCACTGTTGGATCCTGAACATCTACAATACTACAGGGATACAAATCTATATTATCTGGAATGAATAGATAATGTATTCTAAAGTGATACAAATACAGATATGAATCTGATGTTCCACGTTTTTTTTTTTTGTTTTGTTTTTATGGCTGTATAAGAAAGTGTCACATGGCATCTGGTTGAATGGAAGAGAGAGAATAAAACTAAATGAGGGGATGACCAAGTGCAGTGCTGTGAAATGCACTTACAGCATCCTTAGTAACTGCCTGGTCTGGGTTGCAGTAATTTAAATGAGCTTACTTGGTTGATTATATTTTGAGATAATGTATAAAAAATAACCATGTGAGTGGACCCGTGCACATTTCTAACTGAGATCAATTATGAACTTTAGTGATGTAGCTGAGGTTGAGGAACTCAACATGAGTCAGACATGTACACAATTTTCAGGTCATGTGACCTGTGATATTTCTTTGAGCTAAAAGGGGAAAAAGAAAGAAAAAAAAAAATACTCTCTTCAGGTCATGTCCACTTTAGATTTAAATCCAAATACAGATATGCATATTTAGAGATCTAAACAGATAGAGATACATATAGCGTTATACCCTTAGTCCACAAAAATTGTAGCCGGTAGTATTACCAAACACAGTATAAATGTTTTTATGGCCCAACTATTTAGTAGGGCTGCCATTATTTGCCCCTGATATGCCACTGTAACATGAATATAATAAATATAGAATACAGGCAAATTACATTTCCAGGTCTAGGACTGATTAACTAACTAAATAAATGAAACGTGAAAGGTGAGAAGCCTACACTGCTGCAACACAATCCCCCGTATTTAGCTGTTAATAGTGATTTCACTCTGCTCAGTCCATGCACTGAATCGTTATGGCAATGCAACTTCCAACCACCTCCTCACTTCTCTCCACTCGGAGACACACATCTCAGCTCGTTTCACATACATATGCCAGCTGAGAGTCGGTGAGCTCCGCTTCCTGTGTGCAAGCAGAGAGGCTTTGCTATGGCAACTGGTCTTTTCTCTTGCAGCCGGAGAGCAGTGATGCACGGTACAAGAAGGCAGTGCGCAGTTAGACATGGGCTCCGTCAACAGTGCAGTGTCAGAGAGCGTTACACAACAAACATTTTTTTTCTCAAATACGGGACAGGTGAATGGTTAAGAGTGAGACCAGTTGCCATAGCAACCTAAATGTGCACACACACATGCATGTATGCACATGCACAATCTGTTGCAACATGGCTGCATGTAAATAAAGAGGTAAAGAAAGCACTGGTCATGTGGCTCTGCAGTTTGTATAAATGCAAAGTGGCCAAATGTGCCACAATTCTGCATCAGTCAGCAAATCATCACAGAAGCTACAGAATTTAACATCAACTCCGGTTACATAAACATCTTCAAATTCAGCTTAAAAGGTTAAATCTACAACTCTCAAATGTTCCTAGGGTTTCCTAGGTGAATCCATCAAGTTTTATGTAAAACCCTACAACTGTGTGTATTTTTCCATCTCTAAAGAGTTTGCTCTATTCAGCTTCACAGCATCACAACTTCACCACGTATCAGTTATGCAACGTGTAAGGATTAAATCACGACAAGTTGCGCAGTTTATGGGAAAACTTTCAGCACTAGAGAGATGCAGCTCGGTAACAGATCCAAGTTACTGTTACACCCAGGAGCTAGTTTCTAATAACCACACAGACTTTGTGTTATTCCACTACGGCAAACAAATTACACGTTTGTCAAAGGACAATATGATGCAACTCTTTATATCTTCATATTAAATACTGTGTAATATTTGTGAAAGAAGAACTGGTTTAATTTTAGGTTATAAACATTCACTCATTCACTGATATTCACCTGCTTTTGTCCCCTTCATCAGTATGCCAAAAAGAACCAGCATGACATCTGAGCACACTTTTTTATCTGTTAAAAACACTTCCCTATGAATTACTGAATTCGTAACAGTGATAGACTAGAACAAATATTGTAAATAGTATATACCTGTGATTTACATTACATTCTGCTAATCTAGATTTAGAATATTAGTCCAGTGTGTTAAAAGTAAGTAACTTGAGGGAGTGCTTTTTTAGGAAAATAAGCAACAGCAGGGTTGTGTGATGTGGCTCGACACAGAGCACCACTACAATTTGACTATTTTTCAACAATAAACAAAGTATTTTACACCACAGCATTTGGCACCGTAGCCAAACATGACAAATTCTAATTAATTAATGAATGAATCACAAATTTTGCAGATGAAAAATCAGTCTTATAGAAGCCATAAACATTCAGCCTTTCTTTTTCTCTCTCAAAATTAATAAGATAAAAAATATATATTATAATAATAATAAGAAGAAGAAGAAAATTAAATGTCTCACACTCCTGTCTCTCAAGACCTGGCAGAAAACTTACTCACTGTTGACATGTTTAACCTCAGACACGTTAAACTTTCTGTAAAGAGATGTTTATCATCATGTTAGCAATTATATTATTATTTTATAATAATAACAATTATATTATTACTTTTTTTCTTAATCATTGTATCCTTAGGTTGAGATTTTGTGAATCATCTGTTACTATAGAATCAATAAGGTGTTAGAAGAAATGCTTTTATATAAGCCTTGCAGCTGGCATTACTGTCTGAGTCGCTGCCATAGAAAATGACCAATCAGACTGGAGAATCTAATAGCACTTATGAATTACAAATTTCAAGAACATTATTATTATTGTTATCTAACCCTGTGCATCAATCTGGCAAGCTGTAATAAGACCCCAACTAAAATAACTTTCAGCAACAGATTACTACTTGCAACAGTGCATGTGAGCTGTGCAAAATGAATATACACTACCAGTCAAAAGTTTGGACACACCTTCCAATTCCATGGTCTTTCCTGATGTTTATTTCTTTCTACATTGTAAAACAATGCTGAAGGCGGCCGAAATACACAATAATGTCCTTTGATATCGAGATATGTCTGCTACTGATGCTCTGTAAAGCCGTCATAACGGCTCTAATCCGAGGTGCTGTTAATTGGTGATTTCTGAGGCTGGTAACTCTAAATGAACTTCTCCTCTGCAGCAGAGGTAAATTTTGGTCTTGCTTTACTGGGATGGTCTTCATGTGAGCCAGTTTCATCATGGTGCTGGATGGGTTTTGCAAATGCACTTGACAATACTGATCTTACAAGAACTATTCCAGAACACCTGACCTTCCTGTCTTAAAATAAAAACTGACTGTTGTTTTTTGTCATTATATATGGATTACTTAAGTCCATGTGTGTTATTTCATAGTTTTGAAATCTCCAGTATTGTGCTGGAATGTAGAATGAAGACAAAAAGACATGATAGGGCAAAAAAAAAAAATCTTAGAGCTTTAGACAACAAACAAGGTCACTCATGTCAAAGAAATAAAAGCTGCTGTTGCGTCCAAAAAAAATTTCTTTCATATCCCATGGGAAAATAGAAAAGTAGACTTGGGGAGAAAGAAAGACGGGGGGGGGGGGACACCGGCTCGGCACCTTCACCAGCATTCACATGTATACTCGACTTTATTTACCCAATTAGCACTTAAAATGTATGCAAGAGTGTGTGTGGGTTTTTTTTGGTCTTTACATTCACCTTGCAGTGCAATAATACACCTCTGGAAAGCAGAAGGTGCAAATATGTGCTATATCTATTACAATGGGCTCCAGATTGAAGCTGCAGATCAGACTCCGCATCCAGCTCGTTGTCAAAGCATCCAGACAAACTGATAATCAATTGTTATTCAAACATAGCGCATACTGTGTACGAGATGGAAAAGGAGCCGGTGTATCTAGGTTACAGGTGTATCTAGCAGCATGGTTGTGTGTGTGTGTGAGACAAAGTGAGAGAGTTGTTTTCATGCCCATTGAAAGCCGACTCACAGGAGACTCTGCTATGTAACAGGGTAAATATGGAACAATTGGAGCCTGACATGCATACATGACAAAAGACAAGTAGTGCAGTTTGTTCGGCAGTTGGTGCGCATTAATATTAATACTGCTCTATGAATAATAAAAAAGGCAACAATAAGAGCATGACAAATTAGTGGTTATCATTTGGGGCTACTAAACTGAAGATGATGGGTCTAAAATGTAGGGGAAAAAGGAGTTTGATATCTAAAGAATACAATATAACAGTTTGTTCTGCTCTAAAAAGTAGCCAGTCGTGGGATCACGGGATATAGCGCTTTGAAAAGGTATGTAAATGTTAAATTTTTATGCCTGGAAATTTCTGATTCATTTTGTACCACAGCAATTTGCAAATTACAATTTTTAATTTTTTTTACTGATCACGCTTTTTTTTTTATTTGTTATAAATAGTGATATAGAACGTCTCCAGGACAAGTTTCTTTCATTGAATACCCTTAGCATTCCACTTTATTAGGAACACCTGTACACCTCCAGTTATCTAATTAGCATCCTCATCATCATGTGGCAAAATCATGGAGATACAGGAACAGAGCTTCAGTTAATGTTCACATCAAACATCACAGTGAAGAAAGTGTGACTTTAAATGTGGCATTGTTGATGATCAGCAGTTGATGAAATATTCAAACCAGCCCATCTGACATCAACAACCGTGCCATGGTTAAAGCCAGATATCAGACTGTCTTTATTCTCATGTCTGATCTGAACATTAACTGAAGCTCTTGAACTGTATAATGTTATGCACTGTGCTGCTGCCTTGTAACTAACTGATCAGATACCTGGAGATGTTCCTAATAAAGAGAACAGGGAGTGTACATTATAGCAGCTATAAATAGTTGTTCCCTCCTTTATTTCAGCAAAGAAATCTTACTGATTGTTAAAAAGGGCTGATCCTGGCATCTCCCTCCATAAATGTTAATACAGAAAATCAACAGTTAAAATGTTTTCTTTACATCTAATAACGGCACAAATCTCTTTTTATTAGCTTTAGATTATACAGAGCATCTGGAATAAAAGTCCATGTGAATGAGCTGTTACTATTAGAATGAGCAAATTAACATGTGATGTGAGTTACAGCTGGTAGATCTGTCAGAGCTGCTGTTAGAAAAACTTAATTAAACCAATCAGATCAGAGAACTCAACAGTGCTGTGGTGTAAATAGTACAATAAGTTGCTGTCCTTACTCATTAAAGCTGGCAGCAGCCTCAATCAAAATGTTACGTATGTAATGGGTAGGAAAAATCTCCTTAAATTATGGCCTTGAATACAGGCAGGTGAGTCTTAGGTGGTTTTCACGGTGGGTACGTGTGGTGTGGTCCAAATCCGAGTGTGAGTATCCTGGCGGCCCTCAGGGAATTCTTGATTTTATCAGATAACCCCGATGAATTTGTGTTCATCTTACATCACACACAATGAGACTCACCATATTTTATTATTTTAGTGCTATTATGTGCAGTAAAGCATCTCACCTCTTCTGTGTCCCACACTGCACCCATGCTTTATGTATGTTGTGGAACCTATTGATATCATCACAGGTTATTTTACTTCCTGAACAAGTACAAACCTGAGTTTGAGCTGCGTTCATATTCATGGGAATCGCAGCACAGTTCCAGTGCAAGTCACACCAACTCCTACAGGTAGCCTCGGGTTCAGTACTGTGCTTTGCATCCTGGTCCACATGATAGCTTTCACATTACCAAATGTTCATGAGAACCACGCCTGGTATCAGACTAAACTCCAATGTAAAAGCATCCTTAAGCAAATATCAGACTCCTATCATAATGATGCTATGGAAGAGAATACCCCTTGGTGTGGGTTTTTTTTTTTCCCCATTAATTATTATTGGTATAATTAATGGAAAGACATTAGCTAGTGGTATGACTACTGCAGAGAAGGTTAACTGGTCTGAGTAAATTAACTTCTATCTAAAATATATTATCCTCCTATCCACCCCCTTTAATGTACTGCCACATGATAACAATGAAAGTATTTATATTATGCATACATACATATATACACACACAGCCAAGACTATATTTATCAGCATAAGCGTTTCAGTTGCACTGCTGTTACAGTGACTCACGTCTCTGATTAAGAACTCCAGGGTGGCGTAGGCGATGGCGATTCCATCATGTGTGCTGGTGCCACGGCCGAGCTCATCCAGGATCACTAGAGAACGTGACGTGGCACGAGACAGGATCTCTGAGGCCTCAACAAGCTCCTCCATGAAGGTACTTCGACCTCTTGAGATGTTATCTGAAGCTCCCATCCTACAAAGAAGAACAAATTGATGTGAACCATTTAGAAAGGTTAACTCAAGTAGACAAAACTAACAAAGACTGATCTCTTGAATTTTCAGGTTAAAATAACACTGGAGTCATGTGACCAGCAGAATGATTACTGCTAATTTAACCAATACGTCAAATATTAGTTGCTCATCTTGAGAGTCCTTTTTAATCGTGTCTCCTGGCTGAAGAACTAGTGTCACTTTAATGACTCTAATTACAAGACATTAGGAGCATTGCAGGAGCTCTAGTCGATGTGCTAGCGAGCATGACATGACAGCAAGTGTGGTCAGACAGACAGGCTGGCCAGTAATGACCAGTCACAGCAATGATTACAACTCGAGACCTGAGGAAGGTAATGAGGGGGAAACTGCTATATGTTCACAGGATGCACTATTTACATGCACAGTGTATTACGTTACATTGCTAAATTAACCTGATAATCGTGAGCATTGATGTGCTCATAATGTAGCATCAGGCTGAAACAAAAATGATGCTCATTAGAGAAGATAATGAAACACAAAAGGCCAATTTCTGTTCAAATGTTCGTAACTCGATAAATCAACAACTGGTCAATAGCTATGATTCAGCCGACACATTCTGGAGGTTGTGTGTCTACTTCATCCTAAAACAAGAGAGAATAAATGCTAATCGTACAAAAGCCTTCACTGGACTCAACCTCATTGGAGGTTAATAGAATTAAGATTAGTTTCTCTTCTATAACTGTATACTGTACAATTGAATAACACTGAATTGAAAGGATGTTCAGTATAAGCATATTGGGAACAAAGGTTTATAAATACAGCAGCAGTTCTACAAGTCTATAAGATCCAGATGAGATTATCCATGAAAGCAAGGGTGAGATTTAGGCTTACTTAAATCTCTAAAAACGTAATCTTATCGGTGATGATCATCCACAAAGTGAGGCCCGAGTACATTCCTAAACCCTGTTGATATGTAACAGGCCAAAGGGAATCAGGTACATTTTACAGCACTTGAAAGTAAAAGATTCTTCAGTTTCCCTCTGAAAAAAAATCTGTAAAGCGTCTTTATAGAATTCTTTCACAGCGTGCTTCACTTTTATAGAACGCATTTAGAAAGCTAGACCTCTTTGTCCAAGTGTGTACTGATGCCTTTCTGTAAAACGTGGTCAGTTAAGGGCAACATATGAATTTGTGCATCGTTCTTCACTCTAGAGACAATTCAACAGAAGGATCCAAAAAGCCCTTCCTGTTACGTCCCTTGGTGATGCAGTACAGAGCTTTCCATGCCTAAAACAAGCAAAAAAGAAACAGAGAACAGATAACTATGATACAAAACCAAACCTGCTGTAGCATCAAAACCTTGAGAGAGAAGTGCTGACAGCTTACTCGTTTGAATAGCTCCATCCTTTGAAGCCTTTCAATTTTTTTTTTTTTTGCATTTCATTTCCTGTTTCCATAGTAACCTGAAAGTGATGAAGGAAGAAGTGCTTGGTAACCTTGCCGTTCATTCAATAAAAGTGCATCAGTGCTCATGACCAGCCAGCACACACCAACTTCCAGACCAAGGATGTGATAAAATGTGGGCAACCGATTAGATTTTAAAAAGTGCTGCTCTGAAAATAGCCATACTTTGGCTTCTTATAAGATTGTAGATGTACCTGAACTATCAGTTGTGCAGCTTGTACGTTCAACCAATTGCTCTTGCTCTATATTCATTAAGACCAAAACCATCGTTCTGATAAAGTATGGACAGTAAATAATTTTCTTTTGCATGAGTCATAAAACAATTTGACATTTAATGTAATCCATCTGACTCATACAGTTTGATTCGCTGTCATTTCATCCTCATCCCAGAGTTCCAAGCCATACACGCAATTAGCATTGTTTGCTTGGATGAGTCCTAAGTGCACCACGGGCCGCTGAACCCTTCAAGGCTTAATTGGCTGCTGTTTGAACATGTTTTTCACCTGTTAATTAGAACATGCATCTCCAGAGAGGGAAAGCAATAACGCTTTCACTAGCAAGCTCACCAGGTCTATGTTGCTAAACCAATCCAAAGGCCATTTAGGAAGCAGAACTTAATCTCTCTTAACTCTTTTTTAAAATGGCTCAAAAATCAGGACATAGGATGTATTGAAACTATATGTTGTACCTGAAAAATTGTTAAAATATTAAGTATTAAAATTAGTAGTATTAGTCTATTTGTTTTTTTGTTTTTTTTTTATTTACTTGCCTAATTTTTACTGACACACTAGGTGTCACAAACCCAAAAGGAACCCAGAGAAAGCTCAAGAGGAAAGCATGCATAATTCCACGAAGATGGTAACCTGAAGTCACGATCGTAAGATCCCAGGATTTTTACCTGGGACCTGAAACAGCTAAGTGGAATTACATTTTCACACAGCTGCATTTATTAGTATCTACATTGTAACCGATACAAACAAGAATCTTTCAGCAAGTTCCTTTAATACAGTGTGTCCCAAACACACTGCCAGTCCAAAAAAAAGTCACACACTAATATTTGGTTGGACCACCTTTAGCTTTGATTACGGCATGTATTCGCTGTGGCATTGTTTCGATAAGCTTCTGCAATGTCACAACAATTATTCCCGTCCAGAGTCCATTAATCTTGTATTGATGGGAGAGTCGGACTGCTACGCAAAGTCGTCTCCAAGATTCTCAATGGGGTTAAGGTCTGGACTCTGTGGTGGCCAATCCATGTGTGAAAATGATGTCTCATGCTCCCTGAACCACTCTTTCACAATTTGAGCCCGATGAATCCTGGCATTGTCATCTTGGAATATGCCTGTGCCTTCATGGAAGAAAAAATCCATTGATGGAATAACCTGGTCATTCAGTATATTCAGGTAGTCAGTTGACCTCTTTCTTTGGGCACATAACGTTGCTGAACCTAGACCTGACCAACTGCAGCAACCCCAGATCATAGCACTGCTGCTATGGGCTAGTACGGTGGGCACTAGGCACGATGGGTGCATCACTTCATCCACCTCTTTTCTTACCCTGATGTGCCCATTACTCTGGAACAGGATAAATCTGGACTCATCAGACCACATGACCTTCTTCCATTGCTCCAGAGTCCAATCTTTATGCTCCCTAGCAAATTGAGGCCTTTTTTCCGATTAGCCTCACTGATGGTCTTCTTAAGGCTACACAGCTGTTTAGTCCCAATCCCGCGAGTTCCCTTTGCATTGTGCGTGTGGAAATGCTCTTACTTTCACCACTATAGCCGTGAGTTCTACTGTTGTTTTTTTACAATTTGATTTCACCAGACGTTTAAGTGATCACTGATCACAATCATTTAAGATTTTTTTTTCCCGACCACATTTCTTCCTCGAAGATGTTGGTTCCCTACTATCCTTCCAGTTTTTAATAATGTGCTGGACAGTTCTTAACCTAATTTGAGTAGTTTCAGCAATCTCCTTAGAATTTTTTTTTCACTGGATGCATGCCAATAATTTGACCCTTCTGAAACAGATTAAGATCTTTTCCACGAACACAGGATGTTTCTTCCGACATGGTTGTTCAAGAAACAAGAAGCTACTCCTTGCATCAGTTATGGTTAAATAACTTTCTGAGGGACAGCAGCTTGGCAGTGCTGGGGCTTGAACCCCAATCCTCATTAGCATGTTTTATAAATAAAATGTACATTTTGCTAAAAAATAAAAAAAATAAATAAATAAATAATACATAAACAAATAGTATAACCTTCCCTTATGTATGGAGACTTTGGGGACAGCCTCCATTTTACCTGTACACCTAACATTTTAATCATAGCTTCAACAAAAATATTGGATTGTGGCACACATACATCAAATATACATATACTGTATGTATTCCCTCATTAATTAAGTAAACAAGCTGTTTAATTAAGCTTTAAAACATTTTTTGTTATGTATTTGACTGGCAACCTGATTCTTTTTAACAAAATTCTTATTTTAAACCCCTACCTGAAATAACATTACATAGGAATTATATGTGTAATTACTTTCAATGATAGCCGTATTCATGTTGGATGCACATGACACAAAAAATTTCAAGCACCTCCAAACGTCACAGTTTTCTTCATTTTGTGTCCATTTCTGTGATCGCAGAATTCCCAGAGGAACCGCCTGATCCAATCAATCATTAATTTATTTAAATAGCACTTATTAAAAACTTCAAGTTGACTAAAGTGCTTTACAAAACAATAAGAAAAAAGAAAAAATATAATTGTGTGCTTATTTACAAATACTAAATGCTTAGATACACACAGATATAGGAAGAGTGCACACTGTTGTGCAAATAAACAATCGGCACAAAATAACTGGACAACCAGGATGATGCCAATCAAAGCGTCTGGTCCCTGCTGAAATGATCAAGAATATACATCATCTTCCTACAGTGCAAGTAACCTGATAAAGCATTGTAAACATAAAACTCACACAACGGAAAAAAGGCTAGTCAATGCTATTTCATTGACCACGAGGGAAAGACACAGTGAAGACAAATAAAACTTGTATAGAAGCGTGAACCATCTCCACTGCAGCCCCACTCCATTTAAAGGAACTAATGTAGCTACTTAATCTAACTAACTAACATTGAAAAGAAGAAGCTGAATAGAAAAAGTAAAATGATGCACATTTCTGTAAACCAGGGAAATACATAAAAAGCTAAATAACAATGTTACCTAGTAGCATTAAAAGTTTGGACACCATTAGTAAAAGAATGAGGAAGGTTACATGAGTAAATACTTTTATATATTTGGTGACATTGGTTTTTACACAACTAATGACCGAACAGTGCATGTTACTGATTTTTAAAATGATATCATTTCAAAATTTCCCCAATCCAAATGCAATCAAGGAATATCTATATGTCTGCCATAGAGACATAATTAATACTGAGTAGCTTTTTGATTTTGGTAACAAACAAAAAAAAAATTCCTTGGATTTGTATATAATTTTTTTAAACTTATCAATGCAAGACTTGAAGTGACTGTCATATATATACTGAACATATATGAACATATATTTAGAAGGAACTTTTTAGGAATTTTTTTGTGACAAAGTGGTATATCAAACTTATAGCCAACACATTTTCTGGATGTCTGCACGAAGTGAATCAGACAAATCTAATCTAAACCTGCTATCAGCTCGGTGAAGTGAGCAGTAATATCCAGCTCCTCAGGTAAATAATAATCCTCTTGCTTTCCTACAGCATATGGCAAGTGTTTCTTGCCACATCTTTTGTCTGTCACACGCTCAATTTCCAAAGTGCACATCAGCAGCCCTCAGCAGTCGACTTTAATATGAGGTAATGGCTGCTTAGTGAAGATGCAATGAACTTCAAATCAGACGGTTAAAACCAAACATTAATCACAAACATCCTAGCGTTTGTGAGATGTCATTTCTCCATCACACACCTGTTCTACATCCGTAGCAGTGCTAAGCCATGCTAAAGACTGCTGAAGCCTCATATGATACTAATTAGGAGATCACTATTGTGCATTTCTGCTGACAGTGTGTTAACATAATTAGACTCAAACACACACACACACACACACAGTTAATAAACAAGTCACTGCCAAATCATGATAGCATTTCCCTGATACTGTCAGACACTATTAAGAGTAATAACAAGCATAAAAATGCTTCACTTGCATTTTGGACACATGTAGATGATGAATGGATTGCTGGTCATTACAAGCTAAGGAAACATGCGATGACAGCATATTAGCAGACCTGTCACTCGGAACAGCAGCAGCATAACCACAGAACAGAGGAAAAAGCTTATTGAGGCACATAAACAAGCTGTGTGAGACAAGAAAATGCTCTTTGGAATGGTTTCTGAAAAATAACAGAATTGACGGGGAACACAGTTGTGAATCTGTTCCGAAATCACTGCTCACAAGAGAATCTTGTGACATTTTTTCTTTCGGTATCAATATACAAAGTCTTTACAGATCCTGAAACATAGTAATTTCTAGTTTCTACGAATTATTTTAATGACTAATTTCTAAAGGTTTTTACCCTTCACACATTCATACTGGCAGCATCTTGAGGAGATCCATCACAGCCTGGTTTAAGAGCAGAGAATGAGGTGAAGCTTCTTCCTGCAGACCTTACAGGCCCTGAACCAGGACAACACTTAGAACATGGACTTGTCTACACAACACGCTGCATTTTGCACAGAATACATTGCAATAAAATTACACACACATCTGTAATTTATTCATAACAGTCACCCTTTTCTACCACCGATCCATATTCATATATTATATTTTTTCACTTTCCTACCTGTAGAGCTAATTTCTATCTTAATTGTAATTCTATTCTTAGTCTATTTTGATTCAATTTTAATGTTACAGACAGATGAAAACGCAATTCACTGCATGTCTTTCCTTTATTATTATTCATGTAATTTATATTATCTATATAATTATTTATTAATCTCGCCTTCTCGTTGTTTTCCTTCTCTTCTTTTTCATACTCTTCTGTTTTTTTCTCTTTTATTTTCCTTTCTCTTAATGTTTTCCCCATTTCCCCTTTTCTTACTTTCTCCTTCACTTCTCTTTCCTTTTCTTCCCTTTTCTTTTTGTCTCTTCTGTCTCTTGTAATTCATTGCTTTAGTTTAATTTCTCTTTTTTACCTTCTGTTCGCCCCTTTCCTTCTTTTCCTTCCATTTAATCTTTCCTTTTCCCTTCCCTTCTCTTTTCTTCTTTTCCCCCCTACTCTTCTTTTCCATTTTCTCTTCCTTTTTCTCATCTCTTTCCTTCTAGTTTTTTTCCTTTTTCCTTCCCTTTCACACTTCCTTTTCCCTTCTCTTCCTGTTTCTTCTCATATGTTCCCTTTCTCCTCCTCTTCTATTCTTTTTTACTTCTCTTTACTTTCCATTCTTCTTTCATACTCTTCTCTTACTCGTCTTTTCTTTTCACTCTTCTTCTACAAAATGTCTAACCGATTTCCAATTATTCAAGGACTCTAGCTTTCTAAAGGTTGTACTTGAAGAAATTTGTGTAAAAGTGAAACCCTGTGCGTCAGACACAAGAGAGACCACAAAAAGAACCATATTGATTTGTACGTTCCTAATAGTGCATACCTCCCGAGCTAATTACAGTAAACTGAAGCACCTGCGCCAGTGGCCATGGTTTCACTTCCTCCAACTCTAGATATTTCCACCAGACGCCTGAAGTCTACCCGAACTCTTGAGTGTTGTCATGGCCACTGAGGCCCAAACTGTCAGCTGTCCTTCTTCAACCCGCCCATTTAACAAGCAGAAAATGAGAGAACAATAGCAATGTGCATGCTGAGAGAAATGACAAGTATATTGTCGAGCAGGGAGCGTTTCAACGTGCCTGACTGAGAATGCTTCATTACTCTGTCTCGGCTCCTTATTTCCCAATACAGTAACCATTAGGGAGGAAAGCATAGTTCTGCATTAGAGGAGAGCAGGTGGGTGGAAATAATCAATGTACTTTGAAAGAGATCTCGTTGGTGAGAGGTGGGCTTTTAATGTGGGTGTGGAAACTGAAGACTGGGGGAGGGATCGTGAAGAGAGCGTGAGGGATCTGAACATCTTTTATTAGAAGATACGATTATGTAACGTAAAGACTGAAGTTGTGCATTGTACATGCCCGTGAACAAGAACACCAGGTTGCACATGGTGTTGCTTTGTCATGTCTTCACTCAGAGAATTACAGAGACTTTGCTATAACTCTTTAAATATCCACTAAGTGGTCTAGGCAAAACTCACAAAAGATCAACCTGTAGGCTAAAAGTTGCATGGATAATCAGAAATATATGCTTTTATAAACACAAAAATAAATATCTAAAATCAATGAATCCATTAAAATATGTTAATTAATAGGTTTATTAAAATTCTTCTCCTAACTTTTTATCCTGGGCAGGTCATGGTTGATCCAGATCTATCCCAGGAACAGTCAGAATGACAGCGGGATAAACACAGGGAGGGTCACCAGACCTTCACTTTTATTCCCAAGATGTTTTTCAGCTTTAGCCAACTCTCATAATGGGATGTTTTTCAGAGGAAACCCTAGAACCCGGATGAAACCTACAGGCAGACAGGGAGAACAAGCTAAACTCCACCTAGTCTAACCCAGACTCAGGAATGAACTGGGGAAGCTGGAGCTGTGAGGTCTTCCATCTAACGTCTACCTACTGCGCCACTGTTCAGCTCAAAGATTTATTCATAAATAAATAAATAAATAAATAAATAAATAAATAGATAGATAGATAGATAGATAGATAGATACATAGGTAGGCAGATAAATCAATAATCAGAATATTGTCCATATATATACTGAAGGCCATATTGATTAATTTAATCATCCAAGATCCATATATACACATAATACAATACCTTGTAAAAATGCCATCCACAATGCCAAATGATGCCTCACTGGCTGGCACAAAGGATCCCAGCTGGGCCATGATGGTGAGAAGAGCCACCTGGCGAATATATGAGCTCTTTCCCCCCATGTTGGGTCCAGTGATGATCATGGCTCGCTTGCCCCCACCCTAAAAGAAAGGTTAGGACAATAAAATTGAACAGCTGTGATGAATGGCATAGCTGCACTTGTCAAGTCATTAATTTAATGCACTGTTCAAATCAAACATTTCCACAGCATATGTGGAGTAAACAAGTGCAGATGTTCATTATACAGGAAGTTGGCTTTAATGCCAACTTGATAAGAATGTTAAAAAGGACACCGTAAAACATGATGGTAGAGAGAGGTCAGAGTTAGAAGGTGGACACAGACCACATGGATGATATCACCTGAAACGAGACGTCAGGTTTGTGTTGTTAATAGCGGCAGGCTAAAGAGGAATGATTGTGTGTGTGTGTCTGCATACTACTACATCTATTTCAGTTCAAGGAAATAACTGTAGTAGTACAAAAAAAATCAGAAAAACAAAAAGACTCAATTAACTATGCAATTCAAAGTACTTCTCAAGCCATTGGAGGTAAAGCCTTGTTCAAAATTTGTTGTTAGATGTTTAGAACATAATATTCATGGTTTGTAGAAGTGTCTCAAATGAGAAATCATTAACTAATTTTTCATACATATTCGGTCGCTGGTTAATTAAATCAGGTACACCCATTACGCAGATGCAATTTATGTGCATACAATTACTCATTGTAGTCCATCTGCTGCTCTGCGAATAGGGTTCGTTGCACTAGGCCCTAATATAAGACCACCACTGAATACTATATTATTCAGTACAGCACACACACCTACCTTGTTAGTACCCCTTAGGAGTTCATCATTTAATTGTCTCGATTTTATCTCAGTTCCTCATTTCTAGTCATAGAATTCCTTAATATTTTTTGAATGATGGACTTTGCGGAATTGTTGGTTGGTTCTAGGATTGATTGACAGGGTTTAGTAATAAATAAATACTGTTTGCATCCCATTTAAAGCTCCCTCTATGGATAGGGATCAGACCACTACTGACCACATATTATTTATGTAGTGGATGATTCTCTATACAACACTAACTGATTGACTTTGATCCTACATGAATAGCGCTCATTTGTGTGTGTGTGTGTGTGTGTGTATATAGTGGAGGAGCTGCGGGCAATATACACAAATAATTGCATTAATGGCCTTGTGTATAAAGCAGAAGGAAAAAACAATAAATAAATTATTTTTATTTGTGTCCTAAATACTCTCGATAGCCGTGTTTCTGATCTCAAAGAGTTTCATATAAATGTAGATACACACACTGTAGGTGGTGCAAATTACGATGAAATTACGAAGAAGAATGAAATTTTTTGACATCCAAACAGCTCACTGCACATGAATTTTATCATCTATTTAACAAAATATTGTCACACTGCATCTGATAAAATTTCTTATAAACATTTGTTGAATTATCACAGCACTACACATGTGCAGTGGCAAATCCACCAAGTATCTTAACATTAATGGTTTAGGAGACTAATAAATTGGGCAAAGTGACAAAAAAGACTACAGTCAGTAACTGCACACCTACAAATCGACAAGTATGGTAGGTTTAGATAATAAAATGAACAATACGAGTAACTGCAACAAAGTTGTATAAACGTATAAACTATACATAGTGCCCAAAGAGGAGAGTGGAGAAAAACAGAAAGCCTAGTTATTTTGGAACGTCCAGATCCAGACAGATAAACAACAAACAGGGAACCAGCACAAGAGAGTGATAGATGATAGAGAGCTGAAAACACTGGCGGTGATAAATGTGGTGGTCTAGACTGATAATCCAGTCCTGGAGAAACACAAAAGACTGAAAGAAGAACCAAAAAAAGAGTGTGTGGAAGGTTCAAAACAAAGTTGTGCCACTGGTAATAAAACCCTTGTGACTGTGACCCCTGAGTTGGAAAAGCAGCTCTGACAAAATAAATAAACAGCTTCAATCACAATTCTGAACCGAGTTACCCTGCATCAGAATGCTGTGGTGTTTGTGACACTATGTGCGTGCGGTGTTTCAGTTCTGTTTATTCTGAATCTGTGAGGAAACCTGTAAGCTTATACACTATATTTCCAAAAGTTTTGGGACATCATGACATGAATGTAATATGCAGTTGACCCGCCCATTGCAGCTATAACAGCTTCAACTCATCTGGGAAGGCATTCCACAAGCTTTAGGAGTGTGTTTATGGGAAATTTAAATTTGCACTATAAGCACAATTGTGAGGTCAGGCACTGATGTTGGACGAGAACGTCTGGCTCACACTCTCCGCTCTAATTCATCCCAAAAGTGGGTTGACTTCATCCATGTCTTTATGGACCTTGCTTTGTGCATACCCAAACTGTTCCCACAAGGTTAGGAGCATGAAATTGTCGAAAATACCTTGGCATGCTAAAGCATTAAGAGTTCCTTTCACTGGAACTAAGGGGCTGAGCACAACCCCTGAAAAACAACACCTGAATTCAATGATCTAGAGGGGTGTCCCAAAACCTTTGGCAATATAGTGTATTTCCTATGTTGCAGGTGGACAGATAATAGTCATAATTTTGTCCCTTAAGAATTAATAATGGGTTATGAGTCTGGTCCTATGAATAAGTATCTGCACCACAGAATATGTAGTGAAACAAAAAAGAAATACCATAGAATATAGGGTAGAGTTTTTGGTCAAATTATCTGTTGGTTTAGAAAATAAGCAATTCAGAAAGTTGAGGCCCGGCACAAAGACATTCTATTTACCAACATCTTAATAGCCAGCTTTATAAAGGGTTATAAAGTATGGAGAGACTGCATCCCAGTGCACACTACACCAAGATCTGCCATCCAATAGATGATGATTATTATTATGATGATGATGATGATGATGATGTTGATTGTGACAATCTGCACCAATGGGCTAGGCCAACATTATGTTAAATGAATTCACAAATACTAAAGAATACTGAAGATTATGAGCACATGAGAGAGAGAGAGAGAGAGAGAGAGAGAGAGAGACTGATTAGAGATATTAGATTAGAGAGAGAAAATGAGAAAGAAGGAGTACAAAAAAGACACACTGGTGAATTGGCACCTGTACAATAGAAAGGCTTATGTTTTAATTTTCTCCATGGAAAAACAGATTAACCTGCATGTGAGAAAGACAGACTGTCCTGATATCAACACTGCTGCCCACCAGCTGTATCTAAATACCTCAGCAATAACCAAACCCTGCAGTCCAATCTCTCTCTCTTTCTCTTTCTCTCCAACTGGGTAAATAAATCCGAGTATAGGTGTGAATGGTGGTGAAGGTGCTGAGCCGGTGGTAAAGGTCTCCTCTGTGTATTTTACACTGTTCAATGTGTTTTTGAAGAACCTCAGCTACATGTTTCTCTCTCTCTCTCTCACACACACACAAACACACACACCCCTACAAGCAACAAAGTTTCAAAGGGTCTACTCTTCAAGCAGAGATCAATATTTGTTATAAATAATGATCTTTTCATTTCTGCTCTTAAAAGTATGCTTCCTGACACAGTGAATCAATAGCATTATAGATGGAAATTGTTACAACTGCTGTATGGATTACACTGAATTACATTGAACTCTAAATCCTGAAGACAAATGTCCATAGTTATAAAGCCTGGAATAATGCATGACTGTGGCATACCAATATATACATGGTGGCCTTTTTATCGGTAACACCTACTATATCTTTATGTGTATAACACATTCGCACATTAAAAGTGCAACAAAATGAAAATAAAAAGATGATAAAAGGAAGGGAATAAGAGGAAACTAGCAGGGGCAAAATTGCAATAATAAATTATTTACAAGTGAAAAAATAAGATGACCAAAAAACATTCAGGATTGATTGATTGATTGATTGATTGATTGATTGATTGATTGATTGATTGATTGAATGAATGAATGAATGAATGAATGAATGAATGAATGAATGAATAAATAAATACTGATTGGATCCCATTTAAAGCTCCCTCTATGGATAGGGATCAGAACACTTTTGACCAGATATTATTCGTGTAGTGGTTTATTCTCTACACAGCACTAACACTTAAGTCCTGATTGACTATGATTTAGTGGAGGAGCTGCAGGGAATATACAAAAATAATTGCATTAATGGCATCAGATATAAAGCAGGAGATAAACACGATGAAACGATAAATAAATGATTTTTGCATATTCTAAATACTTTTGATAGCCATGCTTAATTCTTTTCAAAAAAGAGTTAATTCTTTTGACTCCCAAACAGCTCACTGCACATGAATTGTATCAATTTAACAATATAATGTCACATTGCATTTGATAAAATTACTTATAAACTTCTTATTGAAATATTTTTTGAATCATCACAGCACTACGCATGTGCAATGGCGAATCCACCAAGCATCCCGACGTTAATGATCATCGTGTTCGCTGTGTCTGGGCTTCATTAAGAAGATTCATTATCATTCATCATTAGAACTGATCACTTCCTCTAATACACTGACTACACATCAGCACATCTGCAGTGCAGAGGGAGGATCCTCCGACAGTTGCCTCATACACACTTACACACACCTCTGAGAGTCAAACAAGCGTTTCATCATTCATGCTAACAAACAGCTCAGTCGTTAAAAGAGGTTTCCATGAAAGAATTTGGATATTACATACATTTACAGCTTTAATGGCACTGCAGACATTTTGGGGGGAAAAAAGGAGGTGAGGACCCATATGGTTCATATATGTGACACATAACTAATAAAACTAATGACACTTGTTGATTTTGAAGTGAAAAACTAAAAGCACCCTCTGAGACACTAACTCCATTAAGCCAGTACTTAGTAATGCCCCATATGCAAGTGCTTATGTTTTTTAGAATATTTATTTATAACAGTATATTTAAGATAACCACTGTTCCTAACCACAGATGTCTTCCTTTTCCTCAAATGCTACTCCTTTGTTTTTCTAAAGATGACTCAACAGACACTAAACGTTTCATCAGTCCATCGACCTTGTTTCTCAAATGCATCTGCAACAAAATGAGGTTTAGCATACTTCAGAGATGAGTTCACAGGGAAGACTTATTTCTGATGACTCTTCCATGCAGATCATATTTGTGTAAGCAACCCTGCAAGAGTAGAAGGGCGCCCAACTGCTCCTGTGTCAACTAAGCCTTCCTACATGTCCTTGCTGCAATTTGATGAATCTGTTTTTCCCTTCTGTCCAGCACACTGGCAGTTCTATCCGAAAGATGTTCAGATCTTGTCTTGATTTCCACAGTTCCACTTAACTGTCATTTCTTAATGAAATTTCAGATGTCAGAAAATGCAAGATGAAAGCAATGTGATATCATTTTATGCCCATAGCTTCATTTTCAGATTCTTAGTAGACATCTTAAGTTGGTCTAATTCTGCATATATCTCCCTGTTTAATGGGTGCTGAGCTGCTATAAAGCATCCTTTGTTGGTCACGTTTCATCAATAAACAGGGTAAAGGAAAGCTGAAAAACGATGCAATCCAACATATGGGCTAGAGGATATAGTAATTACAGAGTACAGAGTGCACCCATATGGTAGGGGTATCTGATAAAATGATTAATGGGTGTAAAAATCATTTATATCTTTATATCAGTTCTCACCTGAAGATCAGTGTCATTGGGCACATACTGATCCTGCTCCGCCATCAGCATGTTGATGACTGGATGCCTGCCTTCTCGGATCACTATGTGGCCCTCCTGCTCCAGAACCTTTGGCCTGCACCCAACACAGATCCAGACAACAGCAGTAAATATGTAGCATGAGATTTCACTGGAGATTACATTCATGATTAAGGCACCATCACCAGAACTCAATGTTACATAAGACACAAGAAACATTTCAAGGCGTGTAGAACGCTGGACTCGTGTGATTGTCTAAATATATACATCCCGAAGTGTAGCGTAAGGAGAATCTTCGGTGCTATGCGGAACAGGAGGAAGGGGGTGGCAGCACTGAGCGGATGGGGGTGTAGTTGGCGTAAAAACCTCAGCCTTCAAAGTCAAATCCACTCCCCCACACAGGCTGTGAGAAGCAGAGGGAGTTGGCTGCGTACGCTCCGGAGGCGGGCTGGAGCTTGCTGCTGGCCACATAGAGCCCTCTGGGGTCCCCCCACTCTCAATCCTCAACCTACGCTTATATAAGGAGGTTTCAAACACCTCTCACAAAATACAAAAGACAAAAATCAGCCTCTATCCGAGAGGAGAACATGTGCTTTTTATGGCACCGGTGCTGCAAGCACTAGGCTTCAAGTTGTTCTGTATCTTTTTGACAAATGCAAAAACCTCAAAATCTGGCTTATTTACCTTACATTTCTTAGCTTGACAAGGAATAAAAATAAACGTATACATAATTTTCTTTAAAATAGGGTTCCACCGCATGACACCTTTTCTTGTCTACCTCATTACGAGCATACATTGTACTAGATTGTTGGGCTGCATTAATGCCAGCAAGTGAAACCCAAATGATGGCAATATGTTAGTCTTAGTGAAGAGAGACAAAGTAAATAGAAAGAATGCTGAGAGGAAACTTTCTCAGCCAACATTAAAATGCAATAAAAATAAATCACCACAATACAAGAGACTATATTGCATAGAGAAGTGTGCAAACAGCAAATCTAAAATATTACACTTTGGAGATTAAATGATGGTTTTGATGTCCTTGTAGTCTTTCTTTGGTTAAGAAAGCAACAGTTTTCACCATCCATGGTTTATACATCACATATTGCTTATGTTCCTTGTGGAATTAGAAAATTAATAGCCAAGTGATATTTAAATCAAATAATATAAATGATGAAATGTGCAGAGTGGGAGGTGCCAGAAGGAGTTCCACACCTGCAGTAATTGTTGTCTTTAGCAACCTGAGCCAATGAAAAGAGGCAGTCAACGGTTGCTAGGTAACCCACTGCTTTCTTCAGGATGTAGTAATGATCCCCAAATAGCCTACAATGAGAAGGAGAATAAAATGAAGCAGCAGTCAATGGTCAAAGGGTCTATGTTCAGTGATGGCTTTCAGAGTGCCTGCATCAACCCAAAGGCACAACAGCTTGGCTCTATAATCAGGAGGCTTGTACACTACGCATACAGTAAAAACTGTTCAACGAGCCTACACTCAGAGTAAAACAGAATAGTGAAAAAAAAAAGAAAATGAGAGAAGGGGCCACTTAAAGTGATCCTAGAGGTCATGATATACACACTGGAGGAAGCTGATCCATTCTCTGCCGCAGTCTATAACCAGCTGCTCACGCAGCCGCAACAGATGCTGGTATTTTTCCACAATGAAGGGAGAATGGTAACGACCCACCAGTTTGGTACTAGAGAGGCACAGGGAAAAAAAAAAACAGATTGATTAGAGACACATTTACATTTTCTAGTGAATGCGAGCGCAGCGCTGCAGTGAATGGCACAACCTACCTGCTAATTTTGACCCAGTCTGAAGGGACAATGGAGGACATGCTGTTCTTCACCTCAATGAGAAACTGAGGAGAAGAGAAGACAGAAGAAAAAGTCAGTCAAAGAGATACTTGTAAAATATTCCAGCCTTCATCTGAAAAGGGAAATCTGACAGTGTAAGAAAAGGTATTACAATTTTTAAAAGCACTGTTTCTATTTCCTGCCTCCATGTACTGACATAATAACATGGGAACAGAGAATAGAGATTAGTGGCTCACATCAGCTCCTTGCTTGAATACAGCATGGCAGTAAACAGGGACATGTCAAAGGATTAGTGCAATAATATAACATGCTGACACACATGCCAACGTCCCAGAGACACCAGAATATCACAAGCACAATAAAGATGCTTGCATCTATGTACACTATATTGCCAAAAGTATTCGCTCACCCATCCAAATAATCAGAATCAGGTGTTCCAATCACTTCCATGGCCACAGGTGTATAAAATCAAGCACCTAGGCATGCAGACTGTTTTTACAAACATTTGTGAAAGAATGGGTCGCTCTCAGGAGCTCAGTGAATTCCAGCGTGGAACTGTGATAGGATGCCACCTGTGCAACAAATCCAGTCGTGAAATTTCCTCGCTCCTAAATATTCCACAGTCAACTGTCAGCTGTATTATAAGAACGTGGAAGTGTTTGGGAATGACAGCAACTCAGCCACGAAGTGGTAGGACACGTAAACTGACGGAGCGGGGTCAGCGGATGCCGAGGCGCATAGTGCGAAGTGGTCGCCAACTTTCTGCAGAGTCAATCGCTACAGACCTCCAAACTTCATATGGCCTTCAGATTAGCTCAAGAACAGTGCGCAGAGAGCTTCATGGAATGGGTTTCCATGGCCGAGCAGCTGCATCCAAGCCATACATCACCAAGTGCAATGCCAAGCGTCGGATGCAGTGGTGTAAAGCACGCCGCCACTGGACTCTAGAGCAGTGGAGACGCGTTCTCTGGAGTGACGAATCGCGCTTCTCCATCTGGCAATCTGATGGACGAGTCTGGGTTTGGCGCTTGCCAGGAGAACGGTACTTGTCTGACTGCATTGTGCCAAGTGTAAAGTTTGGTGGAGGGGGGATTATGGTGTGGGGTTGTTTTTCAGGAGCTGGGCTTGGGCCCTTAGTTCCAGTGAAAGGAACTCTGAATGCTTCAGCATACCAAGACATTTTGGACAATTCCATGCTCCCAACTTTGTGGGAACAGTTTGGAGCTGGCCCCTTCCTCTTCCAACATGACTGTGCACCAGTGCACAAAGCAAGGTCCATAAAGACATGGATGACAGAGTCTGGTGTGGATGAACTTGACTGGCCTGCACAGAGTCCTGACCTCAACCCGATAGAACACCTTTGGGATGAATTAGAGCGGAGACTGAGAGCCAGGCCTTCTCGTCCAACATCAGTGTGTGACCTCACAAATGCGCTTGTGGAAGAATGGTCAAAAATTCCCATAAACACACTCCTAAACCTTGTGGACAGCCTTCCCAGAAGAGTTGAAGCTGTTATAGCTGCAAAGGGTGGACCGACATCATATTGAACCCTATGGATTAGGAATGGGATGTCACTTAAGTTCATATGCGAGTCAAGGCAGGTGAGCGAATACTTTTGGCAATATAGTGTATATATGTGCATTAGGACCTTAGTTCAGTTATAATTCAACAATATATTTCTTGCAATTTTCGGAGACTTTGGTTCATGACTTTATGCGGCACCTACTTCCACAACGCCTTGCATACTTGCCATTACCACCACCAGCAGCACCAACACCATCAAACTAACACCAACACCACTATCACTATCAAATACCACCACCACCACCATCAACATCATCCAACATGTAAAACCACATCAACAAACACCACCACCACCATTCACCAGCCCTCAAATTCCCCCATGTAACAGCACCACCACCATCATCATCATCATCATCCTACATGCAAGACACTATCAACCAACACCATCAACCAGCCACCACCATAGGAACTGAAATTAATTATATATACACATCAAGTATATGTGATAAAGGCATAAATTAATAAATAAATTTAAAGCAACCACAAGGCCAAGGGTAAATCTAAACATGATGCTAATACCACCAAATAAAGCACTCTATAATTAATTTCTACAGAAAATGTGAGGACCTCTCAATACTGTTCAATTTTTGAAGCAAAATTGAAAGATTCTAGTCAAAACAAGTATAATGTCACCTCCAGTTAGGTCATAAGCCTTATACAAGATTCATGCAGTGATTAGGAACGTTATACATTCTCAATGCAGGTACCCTTCAAATAACATTCTGTACTTATGTGACAAAAAAAAAATATTAGCCTATATAAATGTTGAGGAAAAAATTAACAGTCCAGAAAAAGATCCTTGAATATTTTAAACACAAAGTGTCACTGCAGGTGGTTATGCATGTACCAGACAGGGCAGCTCTTACTGTAAATTATCATGCAGTGTTTCAGCACACAGTGCTATAATTCATGTAAGTGCAGCCTTCCTCCCAGCTCAGGCGGCTGATTGCTACATTAAAATACAAGCTCTTTCACTGAAGCACTGCTGCCCGCTTGATGAGCAAAGCTCTGATGCAGACCTGTGGATGCCAAACAGGGCTGAAGTGTTAACAGGAAAAAAAAAGAAAAAAAAAAGACAATCACAGAAAACTAGTGCGATTTAGCCTGGGGATGAGAAACAGTCAGTGTCAGCACACTACAGGAGAAGGCAAAAGTCATCGCTTATGCAAGAGTTTGGAGTGGAATGAACAGATGGAGAAGCAGGCCTGGGAACAACACACAAACTGTGACATTTCAGAGATTGCCCTTTTGCCTTCCACATTCTGACAAAGCACAATGGTGAAAAAGTGTTACTGTATGGTACCATGTGTAAATAAGTGTCAGGATCTGCCACTTTGAAAATAGAAAGAGTAAAAACTATAATACAAATAAAATGATAGTCCTATTTCACAGATATTTGTTGCATCCCATTGCAAAACCACAAAGATACAACTGCACATGTTCCTTGTGTTGTGTTAAGCACAAAATATAGCATTATACTGTAACTGTTGTGCTCAACAATGCAAAAATTTAACACACAGCCAACTGCAGAATTATTGGCACCCCTCAAGAGGATAAGTAAACATGATTGCAACGACGGTTAGAATTTTGACAATCAGACAGTATTTAAGAAATGTTTTGTGTGTACAAGATGTGCGATGTGTAAAGAGAGTAAATGCCCCAAAGACCCAAATATGGAATTGGCCAAGTTTAAAATCACCCCCTCACTGTATATATACTAAGAGGACAACCAAAAAGCTTGAGAAAATGGCTATTAAACTGAACAAGCACCAAAACACGCACAAGCAGTTAATAACACCACCAAGCACAATTTTATTAGTCAAAATAATAAAAAAGTTTTAAATGTCAGACTTTAACATTTTCCAGGGAGAAGACACATCAGTGAGGAAGGTGAGAAAGGCAGTGAAGAACCCAAATATCACAATTTCAGAAGTGCACTTTTTCTTTGACTCACAAAAGTCAATTAGAACAGACAAGAGCAAAACTGTCTGATTATGAAGACTATCAACATGGTTTGTGAATAAAATGGATGCTCAAATGGAATTACAAATATATTCTGATTTGATTTGCTCTGAACTGAGCCTCACCACCTCAGAGTATCAGTTGACGGACAAATCACATATTGCAGGTCATTGGGTTAGACTGGCTGTTGTTTTATTCAACATACAAGACAAAATGATTATACATCTAACTTCGCTGAAAATCAATAGACTTAAGCTCTTGTTGGTTGTTTTAGTTTTATCAAAATGTTCACTGGTTTTAATCAATGATCCATCTGAGCTAGTCACCTCTTCTTTTCACCTTCATATTTTTGTCAATATAGTTAAATATATTTATTTCCAGAAGGCAAGTCAGTCAACAATAATGGCCCGGGAAACTTCTATCAATAAAGCTGAAATCTGATAACTGTGTCCCTCTGACTCCTTGACCAGAATTCTGCTGTAAATAAATAATGATTTTAATAACATGATAAAAAAAAGCTGAAGTTAGAAAATATATAATACCCACAAGAGTCCCTTTCACCCACCTCCTCTCTGATACCTTTTTTGCATTTGTATAATATATATTTATATTTATGTAATTTATTATACAAGTATATTGATGCATATCTGTATGAAAATATTTTTTTAAAACGTATTATTGTTTTTAGTTTCTTTATTATTGTTATATGCTTTTTAACATGCTGTGATTTATCTGTACCTGATTGTCTGATGTTTTCAGGCTGTTGCATGTTTAGTGGACCAGCTCTCATGAAGATTGATGACATTAAAATATTCCCCAAATGTCAATCTATTTTTCTCCAAAACCTGGTTGATTCTGCCAGAATATTAAGATGTACCAAGTCTAGAAGTGTTTTTCAACCTTGTTAGACATTACAGGAAGAGGCTTGATGCTGTTATTCTCTCTTATGAAGACTCCAAACATTGTGTGTGGGAGGTGCAGATCTTTTTGAAACCAGTATTTTACAGAAAGAAAAATATAAAAAGTTTGAAAAGAAAGTGTATCAAATAAAACAACAGCAGCCGTATAATGTTTAAATGTCTCATACTGCATATTCAGTTTATGACCTTAATTTGTGCTCATTCTAATGGAGTATGCCAATAATTCTAAAGTTGGCTGCAACAGCATAGACACATAGTAAATGTATCTCAAAAATAGGGAGTGTACGTTCATTTGTTTACATTCTAGAAAGAGGCAAAAATATGGAAATGTGTCTCTACTTGTACCTCTTGTCCAGACACAGTGGTGTAATCCAGTGACGGGTTTCGAAGAACGATGCGTAATTCTCGCCGATGTTCCATAATTTCTAAGAGAACAGCCTGAATCTCATCTTTTCTTTCCTTAATTACAGGAAAATCAGTCAGGTCTTCAAAAAGCTCAGTTTTATTCCCAGCCCTGAGAAAGAATATATATATATAGTATATACATATATAGTAGTATAGTATCATCACAAACAAAAGTCTTAATTAATAAGTTTTATTATAAATTTTTAAAAAGTCATTATATTATTATAAAACATCTAATAAAAAGTTTTCAAGTGTATCTTTTCATAGATTTTTTTTTATTCTTTTCAACAATTGCCACAGATTACTAATATACCTTAAGCTTATTATATTTTATTCTAATTACTATTCTATTAAAGTCGCTAAGATACATTATCACTAGGAATACACTTCCTGTGCACGATTTTCTTGGAAAGCATAGCTTCTTTTACTCATAGCTTTCACACACTTGGCAGCCTTTTCATTGAGCACTTTGAGGAAATTGAGGGCAGGGCTGAGGAGTTGGGGCGTGTCCAGGAGCAGGCTCTTTAGGAGGGCGGAGCTCAGCTGTGATTGGATGGCAGGTACGAGGGCTTGAAGTTCTGCACTCAGGCGAGACAGCGTGCTGCTGATGAGGTAAAACTCCTGAGTGGAACACTAAGAAATAAAAATACACAAAAATAAAGTAAGCAAACTGAGGACATGGAACATTTTAATTTGTTTTTCTTCACACAGGGTATTTATGGATATACAAATCAAGCACAAGCCCAATTATATTTAATACGCAAACCACTGTTTTTCATTTGCAATGTCAAGAGCCAATTAAAGCTTGAACTCTGTTGCCATTTATAAACACATAGCCTATTTTCCCAGTGGTATTTTAGTTCAGTACTAGCCATCCCCACTAATTATAATGATGAGGAAGATGTTCTCCTGTCCTGTGCTTATCAAAACACAAGAGCGTCAAAGATGGAAAACAAGTGTGACTTGACGAGTGCACTTCACTCTGGTGTTTCTACTGAACACATCTGCACTGCTTAAGAGAAAATTGTGACCAAGGGTAAAACCAAAAAGCTCAATTAGACACACAATTTTTAGGACTAGACTTAATCTGTCTCTTCAGCAAATTTTGAAGGAGCATTTACAAGATATTCAAATATCTTTAAAGGAACGTAACCTTTGAAATGGCATTTTATAATATATGTCTTTAGACAAGGTTGTATTTCCCCCCTATCCTTCTCCTCACACCAGGCATTTCTCTTTCTGTCAAATCTAACAGAGATCATATCTGTGCAGTACTGAATGACACAGGCGAAACAGACAGGTGAAGGCAGGTTAATAAGGGCAAACTTTCAGCAGAACTACCTCCTAGCGTACAGAGAGCTCCAAACAATGTCTCTCTGTACACCATCCATTACGCCTCTTGTCATTATGCAAATAGGGCCATGTGAAAGAAACACACCATTGAGCACCTTCCCCTTAGCCCACCTGCCTCACTCTGGAAATGAATGCATCAGAGGAGAATTTTCACAGAGAGAGAAATTACAGCTTTCTAATTATGAGAGCGGAACCCATCACACACTGCGGAAAGGTAAGAAGTTCGAAAAAAGCATGAGACACGTTTTCATTTTATAGAAACTCCAGAGGAAATTAAACAAAAGGCAGAATTCAACTGTGTCCATTAATTACAAATTTCTTGGCAGGCTTAAACCAATACATTTTTGATTCTAAATTAAATCCATATTTTTTATAGGAATATGGGGTAATATTTCCTATATTGGGAAATATTGGGGTTATATACACAATTTCTGCAGTTAAAATTCACCAATTTAACTTGTGCAGCTTCATTAGGAAAGACCATTAAAGAAGATGAAAACAATAATTGTGGTCAATTTATCTGTTTAAAGCTCTGATGGTCACTAAACAGGGCAAACTTTTAAAACAGGTGAGAAGTCGGGTAAGAAAGCAATGACCTTCTACACCAGCCTTATGTCATGTTTGAATGATTAGGATTATTAGAAAACACTCAGAAAGTTCCAAACTATATTTTCTAATACTAGGAATAGTCTTTTAATAATATACAATTTAACAGGAACTAAGTGATCCAGAGAGTGCGTCTAAAGAGTGTGATAGTGTATTATCAAAAGATCCTTAAGAAGGTATTCTTTAAACTCATAGTGAAACACTGTTATGGGATTCTACATAAAAACAAACTCTATACAGTCATTATCTCAGTTTTTCTGTGATTGTTGTGGCCAAAAACACCTTAAAAATACCTGAATTGGCAAAATTGCAAGCACAGGAATCATAAATCAGAGGTCATTTTGAAGAATTGCAAGCTCCTCCAAATATCTCAGATTTTGCTTTATTTGAGGTGTTTTGTGATTGTAAAACTATTTTAGATTTAACATTTTCATTTTCCACGAGTGGGGGTATAAAGGCTGTTTTTTGTGGCTTTGTTCAGACAGCTAACCGCAGAGCTGAAGATGTTGAGGTTCTCTTTGGGAGTGACACGGTTGGACAGGATTAGGAACGAGTACATCAGAGGGACAGCTCACGTTGGACATTTGGGGGACAAAGTTAGAGAGGCCAGGTTAAGATGGTTTGGACATGTCCAAAGGAGGGAGAGTGAGTATATTGGTAGGAGAATGTTGGACATGGAGCTGCCAGGCAGGAGGAAAAGAGGAAGGCCAAAGAGGAGGTATATGGATGTAATAAATGAAGATATGAAGCTAGTGGGTGTAAGTGTTGAGGATGCAGAAGATAGGGATAGGTGGAGAGAGATGATTCGCTCTGGTGACCCCTGAAGGGAAAAGCCGAAAGAAGAAGAAGAAGTTCAGACAGCTAACTCAAATTTACTTTATGTTCATCAGATCTGAGCAAAAATTCTGGGCCTGGGGCAATAAAACGGAGGTCTGTCTCATTGCTCTGTTAAAAACTAGCTTGTTTTGATAGGCTGCACCAAACACATTTAGAATGTTCGGTTGCCTGTAACTTGCAACACAAATACCCAGAAACCGTCTGCAAAACTTTAAGAAAGAAATTAGATTTGCGCTGCTGTGTGAGCAAAATCACATCATCTGCTGAAGAGTTAGAGTTTCTCTCCAGCACAAAGTCTTTTGGTAAAGGAGGCAATTCCACCAGTTGTACCTTCTTATGATAAATGCTGCAGAGACCTCTCTCCAGGTCTGGCAGTCGAGTGAGCAGATTCTGGATGGAGGGCACTACAACCGACTCGGAGGACAGGATTTCTGCCACGGCTTCCTGGCGTAACAGGATTTCACTGATAGAAGAGAGAGAGAGAGAGAGAGAGAGAGAGAGAGATAGAGAGAGAGATAGAGAGAGAGAGAGAAGTTTTCAGACATACTGTAATACACAAGCTAAAAACTCAAGTTAGAAAATAAACATTTTATTTACTTAATTTAAATGCATACATAGGTTCCACATGATTTAATTGAATAACATGAACACACTTAATTTTCATACATTCAACATGATCTGATCACGCATTTTTAAAGTCCTGAATAAAATCGGACACCCAGCTCACGTCTGAGCTGAGACTCAAACCAACATTGCTGATGTTTTGCAACAAACACAATACCACTGCACTCTGTTTTAACTGCCTAAATGTAATGCTATAGTTACGATTTACTTTATAATTTGGTTTATTATAATACTATGTGAATTGATCGTGCTCACTCTACATCGTTCAATCTAGGAATAAAGAATCTTGAATCTTTAAATTGAGTTTAGTATAAGCAATAAAATGACGTTTTGTTATGTAAACATTATGTAATATTTTTTTTTCGAAAATCCGACTACAGTTTCCTTTTTTTCAGTATACACTATGGCAACAAAGCTCGATGGCCAGATCAGCTCTTTTAAATAAAGGACAGTTACCTTTTACTCTAGGGACATGACACAGTCTAAGCAATGGACATAATTTACTCACAAACACTATGTACTACACTTGCACGTGGTGTTTTTATCAGCTGTTTGAGGTTGCATGGTTCTAGTTGAATAGAAACCAATTATACACTGGGAATTTATTTACAATTCTAATTTGATCCATCTAGTTTGCATTCCATAACAAAACACTGAATGTCCAAGGAGCACAGAAAAGTAGAGCACTGGAGGCTAAGGACACTTACAATGGAGACTTTAGGGGTTGGCTGACCCATTTCTTTAGCAGTCTCTTCCCAAATGGAGTGCGTGTATGATCCAGAACCCAGAGGAGACTGCCTTTCACTGTGCCTGTGGTCTGAGCGAAATTAGAAGCAGATCATTAAACTGGCAGCTCCAGCGTCAGTAGTAAGGAAACTCTTGAATTGAGAGAAAATCGCAGTGCTAATTAACTGAGTCATGATAAGATGAGTTGGGGGAAAACACATGGCATTGTATTTGGATGCATGTGTGTAGTCATTATGTCACTCAGGGAACTGGATGCAAAGAAGAAATTGCTTAGAGGAACCAAAGAAAGTGTGCATTCTGCCCTCATTAGAATATTTGCTATATCAGTTTATAATCATCATAGATGTAGGGGATGTTTTACCTGGTTACAAAAGATCTCCAGGTTCTTCAGGGTAGTAACACTCAGTGTCATGTGCTCTGCATCGCTCGACAGCCTCTTCAAGGAACTAGAACAAAGATTTCCACCAAAGAACACCAAATAACTCGTTTCTTAAAAGAGAAACCTTGCAATAAAGTAAACTAAAAGACACACACCACATAGACGAAGCATGCAGGCAAGACAAACAGCACAGAACAAGGCTTTCATTTCCGGCTGCCATGCATGCTAATTAAGTGTCTTTCTGGGAATCTGAGGTCAGGCCCCTATTATTTCCTGTTAAAAAAAATGTCCTTAGCCAATCCTTAATTACAGTGTGTATCACGCAACTTTCTTGCCACCCTGACCTGCTAAACAAATTGCGAATCAACAGCTTCCCCCCTGTGGCATCAGGGGAGGGAAAAAAAAACAAAAAAGGCACTTCTCTAGGCCGTTTCAGAAAAACAGCTGTGAGGTGTATAATATATTTTAGTCTTGATTAAACATAAGAAATTAGCAGCCCAAAATAATATGTATATTTGTTATGAAAACATAATATGGTCTAATAACATATATAGATATATAGCTAAGAAATGACTAGTTAATGTATCTCTGAAGGTAAAAAGTATACATAATTCAAGTATACAGAAATAAATAATATTTACTATAGATAGATAGACAGATAGATAATATGCAGAAAGAGAGAGAGAAATATAATATTTATTTCTAGTTGAAACTGGTTTACACGAAATGTAAAATTTAGTAATTTATGAACAGATACATTATGTACAGATTTATTTTTATATATCTATCAATCTATACCAAGATACCTATAATCTATCTTATCGTCTGTGTAAATAGATGGGTAGAGAGAAAGAGAGAGAGAGAGAGAGAGAGAGAGAGAGAGAGAGAGAGATAAGTTATATCTCAATATCTCATTACAATAACTAATAATAATACCTCGTCAAAGTCATGTTTTGATATGTTTTACTTCTCTAAAGAGACACTGCATCTCTGTTGCTAGTTATTTTCACTCCTGTGTGTTTACTTGAGGCAGCAAAACATTTACAAGCTATAAAACAGACACTATTTTTCTGCCTGGTGAAGATTAGTCTTTAAATGCATCACACAAAAGTCGAACACATTTTAACTCTGGGTCTCTGTGTGTGGACGTCTCCTCGCGGACAGAATTGTGTTTGAAAGTGCAGCAAATTTTTTTCTGAATTATGTAAAAAGCCTGCTAATGAAAAGAGTCTAAAAAAACTGACCTCTATAAAATCAGTATGAGAAATCCATCACGGTGATGGAGAAGCGTAATCAGTGTGGCGAGTTCAAACAAACAAGAAATCTTCCTGTATTTTGTCTTGTTGCTTTAGTGCTGTATGGTTGTGTTTCACTGCAGTTTTATTTGCATGGAATTATGTTGTATTTGTGTGGAAGCCTGGAAATACCTGGAACAGAGCAGAACCCTCTCCAGCTTAAATTCAGTCAGATACTGGATCACGGGCCCCAAACAGCAGATAATCTGGCTCTCTAAGTTTAAATAGAATGGAGAGGAACCTGTGCAGAGACACAATAACAAATATCAAACAAATATAACATGAAAGGTTCAAGGATATTTCTGAGTTCCACTGCTGACTATGAAGGCCATAAAATATTCATTTACATCATTTTCATCCTCATGCAACCAGAGTGAGCCCTTCTGCTCTGTGTGTGGGGGCAGAGTCATCCTGAAAGGGGTCACTCACATAAGGACACAAATGTTTCATCAGAGAAAATAAAGATAATCAGTCAGAAGAACTTTGTATTAATTTGTACTCCTTCTTAAGTGGACAGCAGGTGGACAAAAACATGCAGCAAAATGCCCCCACAAATTAACAGAGCCAACTGTTTTTCCTTTTCCTTTTTACACCCTACTGTACGTGTAAAAACGCTGTGCTTTCCCAGTGTGCAAAAAGACAGAACTGACCCAACAGGACTTGGCGTTCTTGTTTTAGTTCATTTTCCAACTATCTACAAAACTACTACTAAGAAGAGGTACATAATCCTTACAGTTTCAACACAGATAAAATGCTCCGATTATTACTGCTCCTAGTTCAGAAGTCAGGGAGTTGGTCATTTTAAGGTCTGTCTCTCTCGCTCTGACAAAAAATTCCATAAAGTACTGCAAAAACCAGGGAGCATCTCTTACAAGAAATTACATAACTTATTGTTTCTGTAGCTCTCAAATCATCGCTTACGTTCTCTATACCGTGTGTTCAAGTTTAATGACTTTTAAGTGTTTAATGATTTTAAAGAGTCCACTAGCTGGACTATAATCCTGCTTGATTACCATGACAGAAACATATCTGATTAAGCTAACAAATTTCTATGACATAAAAACAAAACGACTTAATGACTTTCCTGAAAAAGCAGAGTTTCTATAGTTCTACACTATAGATAATATAATATAAATTTGTTCTGTGATATTAAATTCAACCAAGAGGATCATGACATTTAGCCAAATACAAATTAACATTGTATTGATGCTAACAAACCCCTGTACATTTATTGTCCTATATGAACCAGCAAACAAAAGAGTTTGCTCATGTAAATAAGTAATTTGCAAATACACAGTGCTCCTGTAAACAAGTTCTGTATACACATGTTTAGGAAAAATTAAACCTAGACCATCAAGAAATGAAGCAGTACAAGGATTCTTTTCTCAGCACAAACACCTTTAACAAAGCAGATTATAAGGTATTTTGTATTAATTCGGTCTTTGTCTGCGTCATGTACCTCTTCACTTGACCAATCATCAATGAACATAGATCCACATATCTTTATCTCCTGTTGGTGAAAAAAAAAAAAAAACACTAGAATGTGTGTTACTAAACTGGTGGTCTATAGAAAAAGCAGAGTTTTATTTTCTGGTGCAAAAAGTTCTTTTGTGTAGTAGAAAAAGACTAGAATGATTTATGCTGCTCTAGGAACGAGAAATTACTTAAATAAAAGAAATGTGTGGATGGGAAAATGCACAGATATTGAAAATAGCTGTGTAAAATCAGTGTCTAAGCAACACTATTAAAAAGAAAAGAAAATCCTGTGTACGGAGTAGTAAAAGTAGCAGCCTGAGTATTAAATAAAGGGGGAAATGTCTAAGAGCAAATGTAGCAATTGAAAAGTTTTTTGTTTTAGAGACTCTGGAGCACATGAAAAACGACAGCCTCAGGTCATTTGTTAACGCGTGTTTATTACAGGGTAGAAAGCGTGCCAGAGAGAAAACAGGCACCATCAGAGAGTGCATCAGCGCCGGTGACACAGAGAGGTAATGAGTCGTGTCTAGAGATGGAGAACAGCCCAATGCGAAGTGATTTAATCCCGGATTTGGCAGAGAGGGCCAGTCTGGTTCGTCCCACACGCCTCCAGCCTAAAGACAGCAGCCATTGATCCACCTGCCGCATGTCCCTCCGAGAACGATTTTTCAATTACAGGACAAAGCCCACACGCTGACCCCATGTCAGGCTGACCAGATAACTCTACATTCAAAAGGCCAGCTTGCCTGCCAGGTAGGATGACTTGGAGGGGGGCGGTCAGGTATCAAAAAGACAGCGCAGACGCACACCCACACGTACAGACAAAAAAAAAAACAACAGACAATTACCCTTTTCTTGATCTTCTGCTGTCTGACGAGTCACGCTGCCGTACAAGTTGGTGACTGTCACCATGGCAGTGGGGTATTCAAACTGGGTGCTGTCTCGCTTCTCGATACGAATGCGATCGTCTGCCTGGACACTGTCAAGGAGAGATGGAAAGAAATAGACAGTTATATTTACAGAGAATTGTCTATGGTCAAAGAATATTCTGAAGTCTAAACCCTGTTACATAAGAGTTAGTGAGAAAGAAAAAAATCTCTTGTTTATTGGTTGAAAAGTTTTTAAAAATAATAATAATAAACAAGTACATTATTTTTAACATGCTACAACCAATAAGATAGAATAAACTAGCTTTAATAACATTAATGATGTTCATTATTATGTTAATGTTGTGCATACATCTTTATTCTTTGTTAAATCAGTAAACTTTATGACCAACAGTTTCCTGACTTGATCTGGCCATGTATTTTTTTCCCCTCAAAGGAAAACAGTGCATCACACACACGCCATCACGCCATTCATTTCTGCCTTCCCTCCATTCAACAAAAGCACAATTTCAAGGCCCCTCGCTCTTTTTGTTGGCTCTGTGCAGTTGCTGGAGCAACCACGGCATGCACACAGACACACACACACACGATGCGTACAAATGCATCAATTACAAGCTACCTTTTTCCCTACCTCCCTCCCTCCCTTCCAGTGATTTGGTCTTGTCCATAAATAACAAATGGATGGAAATATGCATCACTACACGCAACATCCTGGCACACTACGTGAGAGTATTCTCTGATGGGCTTCAGCAAATGAGCACAGAAGGGATGCTACATGATGACATATGACCTCAGTATGAAGAGAGAGGCAGAGGAGGCAGGAAGAGGCCTTTCAAAACCAGCAAGCAAAAATCAATTCACAACATGACATATCCATATCCTTGAGAACAACACACAAACACGGCTCTTTACTGCTCTCGAATCTATAAAGCGCAAACCCTAGGACGGAACTTTATTTATTAGCACCATTCAAAGGGCTACAAGGTGACATCAGGCTTTCTAACAGTTAGACCTGTGGCTCTCTGATCAGCTCGACACCGCTGCCATGCTTCATCTGTGTTTTCCTTATAAAGCATCCTTGAAGTCAAAAGTAAATGTCCACAAAATCTTTCATCACAATCACAACTATACTAGGTTTTGGACTACACTTATCTTTTTGACATAAAGTGCTAACATTTATTATTTTGCTGAATAGAGATATGTCTATCCAGTGAAGGACGAACACATCTGCCATTATTCATTAAAGTTCCAGAGAAACAAGCACATATTTAAGCTCACAGTGATGTATGAGGAAAATTTCGTTGAACAAAAAACAAACCAGTGATACAAGCACAGCTGATGAATCAACTTCAGCTACATGGACAAAAGCCCCGCCACTGGTTCCTTATTTATGTATGTAACAAATATAACATGCTCCAATTGACCCTTATAGTCACTGAGTAAATGAAACACCCTTATTTATGCTGCAAAATTAAGCCAATTAAAACAACATATTCAGCAGGCTGCAGGCGGATAATAGGGCAAAAATGGAAAAGAGAACAAAAAGAATTTCGATGAAGCAGTAAGGACGGGATTACTGATGAACGATGATGTCTCACATTTTCTAAAAAAAAAAATGAAATGAAATGAAAAAAGAATTAACTGTTAACAGTCCAACTTGAGGTATGAAGTGGGCATCATGTATGTACATATCGACGATATATGTTAAAGTGTTTAATTTTCAGTAAGTGGTCAGCTTTTATAAGCGACGTCAGTTTCAGTCCAGGACACTATGGAATGAGGAAGCTCTGGGAGGAACATACTGAAAAGAGATAAAAGAAGAAGGTTAAAATTTACATCATTTGTCTAAATAAAAAAAGTTAAAAAAAATAAATAAAAAATAAAGCAAAAAAGCTAAAAGAAGTTATTTGGAAAAATAATTTTTGGTACACAACTGGGTATTGCATAAAAACCTTTCAAAAGATTTGTAGATAGAGGTGTCTTTAAAACACAACCTGGTTTGTGGTCTGCTCATCTAAGACAGAGCAGCTACACTGTGCCTCTTGTGTGCAAATGAATACAATTGATTCAGGTTGTTGCACACATATTTAGATAGCACTCAGACCAGATGCATGTTTGATCAGACACATACGCCAAAGATGAAGCTGATCATTTTACCCTCAGATCTGACAATATGTAACTTTGATCTTACTCAGAGCTTTTTCAGTGCTGTAGTTGTGTCTACTCATGTTGCTTCCTTAGTTCAACAGAGCACTTTGGAACATGGTGTTTGTTTTGAACAGTGCACGATATTGCACAAATGCTTCTTGTATGCTGGTTTGTGTGTTACTGTTTTTAAGCAAACATCGGGACATCATGCCTCGGATATAGTTTGGATACAGAGGATATTTGCAAACAAGTACTGTAGGTTTGGTGGTGTGTGACCTTTATGAAGTTAAAATTCCATTCAGTGCAGAGTTTGTGAAATATTTGGGTCAGTCAAAAAGTCTGTAATTAGCATAACCGACCATTTAATTTTTTGACCAGACATGGGTAAAGAGGAGCACCAAGAACTTATTTGAAGGTCCAAATAACACCATAGACCTGGCATTGGGCAGAAAAAGAAACCCTTCTTTGCAGGATCACCACCATCGAAGTCTAGAAGGGCAACAGTCCAATTTCTAGTGCTGAGCAGAAATTGTGGATTTGAACCACAAAGTCACCACAGGGTCATCTTATGCAGGCAACCCAAGCTCAGCATCAGAAAGCTTTATTTTCCAATTCCTAGCTGAACAGATCAATTACAAAATGGCAGAATCTTGTATAGGTTAATAAGGTGGGTCCTTAAAGGATTCCAGCAACTCTAGTCTAACACCAAGCTCCAAGGGGACCATGGCAGTTGGCGGCATCCTGCTCTTTTCAGAAAGGCAGAAAAGCAACAAATCTATAACAGCCTAGACAAATGCAATCCCATATGCTATGGTGGACCACGAAGCCCGATTTACTTTGTAAATGTCTAGACTCTCACATCTTGCTACTCTTAAGTATGAAAAGTCCCTCCTAAGAATCATCCTATGTACCAGTCCTGTTGAGATCCTGAACAACTTCCATGTTCATTTGGAAGGGTGTCCATATCTGCTAAATCATAGTTTGCAGTTGGAGATCATGTCTGTGGGTCTGGCTCCTCACCAACAGACAACCTGGCTAAGGGCATCACCAATGTGTGACAGCACATCTGTTTAGGGAGGAGGGTTCAAGAGGGTTCCAGCAAGCACCGAAGACAGCAGTGGCAAGCCAAGTTCCATATTAAGGCCGCAACTGCTTAACGAATGGTAACTGCCGACAAATAGTGAGGCCGGTCATGGGTCTGAGCATCCATCAAGCTTTCCAGCTTTGCCAAGAAGGACCACAACTAGCAATGTGTTGACATGGCACTAGTGAAGATATCCACCTGTATCTCACCTTTTCCAGATCTTGGCTCCCAACTTCGGGTCATAACCACTTTCATAACCACTGTGTGTTATGTTCAGAGAATCCCACTCAATCTTGCTAGCAATGTGTTAGCCACAAGATAGTTAGTTGGCTAGTTGATGGGGAATGTGGAATATAACAAAAGTAACAAAGCAGAGGGAGGAAGTGATTGAGTGGGACAGAAAGGAATCGTCACACTCACTGTACAGTGAATACAACTGCCCTACAGAGACAAAGCCCATAGAGAAGAACATAGCAAACAGAGATTGAAAGGTGACTAGCTAAATTAAAAAGAGGAACGCTAACAATGAAAAACCAACTTGAAGATAATTAATGTTTTGGAACCCCATAGCTATACATCTACAAAACACAGTCAGAGTTCAGACCTAAGGTAGTTCCTGCATCAGTGCTCAAATTATGTTCCAAAGTGTTCTAATGGCATACTACAGAGAAGAAACATTAGAAAAACGCAAAGAAAAACAACAGGGCAACATTTACTATGCACAGCATGGAGAAAAGTCAGCAGGTGGCCTGTTTCGTGGGTTCCATGTTATAATAAATGTTCTTGGATGGTGCTCAATCGTAGGCTTATTTCACATTGTTTTGTGAGAAATTGAAGCTGTCGCCAAGTTTGGAGATAATTGGCTCTGGATTGGCTCCGCATATCCCAAGAGGAAATGAGATACAAATTGGTATGCATCACTCTGAGAAGACGGAACACTTGATGTTTCATTATGCCATTCGTCCTTCAATAAATCAGGTCTCAAGAACCTAAAATCAATATAAGAATGAATATACACAATATAACTTATAAAACTGGGTAAACATTAGTGCATCCCAATGTTTTGGAATGGAAAAGGAAATTTTTAAAGAAAAATATTAATGTTTATCTCAAAAACATTCCATTTACTTTATCAAATCAATCATTAAATAATTAATAAATAAATATATACAACCAACCCCAAAAGGTTATGTTGGAAAGTGGATCTACAGCAATCTAAAACATCAAAACTGTTAGAACCATTATTATAAAACGGTAGACATTTCAGGCTTAAACTTTAAAGTATCGTTCCAATTATCGTATAGGTTTCAATTATTCTAGGAAATATCAATAAGACAGCGGTGTATCTTCATGGTTGTTAGTAGCACTGATCAATTAGCAGTGGTTCAGGCACTGGTATGGCTGATTCTTGAGTCTATTTTCACAGTGCTTTATAGAACATCGGACCTGGTAATGAAAATAAAAAAAATGGAAATACTCTCAGCCTAACCTCTTAATTATAACCCCAGCCAGCAAGTCTATATCTTGCCCTCTAGTCAGAGAGAAATATAGCCAGTTTGATGGTCGCAGTAATCCCAGAGGAGAAGCTGTCTCATGGCCTCAGTGTTTAGTTCTTTTCAGTTTAGAAAAGAACAGTACATTGTCAATAAACAGTAACAAGCATGCACTGGAGTAAATAGTTGGCAGGAACACCTATGACATGACAGCAACAATTCCCTCAAGGGTCTCATTATGCACACCGTGGCAACCCCTAGGCAACCGTTGCTAGGGTGGCCACCTTGGCTACACATTGATGAGTGCTGAGATTTGAGCTCCTACATCAGCCACCAGTCAACCAGCATAGATTGCTGTTTATATGAAGGTGGAGTGGAATTGAAGTCTTGACATAAGAGTCATTTGTGCAGAGGCACAGCTTGGTATGGCAAACATTATCAACATACAATTAAAGCAATTAAAATGTGTCTTTAAAAAGCAAAACAAAACTGGATTGTAGTGTGCTTATCCAAGACAGAACAGCTACACTATGCCACTTGTGTGCAAAGGAATGTGCAATTGAATACAATTGATTCAGGTTGTTGCACACATATTTAGATAGCACACAGACCAGATGCATGTTTGATCAGACACGTACACCAAAGATGAAGCTGATCATTTTACCCTCAGAACTGACAATATGTAACTTTGATCTTACTCAGAGCTTTTCAGTGCTGTAGTTGTAGCTGCTCGTGTTGCTTCTTTATTTCAACAGAGCACTTTGGAACAGTTTTGAACAGTGCTTCAGATGCAATGAAACTAGTCCTGGTACAAATGCTTCTTGTATGCTAGTTTGTGTGTTACTGGTTTTAAGTAAACATCGGTACATCATGTCTTGGATATTGTTTGGATACAGAGGATATTAAATTTGGTGGTGTGACCTTTATGATGAAGTTAAAATTCCATTTAGTGCGGAGTTAGTGAAATGTTTAGGAGTGGGTCAAAAATTCTGTCATTAGCTTGATCGCCTATTTAATAACATGGTTAGAGAGGAGAACCAAGAACTTCCAGGTCCAAATAACACCAGAGACCTGGCATTGGGCAGAGAAAGAAACCCTTCTCTGCAGGATCACCACTAGAGTCTAGAATGTCAACAGACCAATTTCAGGTGTTAAGCAGAAATTGTGGGTTTGAACTGCTACACATTGGTGAGTGCTGAGCTCCTACATCAGCCACCAGGCAACCAGCATAGATTAATGTTCACATGAAGGTGGAGGGAATTGAAGTCTTGACATAAGTGTCATTTGCACAGAGTCTCCATGAACACAGAGTTTGGTATGGCCAACACCATCAACGTCCAATCAAAGCATTTAAGAATTGTAGTCAAGAGTCAATAATCACAAAAGTACACAGGTGTGTTATAAAATGGCTCTGTGTCAAGTTAATTTGGTCTCTATAATTTAGTCTTCGCCACTTTCCACCCATCAGGCAGATCTCCCTCATCTCATGACAGCTACCAATTACGTTCCTCAGAGACACTGAATATGCAGAATATGCAGATGCCCATGATTGGTTAGTGTCACTGATAGGGAAGAGTATAACCTCTCTCTCCCTTGCTAACAACAGGGATTTTTGCTTACTTTCTGGGACTTCCAGTTACTTCTAACACTTCCATTTCACCACTCCAGAGCCCAAGTTATATACTTAAACAAATAGCAAACAAGTACACACCACAACAAGGCACATTTAGAAAGCAAGTCAGTCGTGTCACCATCTGTTTTAAGGCACTAGACATTAAAAATACATTTAACGGTTAAGTAGCCCAAAAACAACAATTAATCTAAGCAATGCATGGCTTCCATTAAATCACAAGAATATCGTCTGAACGTTTTCATAGATGAACACCCACATCTTAAGAAAGAATGAAATGAACAGAGTTTCCAAACTTCTACATATCCATGTATACATTCCATGTATAGCATTTAAAACGTTGTTTTATTGTGTAATGGTAGTCAACTTAAATGCTATACAGTCATTATACAGTATAATGCTAGTCAAGGTAATATTAGTAGAGAATGCTAGTCAATATAATAATGTGTAATGCTAGTAAATATAACAAGTCAGCAGAGTGTATAATGCTAGTCAGTTTTTTATAATCTAATAGATATTCAGCATGTTGCTATTAAGTGTAAATATTGTATAACGCTAGTCAACACCGTATAATGCTGGTATAATGCTAGTCAACAAAACATTACATAAAGCTAGTCACATCATATTTATAATGTGTGCAACGTGAGTAAACATAATGCTACTGTATAATGATTGTCAGCATTGTATAATAGTCACCGTAATACTGTACAGCACTCGTAAACAATGCTAAACAACATATTGTGTAATGCCAGACAAGGCAGGAACTGCTGGCTAATTTCTACACTTCTTTCCGTTTCACACTGAATGCAATTTTTCAGCGTAAATGACTATCAGGAAGAAGCAGAAGGTCAGCCATGCACACGTTTCAAAGCTGCTGCGTAGACTAGACAGCTAATACTCGACAAGTCTTAGTTCCGGGGCAGCATAATTGTAGTGCCCTTTAAAGAGTGGATGCGGATGTAGAGATGCCTACGCACTCGTTTGACCGATGCTGAAGTGAAAGGAGCACAAACCTTGCCCTTCCCTCCACTTATGTTGAGGAAATGAGGTGATTGTGGAGAATATTCAAGTTAAAACTAATTTGCTTACAGTTATACATATTGGAACTGCTTAACATTTACAGAATTTTAAGGAAGAACATAAATTGAGCTTGAGTGCAAAAAGTAATGGTAACTGAATGGAATGGAAGAGACTGAAAAGAATTGACCATGTGGAGGGGGAAAAAAAAAAAAAAACTGTGCGAGAAAGTGTGAGACATAAAAGTTTCTCACATGCTAGAGGTGGTAACAAAATGCTACTATCTGTGTCTTAATTCTGTCTACCAGTCAAAAGTTTGGACACACCTTTTATTTCAATGTTTTTTGTTTAGGGATTTATTTTCTACATTCTAGAACAATACTTGAGATTTCAAAACTATGAAATAACACATGGATTTATGTAATCCATATGTAATGACGACAAAAAACAACAGTCAGTTGTTATTTTAAGACAGGAAGGTCAGGTGTTCTGGAATAGTTCTTGCAAGAACAGTATTGTCAAGTGCATTTGCAAAACCCATCAAGCACCATGATGAAACTGGCTCACATGAAGACCATCCCAATAAAGCAAGACCAAAATTTACCTCTGCTGCAGAGGAGAAGTTCATTTAGAGTTACCAGCCTCAGAAATCACCAATTAACAGCACCTCAGATTAGAGCCGTTATGAAGGCTTTACAGAGCATCAGTAGCAGACATCTCAATATCAACTGTTCAAAGGACATTATTGTGTATTTCGGCCGCCTTCAGCATTGTTTTACAATGTAGAAAGAAATAAACATCAGGAAAGAGCATGGAATTAGAAGGTGTGTCCAAACTTTTGACTGGTAGTGTATCTCTACTCCATTAGAAGACATTGCCTAAACCTTCAGGTCAGGTCAGCTTGCATCAGGACAGTCCAGCGCTTTTTCATCTTATCTGAAATTAAGTATGACTCCTACAATTATACTCTTGGAAACACAAGACATAAAACTGTCAGCATGGTCTGTGAATTCTGACTCATTCTTACAGTTTCTCAACCGAAACGCCCAAGTTCATAATTAAAGCCAATTTGTATCTCATTTCCACAGTTATTATTTGTTTCTACCTACCTGTAATCATTTCTAATGAATGGATGGTCCACTGTCCCCAAATATTAACAAACTAGTAGCCTAATTTAAACCACAAGCACCCTGACCAGGCAGTTAATAAGGATGAATGAAGGAATGCTGAAAGTTCATGGCACAAATTTGCATGTCTTTGTTGCATGCTGTTGTACTACACTAATATGCATGGGGTGATGAAACACAGCTGAATGGAAAGCACAGGGCCATAGTCTATCATTTTTTCCTAAAACTGTACAGTTCAAAGTGCGTTATTCCACTTATACCACTGTAAATCGATTCAACGATTATTAATGAATATCACACTTTTTAGGTGTTTATGGTTATATTTAATGTTTAAAATTAGTTCCTGTTGTCACAAACATTATAATAATGATAACCAGTCGCTCCCAAAATGTCACAAGCATCTTTTCTCTTGAGGTTAATCAGACAAAAAAACACAGCTTGCCATTTTGTCAAGAAAGAGAAAAGTGTAGATTCCTCTGTCCTTGATCGTTACAAAGAACTTGAGAGTAATTCCATAAAGCATATATATTTATAAAAATACTTTTTTTTAAAAATCAATTTTTTTGTTAAATACAATGGTTTGGGTTTTTTTATATTTTAAAATATTTCTTTATTATTAGACTTAGATTGGATTATGTGAAGTAGCCACCAGACTGGTACATGGGCTGTTACTATAGCAACAATAACATTTTAGAAGGGCAAATTAATTTAAATCTATTGTTCATGTTATAGCTGGGCAGCACAGTGGATTAGTGGTTAGCACTGTTGCCTCACATGGGTCCTGCATGGGTTTACTCCGGGTACTCCGGTTTCCTCCCACAGTCCAAAAATTTGATTGATTGGCAATTCTAAATTGCCCGTAGCTGTGAGTGTGTGGTTGTCTGTCTATATGTGGCCCTGTGATGGACTGGAAACCTGTCCAGAGTGTACCCCTGCCTTCGCCCAATGTGCGCTGGGATAGGCTCCAGCAGACCCCAGTGACCCTAATTAGGAATAAAGAGAGTATGGACAATGGATGGATGTTATAGCTTGAATTACGAGTCATACTGTTATATAAAAAATCATCTGCATCTTTCAGATTTGAGAACACCGCACTGGTTTCATATTCATATCACTAATCTCTAAAATAATTTAGCATTTTAGGCATTTTAACATTCATTTTAACATTCAAATCCTAGTGATTAAACAATGCTAAAATGTACCAAAATATGAATATTGGCGCTTTATGATGCAACCTGATTAAAACAGCACAGCTACATGTCTAGCCTGGAGATGGGTTGCGTGCTGTACTCTGTATTCAGAGACTGCCTCATGGTAATCTGACAAACTTGCAAAATAATTGGGCCCTCACACAATAAAAACCAGACATGCATTTCCTCAGGACATGTAACTAATGGGGAATTTAAGATTTAAAATGATGCAAAGAGAAAAAATAAAATACACTTTTGATGAGAAACACAAAAGGAGCATAGTTTTTGAATGAAACAAGGCCAGAGTTAATTGCAACATTGTGAGCAGAATAAAAGAGGTTAGGTTAGAGCTGCACCATTAAACTGTACATTTAGTACATTCTAACACCACCGTCAACACCACCACCAAGAAGTGTCTTGTGCGTTATGTTAAATAAAAGCAAGATCTTAAATCATTTGTTTTACACAGTCTGCCAGCGTTCAATCAAATCACTGATATTCACACGACTGCACACCTCGGACATCTGCGCTTATAATTTACACCAGCGTTAATGAAAATTCCCATTCCTGCTAGAAATAATCATGACTAGTGTGAAACAGACATTATTTCAATCTTACCAGGAGATTATTTTATTACAAGCGCATACTGTATCTTCTGGACTACAAGTGGCATCAGAGTATAAATATACACACACGTCAGATGGTTGTATAAGTCACATTAAAGTTCCAGCATTTTGCTGCATAATCTGCTGTCAGATTAGCATATTCAAGAGTCTTATTTCATAACATGCTAGATAAAGTCACCTGTGTACAGTTGGTGGCATTTCTGTTCCACTGACAGCATGATAGAAATAGAACACAGCAACACTGTCTGCTTAGCAGCTAGTGTGTAGGAGAAGATTCACCCACATTTCTGCTAGTGCATGGCAAATGTGTGTGCTTTAAAAGCTAATTCTTGAAAAGAATCTTTGTCTCGTTTTTGTTTCCGTGTGTCGTTTTAGTCATTTGTTCATTCATGTTTAATAACCAGTTTATCTTTCATTTACATTCAAGGCATTTTGCAGATGTTTTTATCTAGAGAGACTTGCATTTAAGTCATTTATAAAACTGAGTAGTTGACAGTTAAAGGCCTTGCACAGGCACCCAAGTAGTAGAACTAAGCAGCGCTGGGATCTGATCTCACAACCTTTAGATCAGTTGTCAAAGTCTTAATCATCAAGCTACCACTGACCACAGTCTAATCTGCTCCAGAACTAATCCCAGGAACATGCTGTGTGTGAAGCAGGAACACAACCTCGATGGGATGCTCATACCACTGCAGTTTTGCTGCATGTTTAATAAAATCAGCAACACATGATTATAGCAAAGCTAAGCAAAATAATCACTTATCCAGCAGATGTTAAGGATTGTTGTTCAAATCCTTCAAATCACACAGTTCTCCACAAAAATAAAAATGTATTTTCTTGGTAAATCTATTTCGACTGTGTTGTGTTTGTTGTTAAAAGGGGTCTCTGCCTTTTTCGGTACTGATATCTTTTGCATTAGTGTACCACTATCTTCTAGACTTAATATGTTTGTGCTTACTGCTGGGTTTAGAACACTAAAAGAGTACCTGAATAATGGTTTCTGTCCAAAGGTTTTAATCAATAGTAGGAGGAATTCATTTGCTTTTGATGGAGATATTTGAATATAATATACAGCTCTGGAAAAAAAAAAAGAGACCACTGCAAAATAATCAGTTTATGTTTTTTTCTTACAGGTTCATGTATTGGTGAGATGAACAGATTTGTTTCATTTTTTGTGAACTGCTGACAATATTTCTCCTAAATCCAAAATATAACTATTGTTATTTAGAGTGTATATTTAAAGGAAATGACAACACATCAAAATAACCCAAGATCATGCAGTATTTGCAGAGCTTTAATAACTCAAATAAAACAAAATGCAAATAATTTGTAAACAAATTGTGTTAATGCTTTGGCTAAATAAATATTAAGAAATCAGTATTTGGTGGAATAACCCCAATTTGCATGTGTTTTGGCTCCATGCTCTCCACCAGTTTTTCACATTGCTGTTGGGGAACTTTATACCACTCTTTTTGCAAAAAAGCAAACAGCTCAGCTTTACTTGATGGTTTGTGACCATCCATCTTCCTCTTGATGACATTCCAGAGGTTTTCAATTGGGTTCAAATCTGGAGATTGGGCAGTGGTCTCTTATTTTTTTTCCAGAGCTGTATATTTTCTTTTTTTATCTCTCTGTAGAAAGGCTACAGAGAGTGGATGATAAAGTATAGTAAAATTATTTTACTATCTTGCCCCTCCCTAGCAGCGACATGGTCAGCAGTACAGAGATAATAAGTGTAGTGTGATATAAATGATCACAACCAGATTTAAACAAATAATTGTTTATTAGTAGTAGTAGTATTACTACTACTACTGTACTATATCATTTTGTCACTTTAAGTGATGCTCTGCTCTCCATATTATTCTCAAGACTCCTCCCTCGGGTTTCTTAATTTTTGACTATGCATTTAGCAATCAATAAAGACTTACTAAAGCTGACACCGAAGCATGGTGTCGGTTGCATCTGTTGTTTTAAAATTACCAGCAAAAAATGAATTCTTTACTGTTAAGTAAAGCATTATCCTGGCCAAGGTTGCTGTGAATCTAAAGCCTTTGCTGGAAAAGCAAGCATGAATACACACATACAGGATGCACCCACACTATATGGCCAATCACATCCATATGATGTTTTTCCCCAAACCATTGCCAAATGTTGGAAAGACAATTGTATAGAAAGTAATTTAGTGTGTGATCTAGTGCAGATATTCCACCTACTGGCATGTTTGTTTTTATTTTTTTGGTGGAAGGAAACACCATGCACATGAAGCACATGCTACCTGCTCCATCATTCTGTACAATTATGTCCATAATTGTTATTCACCATGAACATGACTGAATTATTTTAAACATAAATAACTTTTTCTGTCCACTGTGAATTATCAGATCTTCCTTATGAAGTTCTTAAAGTACACAGGCAATCATACAAAGACAGAACTGCAACAAATCTCATTTATCATTTCAAACCAAATCACACAAATACAACACACAGTCATTAACTGGTTCATTTCAAGTTCAACAAGATGCTTCAAAATATCACCAGATCATCAAATTGACTCTGTACACAGAGAAAAGGAAGAGTCACCTGTTTCAAGTCATTTACTGACCTCTCGTGGTGAAAAATAGTAACTGCGCATCACAGAAAAAAACGAAATTATGACCCTCATGACTATGTTTATGTAAGCGCATTAAAAGCTTGTGTTGTACACTGCTCAGCCGTAACATTATGAGCAGTGACAGGTGAAGTAAATACCACCGATTATCTCATCATCAAGGCACCTGTTAGTGGGTGGGATATATTAGGCAGCAAGTGAACATTTTATCCTCAGAGATGTGCTAGAAGCAGGAAAAATGGGCAAGTGTAAGATTTGAGCGAGTTTGTGATGGCTAGATGACTGGATCAGAGCATCTCCAAAACTGCAGCTCTTGTGGGGTGTTCCCGGTCTGCAGTGGTCAGTATCTATCAAAAGTGGTCCAAGGAAGGAACAGTGGTGAACCAGCAACAGGGTCATGGGCGGCTCACTGATGCATGTGGGGAGTGAAGGCTGGCCCGTGTGATCTGATCTAACAGATTAGCTACTGTTGCTCAAATTGCTGAAGAAGTTAATGCTGGTTCTGATAGAAAGGTGTCAGAATAAACAGTGCATAACGGGTCAGGGCTGTTTTGGCAGCAAAAGGGGGACCAATACAATATTAGGCAGGTGGTCATAATGTTATGTCTGATCAACATTATTAATTCTTAATAATGATAAACATTACTAATTACACACTAAGTGACCATTTTAACTAAACTAAAATAAAATCTAATAGTTTCAATAATCACAACTGTTTGAAAAAAATGTTCAGAAATCAGTTTTTAAAAATCCAAATACCTATGGAAGCAAAAAAAGAAACTTAATAATGAAGCACTGAACTCATAGTACTAAAACAATAATAATTATAAGAAGAAGATAAGTATTTTTAAAAAATTCTGCCCCATTTGAGTGAGTCTGTGATCATGATAGCCTCAGATTCCTGCTCTTTACTGACAGGAGTGGAACTTGATGTTTTCTTCGGCTGTTGTGATTGAGCTACATCACGGTTTTGGTGTGCTGTGCTTTCTGAGATGCTTTTCTGCTCACCACAGTTGTAAAGAGTGATTGAGTTACTACAGTCTTCCTGTCAGGCTAGTCTAGTTATTCTCTTCAAATCTCTCTTCAAGGTGTTTCAGTCCAGAGAGCCTCTACAGAGATTATGTTTTTTTTTTGTTTCATTCTGTGTAAACTCTAGAATCCTAATCCCAGCAGAGCAGCAGTTTCCTGAAATACTCAAACCAGTACATCTGGTACTAACATCCATGCCATGGATAAAGTCACAGTGATCACAGTTTTTCTTCATTCTGATGTCTGATGTGACCGTGAACTGAAGCTCTTGACCGGTATCTGAATGTTTTTGGGGGATTTTTTTTTTGCATTTTGCTGCCGCCAAGTTATTGGCTGATTAGATAACTGCATAAATGTGTTCCTAATAATGTGGACAATGACTGTATATGCATGTCGAAAATGTGACCACTAAAGTTAAACTAAATAAAATTTCAAAGAGATTCATTTAAAACAAACACAAATGTGTAACTACTGAAGTGATTTTTTTTCAGTATTATGAATTCACTTTTTTTTTTTTTTTAATTAATTGATATATTAAGCTTTATGTTGTTTTTAATTGCCAGTGTGGCATGGACTGCATATTTATTGTCAGTTTTATCACCTGAATGCAAATATAAAGAGAAGGTTGTCTAACCTGGCCAGAGCGATGGTGCGCAGCAGGCGCTCGGTGGTCTCAGACAGGTTGGAGGGTACCAGGATCTCTACAGGTTGGATCTTCAGAACTCTGGCTTCTAGCTCTGAGTGAGATGCGTTATCTATGAAACAGTCCACCATCACATCACCGATGCTGGGCTGCACCACCTGAGATACAGCAACAGACCACAACTCAGTCAGTCACAGATAGAGTCAGAGTGCACAAATATCAAAGCCATCAGTGTCTGCTTATGGAAGAGTACACACACTTTCCAGGAGTCCATGAATTTGTATATTATGGCCAATAAGAAAAGTTGTATCCATGAATTAGGCAACATGAACTTAAAATAACGTTGAATGTTATACTTAATGATTGAGGATTTGGAGGATCTCGATATCTCTCTATGCATCATTCTGTATTTCTGTTGTAATGCATACATTTCATTCCAAGACTGATGCACGGTATAATATTATAGGCTTAGCTTTCTGTAACCAAAATGCTCTAAAGGTTTTCTCTGTCTCTTTTTTAAAGGAAGTTGAGCATAGTGACTTCATGGTCTATATAAGTCAAACCTACAGGCCTTGAACTGTTCATTTGTGGCCAAAACGTATTAAATATCCACCATGTCTCCTCAGAAGCTCCTTAAAAGAAGTATTTAGTGCCCTCTGCTGCCTGTGGAGCAAAATGCAACTGCAAATTAAGACACTAATTCAATTCAAGTCAAATGACACTAAAGTTCCTTTATCTTTCCACAACCTATTAACACTACACATGGTAAACTAAGGTAAAGAGTTGGGGTTCATGTAAACATAAGCAGGCAGTATTGCCCTTCAAATCAAAATTTTTAAAAACAGCCACAATTCATGAGACTAAATGTGTGTTTATTATAACACAATGAACACCAACACCAGTGACAGGTGGTGCACCATTTTTAATGGATGTCCATTGTTTTGTATTGTTTAATGTCAAAATACTGGATGGAAAGACTTTCTGCTTTGGATGACTTCTTTATGACTTGAGTGACACATAAAATTAACACAGAAAATGCACGGTGTAGTGTTTGTGTGTAACAGGATGTTTTGTTAAGCCATGTCACAATATATAATGTTTTTAAAGCTTTCTGACATTTTTATGGCCTTAAGTAGAGTTGAAACATAATTAAGCCTTTGGGAACTCTATAATGATCCCCACTCAAAAGTATTCAAGGGGAGTTGCAATCATGGGAAAGACAAAGGAGCTTCCACAGAAGTTAAAAGAGGAGATTATTTCGTCATACCTGAAGGGCCTTGGGTATAAGAATATTTCCAAAATATTTTACATTCCAAGAGACACCATTGGGGGAATTATAAGGAAGTTGAAAACATATAGGACAGCTGCAAACCTGCCTGGCTGTGAAAGAAAGCCCAAAATTTCATCAACTTAGTCAGGACAACTAAGAAAAACCTGCATGTGACTGAAAGACACCTACAGGATGACCTGAAAAATGGGCAAAGATTCCGGTTGAGAGGTGTAAGAAGCTTGTCAGCGTTTACCAAAAACGTTTGTTAGAAGATATAAAATCTAAAGGATGCTCCACAAAGTACTGAGGCTGGGGGTTTAATAATACTGCACATGTGTTAAACGTTATACAAAATACCTCAAATATGTATCAATAAATTTTTTTTTTTGGTTGTTTAATGAGGTTTGTTTGTCATTTATTGTCATCATTGTTCATCAACATCACTATAATGTCTTTTGAGGTGAGGGGGTTGAATATTTCTGATTGCAACTGTACATACACAATTTAGTATCATATTTGAATCATATTTGATACAATAGGCTTTTATGGCACTTTACTGACCACAACAATGTTTATTTTAGAACAAAAACAAAGACTGTCCATTGTGTTACCTTTTTTTTTTTTTTTTTTAATTTTCACTTTGTGGAAGCCAAAAAAAAAAAAGTTTCTGTCCTTGTTCAGGCAAAGGTGGACTTTACAGTAGTCTTGTGAGAAGTGAATAAATCTCCCCTGGGGGCAGAAGACAAGTTGCAATTGTACTGTATTGATAATTTGGGTGGTGCGGAAACGCAGAAACTCATGGAGCAAATATGATACAAATGGCGTTATAGGGCCAATAATTACTCTGTTAATAACACTGTTGAAGTCTTTCCATCTGATCAGTAGATGTAATCTCTCACTTCAAATTCAAACTGCATACTGGAGTGAAAATCTCACTGGATGAACAACCTGTATTTGTTTTTATTCATATACAGCAAGCAACTTATGTCCATACACACCTGTCTAATGTAAATTTGTAGAGCAGTGATATACGCATGCCTCACTGCATGTATCATAATTCAGCCCAAAAAGGTGAAAAAAGTCAATGACAAACTCGCTCACCCGCACATAAGCCTTTACTATGTTTGTTTTGCATTTTAATGTAAAGAATCATACTTAGTGTCTTAGTTGAAACCAAAGATGTGAAAAAAGTCAATGAAAACTTCCCCGTTCAGCTGCATATGTGCGTTTGTCAGAAAAACCCCTTTCACAGAGCAAGACAGAAGCAGCAAAAATCTAGGGTCATGTTGACACAGTGTACACTATACAATCAATAGATAGAGCTTAGGTTTAACAAGCATGTACTGTACAGTATATTCAAATTTATGATGGGTTTTATAAGTAAATTTACATCAGATAAAAGGATCGACAGACACCCAACATATTTCTGTACTATTTAGAGTTTGAAAAACAAAACAATATCTTACCACCAATCCCACAGTCAGCTCCTTGCTCTGTTTCTCCCAGCTCTCACTCACACACATCAGGCAGCTGCTGGCTGTGTCCTGCACTGCATCTTCTGCTTGCTCCAAGTCCCCTAGCTTCATCAAGGGGTTAACGTCTGAAACACAGCGAACAAAGTCAAACTCACTAAATGTATAGTCTTACATTCATACTCACTACATACTCTTACACGAACTACTCATTATACCGAAAAGTCTCAAATAAACGCTTAACCTAGATAGCAGTAGAATTTCACTGTCTGTCATAAATGAAGCAAAAACTTCCAGGAAAGCAGCACAAAAAAAGCAAAATGACATTCTAATGGAAATTCAACAATGAGAGAAATACATTTAAGAGATTCAGATAAGTAAATTTTAATCTTAAATCAACAAACGACCGATATATTTGATCCACTGGCAAAAGTGAAGTACAATTCAGAATAAAATCTGACACTAATAAAATATTCTTGGATATAAGGCTCATGTGCTAGTACACTGCCATTCACCTCGGTGTTGCAATGATGAATGATTTAATTCATCCTTTAATTCATCATAGTTCATTCTGATTTAGCCAAAAATGCAATCTATACTACAAGTTATCTGTTTCTACAAGCAAGAAACATTTACAAAAAGAGAATAAGCTCTCTACACACCTTCCCCAACCAGTGTAGACTTAGTGTAAAGTGCGCTTAGCTGCCGGGTGAAGAGGGAGCTCTTGTTGGCACTGGAGGCTTTGATTGCTGAGGTTTCTGTCTGTTTTACAACTCCTACCTATACAACCAGATATATATAAAAATATATCACTACTTTCAACTTGAAAGCTCTTAACAAAAAAAAAAGTCAGAATAATAAATAACAATACTCATAATACAACAGAAAGAAATAGAATCTGTACAAATTCAAACAGACAGGTGATATATGGAAAAAGAACAAGTAAGCCAACACACACTACACAGTCAGCTTTAACACACTTCAGCACAGATTTACAAAACTCTGGGAATATACTGAAACATATTCCTCCAAAAATCAGTTGGTGTTTGTTCGACAGAGAACACCATGCCCTGGAAATGAGGGTGAAGCTATCCTGATAAGAAACGAGTTCGGAGCTATCCTGATAAGAAACGAGGGCAGAGCTATCCTGATAAAAAATAAGTGGTGGTGGAGCTATCCTGATAAGAAACGAGTTAGGAGCTATCCTGATAAGAAACGAGTTAGGAGCTATCCTGATAAGAAACGAGTTAGGAGCTATCCTGATAAGAAACGAGTTAGGAGCTATCCTGATAAGAAACGAGGGCAGAGCTATCCTGATAATAAGCAGTGGTGGAGCTATCCTGATAAGAAACGAGGGCAGAGCTATCCTGATAATAAGCAGTGGTGGAGCTATCCTGATAAAAAATAAGCAGTGGTGGAGCTGTCCTGATGGAAATGAGGGTGAGGCTGTCCTGATGGAAATGAGGGTGAGGCTGTCCTGATGGAAATGAGGGTGAGGCTGTCCTGATGGAAATGAGGGTGAGGCTGTCCTGATGGAAATGAGGGTGAGGCTGTCCTGATGGAAATGAGGGCGGAGCTACCCTGGCAGAGATCACTCCCATCAGGATAGAGGTATTTCTTCACAGGATAAGAGACATAAATAAGACTAATTTTGAGGTTTGCCTGTTCTCTCGTAGGGAACAGGTGGACACAATGCTCTCTAGAGTTTTCAGAGAAAGGTGTGGAAACCAAAAATGTCAACACATAAAAGAAATCAGAGGAGAATGACCAAACTGGTCTGAGTTGACAGGAAAGATGGAATAACACATATACTTCCTCTTTACAACTATGGTGAGCAAAAAAAGCATCTCAGCATGCACAAAATATCAAACATGGAGGTAAATGGGCAACAACATTAGAAGAAATGTCCAGTCTCATGGGTGTCTGTGCATATGATGACCTCAGATTTCTCTTCTTAGCTGACAGGAGTGGAACCTGATGTGGTAGTCTGCTGCTGTAGCTCATCCACCTCAAGGTTTGATGCGTTTTCCATTCTGAGAGGCTTTTTCTGCTCACCACAGTTATAAAGTGTGCTTTCACGTTAATGCAGCTCAGTCTGGTTATTCTCTTCTAATCTCTCTTATCAACAAGGTATTACAGCCTGCAGACTCACAGTATCTTTTTTGTACTATTCTGTGTAAACTCTTGAGACTGTTGTGTGAAAATCCCAAGAGATCAGCAATTTCTGAAATACACAAACCAGTCCATCTGACATCAATAATCATGCCCTGGTTAAAAACACAGAGATTTCTCTTTCATTCTGATGTTTGATGCAAACATTACCGGACTTGTATGCCATGTGCTGCTACTACACGTTTGGCTGATTAGATAACTGCAAAAACATGTAGGTGTACATGTGTTCGTATTAAACTGGAAGGCGAGTGTGTTCAACCGGTAAACTTTGCATACATAAGTCTACATTGTTTTAACGACATTTTATAGCAAACCCGAAGCTGAGGACTACACCACTGACTTTGTAGCCCTGAGAGACGAGGCGGCGAACATGCACGAACAGGCGATGAGTAGGGATGCTGGCAGTCATGAAGTTATGATCCAGATGGCAAAAGATGTTTAGCTCCTTTGCAGCGATCTGTACATATGAACACAAGACAGACAGTTAGAGGATTTTTCAAGATTCTCTGATATGACTGTGTACACTGTTTTTAGTACTGATGATACAGCTGCACCACTGAAAAGAGCATTTATCGGGACAAGAGGGAACAAGATTTATACACTTGTCTCTTAGTAAAAGAGGCTTCGTCAATGCTTCAGTCAAGATAATTACTGAAGAGATCTCTACAGAGTTTATCAGACACAGTGAAAAAGGCGTGGCCACTGTATCTGTTAGTTTTTATATATAAGGCAGGGTCTTTGTGTCTGTTATGCCAGAGCCACACAGGAGGATAACGGGACAATTATCTGACAAGTCTCTTGACAATCATAAAAGGGGTCAAGAATTTAGGCTGGGCTTAAACAATTAGCACCCACGATTATCCCATGGCACAGGGACTGTGAAATCTATTCTTAACCTATCCAATCTACTCTTCATTCAGACATGGATGATGTTTAAATTTGTAAATATTTCTCTAATTGCTTACAATTATGCTACTGATTATGCATAAAACTAGGTAAGAAATATATACACAAATAAGCACACACTATGATGTGCTGTATTGCGGAGTAGGTCTGTTTTAGGCGTAAGACAAATATACAATCTTCCCCATACCTCTGCATCCTCTCCAAAGAACCTGTACTTGTAGCCACACTCCACACAAAGTACTGTGTCTTTGTATTGCTCCTTAATCTCCATGTACTGCTGCTCAAGGGGAGTGTAGATACTTTTGGTCCTCTTATTAGGTCCTGCAGGTTCTGGGGGACTCCTCTTAGACACAGAAACACCTCTAGCCTTAGCAAACTGACTGAAGGCAACTGCCTGAGGAGGACATCAGAAACAAACAGCAGTGAGAAGGTGAAGTCAAATTTCCTTCAGACATGAAATCAAAAGGCAACAGAAGGCTGAGGGTTTTCAGATCTTATTCCAACCATCCAACCTCTAACCTCAGAAAAATAAACAGATAGAGAACATCTTATACAGTCTGATTTCATCTAAAAGCACATAGACAGGATTTTTGTTTTGTTGGCCCCAAACCTGTTTGCTTTGATGAACCAGCTCTTCTTCAGCATCCTCCTCCATCTTGACATGTTCTCTTATCGTGTTTTCTAGTTGTCCTGCTCCTAATCCCTCCATCTTCACATTCAGACATGCTTCTCTGCTCTCACTACTTACATGGCAACTGAAACCTCGCAGCTTCTCCAGTGTGGAGCAGGAAAGACTAGCCTTAGAGGCAGGGCCCTGCTTATCTACTGCAAGAAAACAGGAAAACATTGAACTAAAATCCACTAACGAAAAATAATTCTGACAAACCAAATGCTGTTGGATATGTTCTTACATTTAGAGCTAGCATCAGAGCTTGCACTGCTCGTCGGCTTCTCATCTTTCTCCAAGTCTTCCACATTAAGAGAAACTTTAAGGCATTTCTTTAAGGAACCACCTCTGTCAGGTAACAGCAGCCTCTTCTGAATCACCATGAAAAAGACAAAGAAAGAATAGTTCATACAAAGTTTTCTCAAGTGATATCAGCTCTTCTTAAATTTGTGAGTGTGTGTGAGAGAGTGAGTGAGTGAGTGAGTGAGTGAGTGAGAGAGAGAGAGAGAGAGTATATATGAATTGATGCTTATGATTCATGAATTACAAGCGAGGTAAGGTGACTTGCAACATGGTAATGTTTCCTTTATCAGTAATAAGTGTCACGTGACCACAGGACACTCACTCATAAATCCCCAATTGGACATCTTTTACAAAGATGAGCCACAAATGTTCCTAATCATTTATTTCACTTATAATAAGAGAATCAAGCACTCTTCGGCTGCTTAAAAAGGCAAGTGTTCACACTTTGAAGCATCCGTACAAACTGTTTTTTCATCATGTGATCATACAAAGCTTGATCTATCAACCTGCTGCTGATTATGCAAGATGCAAATGTATTATCTATTCCAGATGAGTGTTTAGAGGCCATGGTAAGCTATAAAACATATTTTTAAAAAATGTGTGTGTGTGTAATATATACTGCAAGACTTCACAACTCTACAGGACTAGTGAGAACAGAGGCAGGGTGCATGGGCACGCGCTTTGTTTACAAGCCATGTATAGTTATTAATGGCAGTCGTTTTCAGGTTTATAATTAGGTCTAAATATGATGTTCATGTCAGATAACCATGCTCACCTTGCCTCTGTTTTCCTGACTGCGATCAGCACACTTAATCCTTGGCTCATCGACCTCTGCGCCTTTATCGGCTGCACTGCTGAAGAATCTGCTGATAGTCGTCTGTGTGCTGGACTTTACACAAGCCTTGCCTACTGACAGCCTTTTAAGATTAGAATTCATGTTTATTTAAATAGCACAAAGTAAATATTTCAGAAGTTACAGCGTTGCTTAACAGACTACAATCCTAATCCTTTAAATAGCTCGGCAGTATCACAAGCAGCCATCCTGGCAAGACACCGCACTCATGTTGGCGCGTATATGACGTTTCAGTTCGACCACATGTGACACCGCGGGGCTGTTCGAGAGCTGACAGGATGCGTACGAGATGCGCAGAAGAGGCTGTAGTTACGTTGCACAGTAATCCCCTGCTATATCGCGGTTCATATTTCGCGGTCCCGGTATATCGCGGATTTTTATTTGGAACATAACTTTTTTTTTTTTTTTGCGGATTTTCCCGGTATATCGTGGTATCCGCAAACCTTATCGTGAATTGTTTTTATGTTGAAATAAGGTAATTTATTAATCAAAAAATATAAATATTAATTACAAAAATATAAATATTAATTAAAATGAAGTAAAATGTTAATAATATATAAAATACTGTACAGCGTATTTACTTAAGAGACAAGGAACACGTAGCGTTGTGCGGGGATGCTGAAAATCAAAATACAGTACTGCTGGAGGAACGAGTCTGGCCAATCGGAATGCTCCATTCATTTGATCACGGTTGTGATTGGCTGCTGGCTATGCGTGCAGTTGGAGAAAGGGAAGCAGAATTCTCCAGCATCACAGTTTTTCGCGTGTCACTGTCCCGAGTGTTCGATTTTGTTCGTGTACGCTGCATTTTTACGCTTTTTTCTGCAAGCCCTATTATGTCGCCCAAACGCTCCGCACCTTCTAAAGGCTTCTGGCAAGGAAAATACATACATACATAAACCAAATTCATGTCAATATATGCTTGCAAATGTTTTCTGTGTGTGTTTAAAGAGTGTGGGAGGGACATTTATGGCTTAAACAATAAAAAAAAAAACATTTGGTGGTGGCGTCCGTGTGTCGCAGATTTTCGTTTATCGTGGGTGGCAATAAACGGGGGACTACTGTACTGTACACTATTTGGCTACATGCTTGTGTGCACACATGACCGTCACACCCATATGCTGTTCTAACAAGTTAAAAGCATAAATTTGTCTTGAATTTGTTTGTATGTGAAGATTAAGATTTCCTTTCATTGGAACTAAGAGGCTCAAACCAGTTCTATCATGACAATGCCCCTGTGCACAAAGCAAACTCCACGAAGACATGGATTGGCAAAACTTGCGTGTCCTGCGCAGATCCCTGACCTCAACTCTAATGAACACCTTTGGGATGAACTGCAACACTGCACCCCATCTCACTGACTCAACATCTCACTGGTTGAATCTGCATATCCTCACAGCCATGCTCCAAAATGTAGTGGAAAGTCTGTTATAATAGAAAAGAGGAGAACAAACTCAAATTTAATGTCCATGGTTTTGCAATGAGCACATGTGGGTCTGATGGACGTTTTAGCAAGGTGTTTTTAAATTCTCAAATCTGGTTGGTCAGTAGGTGTTATTTAATTGTCTATAACAGCAGCTCTGGCAATAGCACTGACCTCTAAACATATCAAAGGGATACAATAATGCCATAATTCTTTAATCATTTCTGTAGTATGGTGGACACTCATACATTCGGTAACCGTTTAGTTTAGCAAGTAACTTTTAGCCATTTTAAATTTATGTAAGCATTTTCAGCACTTTGTAACAGTCAAGCTTTCTGCCATGGGAAAGGCTTCAAGACAGAAGACTGTCATTTTTTATTTATTTATTTATTTAAATATTATTCAATAGAGAGGAGAAGGGGGCTGGTGAGAGGATGAGGTTTTTATAGCTGCTGTAATGTAAGTGATAGCAGGGAGTAAACTGTTTCCTGGACAGAACAATTCTATAAAATAAGGACCCCATCTCTGGACTATTTAGAAACTTATCTTGGTCCCATTATATCACAGTGAGTATTGTAATCTTATAACCCCTGGATATTTATAGTCATTTTATTATATTTTATTTTATAATGTGATATTTGTGGCATATTTATGAGTGAATTGCTGTTAAGATAAATTGCATAAAATAAATTGCTGTATATGAGAAAGAAACCACTCTGGCACATGCTTACTCAGTAACTGCTTTGTCCTGCATTGGATCTAGGGTCTATTTCTGGAACACTGGTTGTGAGACAGGAATACACCCTGGGTGGAATGCCAGTTCATGGCAGGGCACGTTCTGCACACAGATACACGCATTCACACCTAGTGCCAATTTATCTTAACCTGTTCACCTAGCGTTTTTGGAGGGTGAGGTGGGATTTAATGGGGAAACACCAAACAGGGCATGAATTTATAAGAAGATAATGCCTTTCTGGGTAGTAGCAGTAACTTTGCATCATGTCTGGTGATAACAGCATGCACCATCCTGTTTATATCTTCTATAAAAGCAGCTCTGACAGTAGCATCAACTGCAAGTCAAATCACATGTCTATATTTCTGTTCTCATTCTGATATTGTTCTATAGTAACAGCTTGTTCACAGGGACTTCTGTTATTTGGGGGAAAAAATACCTGTATAATTATTATTGATATGGTGAAGATTTCTGTCAGGAGACATTTACTAGAGTTATAGAATAATTAAATCAACAGAGTCGAGACAGAAGAGTTTCCATTTGTCTTAATTAAGAGGAAGAAAAAAGGGGCTGGAGAAGGAATGATATTAATAGCTGCTGTAAAAGGATGTGATAATAGAACTAATTTATCTCATGAACATTCCACAACTGTTAAAAAAAAGTGTCAATTTTTAAAACATTTTTTTTTAAATGTTGGCAAATTGTAAAAAGGAAGAAAAACACTTCAGGTGTGTTGTCATAGAAAAAGGTTCAGCTTCAGTGTGGAAATATTCCTTCACTTGGCAATCGCATCACTTTAGATTATTTTCTATTAACGGCATGTGCCGAGGTGTTTTATTCCTTAACTTTGGAGCAGAAAAAGCACAAAATGTAAACTGACAGTAGCTGCCTCAGTCACAACCTGTCCCTGCTGCTTTCAGGAATAGTTTCTTCTTTGGTAAAGGAGCAGATCTGGAGGGTTTATGGGTATGGAGTGTTTTGGTGAGCATGGATGTTTGGATGTTGTCGTCCCCCACTTTCACAAGTTCACTCAGATTTTTTGATGGTGGAGTGGCTGTCTCAGGACGCCATGACTCTCCCTTCTAACTATGCTTTCATGAACATACCCAATAATTTGTTTGTTTGTTTTTTTCTCACACTACGCATGCTACTCCTGAGACATCAGTGATCCTGACCCCATCTGCTCGCTGGACCTGCTTGATCTATCCTGATGCCCTACGTCTGGTTGGAGTCTCATCACATAGAGGCCACTCACTGCTGCTAAAGATGGTTCCACATGGACAGGCTGGAGATACATGAGATTTATTGCATGGTACTACTTAGAAACCATAAAGATAGCTTCGGACTGCAATTGATACAAACAGCACTCAAGTTTGCATCAGTGAACAGTTGATGACTTCAGTAACCATGTTAAAAATGAGAATTTTTCACTGGTTACATAAATTGCATTATTTGACCATATAGTACACAGTTACAGAAAGGAAATGATTTACACCTTAACATTATGACCACCTGCCTAATATTGTGTTGGTCCCCCTTTTGCTGCCAAAACAGCCCTGACCCATCCAGACATGGACTCCACTAGATCCCTGAAGGTGTGCTGTGGTATCTGGCACCAAGATGTTAGCAGCAGATCCTTTAAGTCCTGTAAGTTGTGAGGTGGGACCTCCATGGATGAAATTTGTTTGTTCAGCACATCCCACAGATGCTCGATTAGATTTGAACACCTCAAACTCGTTGTTGTGCTCATCAAACCATTCCTGAACCATTTTTGCTTTGTGGCACGGTGCATTATCCTGCTGAAAGAGGCCATAGCCATCAGGGAATACTGTTTCCATGAAAGGGTGTACATGGTTTGCACCCTGACTAGTCTGTGGCTCCCCGTACTCAACAAACTGTGATGCACTGTGTATTCTGACACCTTTCTATCAGAACCGGCATTAACTTTTTAGCAATTTGAACAACAGTACCTCGTCTGTTGGATCGGCTCACACGGGCCAGCCTTCTCTCCCCACGAGCATCAATGAGCCTTGGCCTCCCATGACCCTGTCTCCAATTCACCACTGTTCCTTCCTTGGACCACTTTTGATAGATACTGACCACTGCAGACCGGGAACACCCCACAAGAGCTGCAGTTTTGGAGATGCTCTGATCCAGTCATCTAGGCATCACAATTTGGTCCTTGTCAAATTCGCTCAAATTCTTACGCTTGTCCATTTTTCCTGCTTCTAACACATCAACTTTGAGGACAAAATGTTGACTTACTGCCTAATATATCCCACCTATTAACAGGTGCCATGATGAGGAGATAATCAGTGATAGTCACCTCTCACTGCTCATAATGTTTTGGCTGATCGGTGTATAATCACACTTTCCGGTGTCACCCAGATGAGAGTCTGGTACCTCTGAAGGTTTCTTCCTGATATCATCTCTGAGATTTTTTCTGACACCACTGCCTCTGGCTTGCTCAATAGGGATAAATTCATACATTTAAACTGCTAAATGTCTTTAAAGCTGCTTTGTAACAATGTCCGTTGTTAAATACAATATACAAATAAACCCGAAAATCATAAAATCAGAGGCAACTTGTTTCGTAAATGTCAAACCCTTTTATTTGTAATAATACAAAAACAAGGCTGTCAACGTCTGTGTAGATATGTGTAGAGTGGAGACTGTGTAACAGATTAATGTGAAAAACAACATTTTATTTCCACATTGCTTGAGTATAAAGAACAGAGATTTTTCATGTAATGTATAGGAAGCTGTAATCTGTTGCTGTATCTGTGACACAATCATTAAATATGAGCAACACCATCGAGCGTTTAAACTCCAGAAAAATAAAGAAAATCCAGAGCTTAAAGTCATACTGCTGTAACCAACCTCTTCTTTCTTTTTGTTTGTTTTTTTTTAACAAAACTGAATAAACCTTTACACATGGAGGTTGCACAGAGATTTCACATTATATTAGACACAGTGGGATTGTAAACACACAGTAATGAGAAATATATACTATCGGATAGTGAGCGGAGAGTGAGTAGAGTATTGCGTATTGCTTAGAACTTTGACTGGTGTAGAAAATGATTTCAAACACTGACGATTGTTCGTTAAAACGTAATACCGAGGCCACGTTTCTACCGGAGGAAAATGTGTGATTTGACAACGAAAAGTGGTTACGCTGCAATTTCTAAGCTCTTTAGTCTTAAAAAAATCAGCTGATGAACTATACAGATGCCTTCAGACAAACATGAAAAACGTCATAATAATAAATAGGACACACTTAAGGTACTTAAGAGTGTTTAAATAAATCCAACTACACATTAGCTTGCATAACATTCAGTTTCCCACCGCTTTTCACTCGTTAAATAGATTTCAGTCTATTGCACCAGTAATGCAATCTTCTCCCTGCTGTAGCTCTCTGATCCCCCTGAGCAAACACAGTGAAAAACCGTGACAAATACTGAAGGAGTCCTGTGAAAGAAAAAGAAAAAGAAAAAAACAAAGGAGGAGGAAATGAAGTGTTGTTTAGCGCACACCTCACATCACAAGAAAAACGAGAGAAGAAATCCTGATTACTTTGGTATCCGAGTGTAAAGGGTAACGAAGCCACAACCAATCCCGATTATTATAACATTTATAACATTTTCATGGATTTTAATGAAAAAAATGTAGTTTATAGGTTTATAGCATCATGTACACAATCAAACAAGTCGCTGCTTTGGATTTTGTTTATTAACAAACAAAAAAATCTGTGATGGAGGAAACTTTCTTGTGACAAAAGTGTTTTTGTTTATATATTTTTTTTCCTGACAGTAAGCAACTCATAAAATGGTGTATTTGTGAAGAGCCAGCTAAATCCTGACCACACTGTTCTTAGCATTGCACTACAATCAGGATCTGAACTACTATGCCTACAAACTGTAACATCAGTGGAAACATGGCACAAATAAAAGCTAAATGAGGCATGTGACCTGACATGCAGAGCACCAATCATTTCTCTTTGTCGGTCATAACAGGTTTTTTCGATCCTGCGCCAAGCAACAGGAAACAAATGAAGCGGGATCCAATTTACAGGAGCCAGGAGTTTCAATAAACACAAGTGTAAATGAAATATCCGCCATCACCTCACACCGAGACCTGAAGAAAGCAAATAGGACAGAATGGAAAGAAAAAGTAGTCACAAACCAGGAGCTGTGTGTTTTATTAGTCCATGTGCCCTGCAGCCGCCTTTTCAAGTCTTTTATGCACGGCTCCTTTATATATATAAAAAAAACGATCTGGAATAAGAAAGGAGAATAAAGAAAAAAGAAACTTGATCTCTTATGAGGATGAATTAGAGAGAGAAGCTTCGATTTCCAGGTAATTGCATCATCTGGGAAATTAGTGCTGCTGCAAAGTGCTCTAAACAGGGGAGAGAAAAACGCCAGCAACCTTTATACTTCTTTTGATAGGTAGAGACATTGAAATTAGAATGAAATTTGCTGCTTTCTTCATTTGGATATTAGATTTTTCATTACTTGAGTGAAAGTGACGCAGATGAATTGTGGAAATACAGACAGCTGAAGCTGAGCAGCAGAATAGCACAAGCTATTAAGTCTATAAGTCTACATGGCAACATCACAAACGCGTACACTCTCAAAAGAAATATTTCTTTTGAGGGGACTCCTTAAATATGTACCTTTCACCTTGAAGCAAAGATTTACGCGACACGTCTTTAGGTTCAAGATTGAAACATTCACGTGTGCCTCAAGTGGTTAAGGCTCTGGGTCGTTGACCGGAAGATCGGGGATTCAAGCCCTAGCACCCCCAAGTTACCACTGTTGGGCCCTTGAGCAAGGCCCTTAACCCTCTCTGTATCACAGCTGACCCTGTGCTCTGACCCCAACCTCCAAGGATATGCGAAGAAAAAATTTCACTGTGCTGTAATGTATATGTAACAAATAAAGGCTATTTCTTTCTTCTTTCTAAAGGAAACCCATTAAAGGTTTGGGCCCTTGATAGCATTAACTCATTCACAATGAAAGGTCCACCTTATTATGAACATTGCTTACACAGACCTGAAATGAGATGTTGCGTTATTTCTGATGGCACGACACGATTGTACAGTGTTTCTCTAAAGCTGTCGTCTAACGTAGCTCATGTGGACTGTAAATGAAAACATGACGTGTTTTGTTCTCGCTCGTGTTACAGCAGAAATCAGTACCAGCAAATGTAGTTTCACAACCTGTACTACTTCAAATTAAAAAAATAAAAAATAAAAAGTTTGCATTAGTCATCTCATCCTGGTAATATGTATTCTGATATTTGAAGAGACTAATAACGAGACATAACACGTGACAGTTTTTCCTGCAGTGTAAACAGTTTGTTTGTTTGTTTGTTTTTGCTCTGGATGCCTTGTGTTAATTTACATCATGGAGAAAGTATATAAAATAAAATATGTACTTAATAGAATTAAAAACAGCTCATAAAAAAAAACAAAATAGTGAAGCTAGCATTTATCAGTTGTTAAGTTAATGTTTACATTTGTTGTTTTTTTTGTTTGTTTTTTTTACAAGTGTTCTGTCAGTTATAAATAGATAGATTTATCTGTATAATATTTAAAACAGAAAAATTCCCATCCTGTTATTATTGTTACATTCATTGCTCGCCGTAACTCATATGCAACATAAACCATACCAGCCACACAGCGCGCACACACGCACACACACACACACACACTTCCCTTATTAGTGAATAAGCCTGTCCTGTTTGTAGAAACTCCAGAGATATGATGTGCTTTATGTGCGGTTGAGTGTCTGGAAGATTCTGGATATCTGGAGCATGACAGGACCGGTTTCAGTGTCATTCATCCACTGTGTGCTGTTCAGAGGATTCTCCAGCATGTCCTCAAACGCTGCAGGCCAAAAACGCAATACAACACCAGGATTAAAAGAACAACTCAAAACAAGCACCATCAACTCAACATCGGCAAACAAGCAGTGGATTCTGGGAGACTGCTTTTCAGTTCGGCTCAAAATCTGAATCAGTCATGCTGCAAAGGGGTCAACAACAGGGTGAGCTGAAAAAGCAGTTAACAGACTGGAAACAGCAAAACACAGCCAACAAAGAGAGCGGTATACACAGAAGACGGACCATCACAAATACAGCACATGACCACAAACAGCATTGAATAATACTGAGCCTTGTTTTATCAAAATGAATACAAATTAATTGACTCAATTGACAAAAGGAAACCCAGTTAACCCAGTCAGTGTTTGAGTTTACAGGAGACTCACTAGTGTAATATAACAAATACACTATATTGGCAAACGTTTTGGGACACCCCTCCAAAATATTAAATTCAGGTGTTGTTTTTCAGGGTTTCGGCTCGGCTCCTTAGTTCCAGTGAAAGGAACTCTTAATGCTTCGGCATACCAAGACATTTTGGACAATTTCATGCTCCCTACTTTTTGGGAACAGTTCCAACATGACTACACACCAGTGCACAAAGCAAGGTTCATAAAGACATGGATGAGTGAGTTTGGTTTGGAGGAAATACACAGAATCCTGACCTCAACCTGATAGAACACCTTTGGGATGAATTAGAGCGGAGTCTGCGAGGCAGGCACCAGGCGCTTCTAGAGGAACGGTCAAAAATTCCCATAAACACGTTCCTAAGCACTGTGGAAAGCCTTCCCAGAAGAGTTGAAGCTGTTATAGTTGCAAAGGTCGGGCCAATTCCATATTAAATTCATGTGCATGTAAAGGCATTCCTAAAACATTTGGCAATATAGTGTATGCATACCCAATTAGGACTGTAAAAAAAAATTGGCACCCTATACAAGGAGGGAGAGTGAAGTTGTGTCCAAAATGATGAATTATACACTATGTAGTCTAGTGTCTGGTGTACAGTATAAAATTTTAGAACGCTAGTATCGTCTCAGTTGAAACATTACCATTTTTTTTTTACTAATCATAAGTATAAGCCGTTTCCCAGTCGATGTGAAATAACCAAATTTACAATTGTGGACACAACTTTCCGAAAATAAAAAATTTAAATCTAGGTCAAGGAATCGCAATGTGTGTGATTATCTATATATCAATTCATTTATTCATGCTGAATTAAAACAACAGGAATGTTTTTGTTCATTTTATTTCACAGCTGTCGTTTATGTATGACGTTAGTAAATCTTTGAAGGTTTAGGATGTATTCATTGATAGGGATTTCAAAGCACTTCTGTAAGTCTCGCTGGATAAGTGCATCAGCCAAATGGCATAAATCTAAATGACTGATAAATGAGCAAAATTTATTTAAAATTTAGAAAAGATCATCACCAAGCAAACCGACTTACCCAGCAGTATTTTGGGGTTGGTGAGGCCGAGCTGGACCACAGGATTCTCCAGTATGGCTTGAAACAGAGGGCTGTTAGTGTCGATGCCCTTATCGAGATCCTCAGGTGAAGGCTTTCTGTCACCGAGCAACCATTCACACTGCGTAAAAGCAGACCAACAAAAGTCAAGAAGTGACCAGCAGAAAGATCTAATCGGTGTCAAAAATATAGCAATTTAAATGAATATAAATATAAATACATCAATGTAAATAATAATGTTAAGTAGATCAGGTGGTATTTTATATATCCAGGACTAACGTATAAGGACTCTTAATCAAGACCTGTTCATTAAAAGAGGATTATTTTGCATACTACGTAAAACTGTTATGTCTTACAACATACGTGAATTCAGAACACACAGCTTTAGATTTGCACTTAGCACAGGCGTTACAACTTAACTGCCGCCATCTTTTTCTATGGTGGCTTCAAGTCCTGGGTTATTGGTAGGATTTAATTATTACATGACTTTCTGATCCATCCAGTAGACTTGTTTGTGATGTTTTAGCTTAACCTGCTTTCCCCTTTAAGATAACACAGCACATGTCGTGTAATTGAGAGTACTCTATTAATTGAGGAATAAGAGAAAAGAAGTGATGAAAGCGGTTGTTTCATCTGACAAAGAGTGTGAGAGTCCATGGGCTGCAAAGCTCATTGTTCTGGGTCTTAATTACATAAAATTAGTATTAGATTTCAAAGAGTCAGGCAACTGATAACATTTACCTGTTAACTTCATGTCAATTACTGATAATAACTGATTAATAAATAATTGTTTTCAGGTTACATTGTCAGGGTGCAATATTCACAACACTATTTGTTTAGAGACTGAAAGAAGGGACCTCGTGTTCAAAACTATTTAATGCCAGGAAAGTTACTCCTGTACAGAGTTGGGTTACACACATTGCTTAAGTTAATTTTCTGGGATCTTTATTCAGATTATGCAAATCACCTACGCCTCTGAGGCGGTCTCTTAATAGAAACACCTGGGACAGTGTTTTAAATAGCGTTTACATGTCTGTTTTTAAATGCAAGCATTTGCCTTTAAGGCTGAAAAAAAAAATCAGCGGATAGAAAATGTGGACTGTCAAACAACCTGTGGTGGCTGAGAAGTGCAAAACAAAATAACAATTCCGAAAACAAAATAACAAATCCAAAACGCAACGACAATTTAGACAAACATAGTTTGCGAATGGAATTCCTACCACTGATTGGAAGAGACATCCGTCACTTAAGATATACAGGAAATACAGCTGGCTGCGGCAGCAGAAAGTTGGGTGTGTGTGTATTTGTGTGTGCATGAACGCAGCTCTGCTCTTTACTTACGTGCCTCTGCATTCCTTACATAGTTTAATCTGGAATGGTTGTGTCGTCAAAACATACCTGTGTTCTTTAGGTGTGCTTTTAGAGATCGCAAACTAATCTTTATGCCATGATACGCTATCAGTATATAAAAAATCTTAGCATATGAAGAATTCCATTCACAAAAAAAAATACACCTAGATTTTTCGGTTTGTCGTTGTGTTTTTGGTTTTGTTATTGTGTTTTCGGGTTTGTTATTTTCTTTTGCACTTCTCAGCCACCGTAATAAAGTGACAAATAAAATATAAATACGTTAACATGAAGGAGTAGATGGTTATGGGATATAATATTGCCATAGTGTTGCTGGAAAATTGTCAAACATGCCTAAATGGCAAATTGGTGATTAATTCAATATTTACATTTGATGTGTCCAGTTTCAGCATCAACTCTATCCACTATTTACAAAACGTCCTAATATTTGAGAAAGAGAGACTTACAGCAGCATCCTGTTGATTATTATTGACCCGGAGGGCATCGATCACTTCCTTCTCATCAAACCCCATCTCCATCAGTGCAATCACTGCCTGCACACAACACACAGAGGTGAACTGTTCAACTATTTCAAAATATTACAAACAGCAGCAACACAAAAAAAAACAATGTACAACATACAATTCTGTTTACAGTCAATGCAAAAACAATAAGTAGAAAGAGGAAGAAGACAAACCTTCACTCAGGTTAAAAACCAACCTCTTGTGAAACACGGCACTAACCCGTGAGTCCGGCCTGAACTCTCGTTTCCTCCGGATCCTCTTGAAGATCTCTGTCAGCTCGTCCTGCTTGGCTTCCTCCAAGCTGGATTGTGAGGAGGTAGCGGCTGGAGCCGAGGCAGACGGACCTGCAGACGCAGACGCAGAAATAGCCGCTGCAGATCCCGCTGCTCCTTGAGCTTCCTGGCCCGGCAGGGGCGTGTCGACTGTGGGGTCGTCCACATGCTCGATCAGCCACTCCATAGCCTGCGTCACAGACATGCTGTGAGGGAAGTGACTGTGATTAGTGCAGATGAACCTGCTAGAACAAATTACTTTATTATACTAAAGCTCTTGCTATACGAGTGCATTTATATTAACTTTCAAAACAGAATAAGGACACAAAGAGTGAGTATATGCTCACTGGTTTAGACGCAGTGCTTTGACTGCACGGCTCTCTGGGAAACCCATTTCAGTCAGCTGCTGCAGCGCGTTCTCATCCACACGCTCCTCATCGTCCTCATCCAGCATGGCTAAAATAAACAGACAGAGAGGGGAAGGTTTAAGCTGTGAAGGAAAATAAAAGCATTTAACCCTGCATTATTACAAACACTCACCATTGGCCTTTTTGAAAAGCTCAACAGCGTCTGGATTCAAAGCAAGGAGCTTCTGCGCTACCTCAATTAGCGACACCAGAATCTTCCTCAGTTCTGTCTGGAACTAGCGTAGAAAAAAAAAAAACACATACAAAACACCCTTATGTCCAACAAATTCCACTTTTTCAAATAAATCTAAATTTACCAACATTATCAGAAAATCGCACTTATAGCACAAACAGTCATGAACCTTCTCCCCCCAATCTTTGATTTTCATAGATTCCAAATATTTAGTCAATTTAGGGAGAAAATAAAAATAATTTATGTTTCAGCACAACTTCCTGTCTAACTGTTCTCACTCACGTCTCTGATGTTGTGCTGTGCGACAGTGCGGTCAGAGTGACGAGTAGACAAATTTGCAGTGGCTTTGAGGATAGCATCTTTATCAGGAGCCTTGCTCTCCTGTTTCTTCTGCTAGTGAACCGAAAGAAGAAGAAAAAAGAAGATAGATAGTGTACAATGTGATTATACAGCTTTGACTGAATTCACAATAATTAGCAGATCATTTTAAGAAATGGTGCAAATAACAGCGGGGTTACCTTCTCTTCTGTAGACACGTCGGTCATTTTAGGATGTGGTGGTGGTGCTCTCTTTTTTATCAATAACAAGCAGTCTGAAAAAGAAAACAAGCACAAGCATAAATGTGGTGAGTGAATGAACATCGATCAGGGTATCGGAAAGTGTAACAAATGCCACTAATACCTTTATCTTTAAGGTTTTCGTCTGCGACAGTTTTGCTTTCAGTAAGAATCCGCTCTGTAGCTGCGTGAATGAGTTTGTGGTGTGTGATGGTTTTGGGATCCTCTAGACTCCCATGTGCACACTGTCAATAAAAAAATGATTAATTAATTTTAAAAAAATATATATTAAAACACAATTAAAAAATACAATGAATGTTGTTTAATATTTTTCATAAAACACTGATATGCACTAATACCTCAGAAATAAAACCCTGGGACACAAAAGTTTATTAGGCTTCAGAGATTTTTTTCTTATTTATAACGAACTGAAATGATCAAACAGTTCAGATATAACTACATATCTGATATTTTGTCGTCAATTCTTCTTGACACACCTGTTTAACAAACTATTTTTCTGTTACATTTCACTGCAGAACACACATATACATTTAACAATTTCATTTTTAAGCCCTAACTTTTTTTTTCCTAAATTGTAAAATTAAAGTGCATTTGATAAAAAAAAATAATATTAATATTCTGACACAAGGGTGTGCAGGACAACACCATTTCCATATTTCTATAACAGAAGATAAAATTTTAAGAGAGCATAATCTTGAGAAAAAAAAAAAAACATTTGTTCAAGTCCTTTTCTGGAAAACGTCCTTGAAATTCACACAAACGTCCTGAAGGGAATATGTGCTATGCCATCTGACCCTTGATCATTCCTCAAGCTCTATAATCATGACAGAAACACAGATCTCAGGGGACGAGGATCATTTTCAATGCCTGTTCATTTAAGGCACAGTGCTGCTCGGGACGCACCTTTCTGGTTATAACTTCAGCAGAGAAAAATGATCATGATACAACGGGACTGAGGATGAATCTATAAGTCACAGGCTAGGGTTATGGTCTCTGGATGAATCTATAGGTCACAGGTTAGGGTTATGGTCTCTGGATGAATCTATAGGACACAGGTTAGGGTTATGGTCTGTGGATGAATCTATAGGTCACAGGTTAGGGTTATGGTCTGTGGATGAATCTGTAGGTCACAGGTTAGGGTTATAGTCTGTGGATGAATCTATAGGTCACAGGTTAGGGTTATGGTCTGTGGATGAATCTATAGGACACTATTTAGGGTTATGGTCTGTGGATGAATCTATAGGACACAGGTTAGGGTTATGGTCTGTGGATGAATCTATAGGTCACAGGTTAGGGTTATGGTCTGTGGATGAATCTATAGGACACAGGTTAGGGTTATGGTCTCTGGATGAATCTATAGGACGCAGGTTAGGGTTATGGTCTCTGGATGAATCTATAGGACGCAGGTTAGGGTTATGGTCTCTGGATGAATCTATAGGACGCAGGTTAGGGTTATGGTCTCTGGATGAATCTATAGGACGCAGGTTAGGGTTATGGTCTGTGGATGAATCTATAGGACGCAGGTTAGGGTTATGGTCTCTGGATGAATCTATAGGACGCAGGTTAGGGTTATGGTCTGTGGATGAATCTATAGATCACAGGTTAGGGTTATGGTCTCTGGATGAATCTATAGGACGCAGGTTAGGGTTATGGTCTCTGGATGAATCTATAGGACGCAGGTTAGGGTTATGGTCTCTGGATGAATCTATAGGACGCAGGTTAGGGTTATGGTCTCTGGATGAATCTATAGGACGCAGGTTAGGGTTATGGTCTCTGGATGAATCTATAGGACGCAGGTTAGGGTTATGGACTCTGGATGAATCTATAGGACGCAGGTTAGGGTTATGGTCTCTGGATGAATCTATAGGACGCAGGTTAGGGTTATGGTCTCTGGATGAATCTATAGGACGCAGGTTAGGGTTATGGTCTCTGGATGAATCTATAGGACGCAGGTTAGGGTTATGGTCTCTGGATGAATCTATAGGACGCAGGTTAGGGTTATGGTCTCTGGATGAATCTATAGGACGCAGGTTAGGGTTATGGTCTCTGGATGAATCTATAGGACGCAGGTTAGGGTTATGGTCTCTGGATGAATCTATAGATCACAGGTTATGGTCCTAGAGTAGTGTCATTCCTGCTCTGACACACATGATTCAACTCATTGGCTGATCAGTTAAATCAAGTGTGTTAGGAGAACTCCAGTGTGCAGGACCAGGTCGTGCTCCTCCTCTGTGGGACAAATAAGTTCTAGTCTTAGCAAGGCAACGGTACAGCTTGGTTAATTATAAATAGCACTGTGTCTCCTTGCCTGCTAGAGTCTAAAAATACACTGCAATGACACTGACAGATCTAGCAGGCCTCGCTTGAAAAGCTTTGGAAGCCAGCGATGGATGTGAGCCAAGTGAACCAACATATAGCACTTGACAGCTAGTCAGTTAACTCTACATACGTGCTTCAGGCATTTCTCCTTCAGCTTCTCTATAGTGGTGTCTTCAGTGACTTCCTCCAGCCACTCCGTGCCCTCCATGGTACAGATGTGGATCTTCAACACGTTCCCTGCGAAGATCTTCTCTTCTTGCACGAACATGGTCGAGCTCGAACAAGCAGCTTCTCCCAGAACACCGCAGCCGGAGCCGTGCACTGTATAGCTAGCGCGCTAACTGTTTATTAGCTAGCGAAGCTACACTCTGCTTCTGCCGATTACAACCACACCAGTCTCCACTTAGTTATTGTTATTCGATCATTTTTGCAAGCCGTAAGATATATCCAGTCACCGTGTCCTCTACTAAGAACCCTCGAACGCAACCTAATATCCTCGGCAGCTCCAGTTGAGCGCCGTCTCGTTTCCACCTGTGATAACAGAGACAGCAGCGGCATACGGAAGAGCGGGGCACCACACATCTGCGCATGCGCGAGTCTCTCTTCTCCACAGAGCACCGTGCAAAAGTTTGTGTCCCCTCTATTATACTGTATATGTCGGACCTAAAAAAGGAGCTATAGTTTCACTAAACATATCATAGCTCTGTCATGCAGTCATTTGTTATATTTTTACTTTCAAAATGTTTATTTTAGTTTAAACATTTTATTCTAGCTTTATTTCATATATGTATTTGGTGCCTTGTCATTTATGTTACCTACGGAAACACTCTAATTTCCTCATGTGATTAATAAAGTCTTATTTTATCGTAAGCAACATGCTTCCACCCATGCATACACTCTTGTATTACTTATCCGACACAGAAACAGTGGGCGATTTAAAGATGCTAATGAGCCTAGCACGTGTTTATGGACTTCGGAAAACTGGAGGACACAGAGGAAAGCAATCATGCACTTGCACAAACACACACAGAGAGAGAGAGAGAGAGAGAGAGAGACAAGCACTTAATATATTGTGTGCTATATTTCATCCCAAAAGTGTTTCAGACTCATGGTATATGTATATAAATGTGGCATCCTAAAAAGTTCCGTTATGTGATCATTAATTTTGTAATTAGATTAGAGTAGATTATAAATTGCCAGTTTTCCTCCCGAGCCTGTGTTACTAATGTGGATTTTCTGTAGGTGTGTGTGATAATCCACTGCTTCTTTGACCAGATGAATTGGTGCATTAATGTGTAATCATAATTATGTCAGAAATAAAATAATAATTAATTATAATTCAGTTTTCACTGTTTAAATAAATACTAATTACACTTCTAATCAGTCCAAACATACTGGATGTCTTATTTGAGTCATTTCTGGTGACTTACTAATGTGACACTATGGCTGATGATGTTCATTGTGTTTGTAGCACATGATCAGCTCATTATTCCATTATTTTCCAAGTGTTGTGGAAGATATAAATGTGTCAAAAGCAATTATGTTAATGGATGGACCCTAGGAAAAGGAGGTAATCTGTAAGAAGGACAAAGCGAGTTACAGCATGAGTTTATAAAGGTCGACTACAAATTGTATATAAAACCTGCACTGGATTATAAACGATTTCCGCCCCTTCCAATATGGCGGACGCATTGACATGTCGGTGTACATGTCAATATCCGGTACTGCGCACTCTACTGTTTAAAAATATGGAATTTACATTTTTTTTAAATTTAATATTATTTTACCACTTGAGCTTCGTCCAAAACATTTCGTTATTAATTATTATTTTATTTAATACCTAAATAAATATAGAAACATATGTCGCCATGTTGTTGATTTTTAAAAATGCTTGACGTATACAGGAGGCGTTTAGAACGCATTTGAAAGTAAACCCAGCGACGGAAACAACAACAACTTGGACTGCTTGTGGACTCTCGTTACATCAGATCGACATTTATTTCTTCGAAGACGATGAACTTTGGCAATTTTCTTCCCAGCGCGAGCAGTTTCCGGAGTGTGGCCTGCGCCGGCGGTCTGCTCGCGCTCACCTCGGCGGGATACTGGGCTTATCGCAGGCTGAAGAGGAGAAGCGGTCTGCCCGCTGCCGATCATCAACCTGCTCCAGGTAAGAAGAGAAGAGCTCACTTAGCACTTAGCTTGTGTCTTTATAATCAGCTTACAGTTTACAAAGACACACAGAGATGGTGTGTGTGTGTGTATGAAATGAAAGACTTTAATATACAGCGGATAAACAGGATAAACCCCGGTGTGTAGTTTAGCTAACAGAGCTAGCTATAAAGCGCTTATCTGAGCTAACGTTAGCCCGCGATGCTACATGGCTCTTGAGAATTTAAGGTTAAAATGATTTAAGGCCTAAAAGTGTTGATGGGAGGAATAAAACACTTGGAGTTGTGCTTTTAGATGAAATGAATGAAGGACAGGGTGATGTCCAGAAGCCCGACATGAAGCGGAGTTACTGTTAGCTTTCCTCTTATTCCTCTCAAACCACAGCGATTTATTCACTATTGTCAGTGTTCAGTAAAAACCTTTCATCAATTATCTGTAACACTTTAAAGTTACATTTAATGTTGCAGAAACATGAGGGATCTTGTTGTCACACTGTTACAGCAGCTGTGAACACACACACACACACACACACACACACCCTCTGCAGGGACATGAATAAATAGTGATTTGGTTAAATGTGTAAAATTGATTACAGGAGCTGTTGCTGATGTGGAGGAAGTGGAGGACGTCCAGGTATGTGTCAGTAATAAAGCACTACAGTTAAAACACTTCATACTACAATGAACATTGTATTAGCTGTTCATTTCTAACAGAGTGTGTGTTTATGAAGGTCACTGAGCCAATCTGCCAGCTCCCGTCCACTGAACTCCACCCTCAGACGTCAGCTGTCGTCCTGGTAATTTTATATTTCAGCCTTTTTTCAGCCTAGTTTTTACTCTAATGAAATTGTTCCATGTGTTTGTATGAAACTGCTTTGATGAGAGTCACACTGTAATCTTTGTGCTGTAGTTTTCACGCCACAGCTGTGCTGGTGAGCTGCACAGCGCCCGGCGCAACATCTGGTTCCTCACCTCCCACATCTACGGCTCCCAGATTCAGGTATTTTATTAAAGTCAGCGCAGCTGTAGAGACACAAATGTACGCTCTTGTTTGCATGTTGTATTCACTTGGTGCTGTGTTTCTGTCTCTAGTCGGTGGAAGTTGAGAGATATTTCATCCAGCCGTGGTGGTTTACCGTCGGCGAGACCTCCTGTGTTCCTTTGGTAATAGCAGTCTTCGTTTCTTTTATAAAGCATTTATTATGAATAGATGAGCATTTGAGTGACATGCAGTTGTTGTGGTTGTTTTTAGCAGGGATCCTCGAACTCCACCACATGTGAGGACTCTTTCACCACCGTACAGGTAAGAGCTGAATTGTTGCAGCACCACAAAGCTTTAGTAAGTTCAGCGACTGAGTTTGTCCTTTTTTCCTCATAAGCGAGTCTCTGGGAGCGCGAAAGAGCCGGCGTCCTGCCGTGGCGAGGAGACTGTCACCTATGTGCCGCACGAGGACGGCGAGGTAAATTCATTACACTGTCCACTACATTGTCCAGTTCACTTCTGGGGTTTGTTCATGCGCACTGTCAATGTTTGTGTTTTATTCACAGCAAACCTGCTCTCACCTGCCTGTGGGTGTGGAGGATCAGGTCGACACGTCCCATCTGGAGGAAGAGGAAAGTTCCTTCACTCCTCATGCTGACTTGGACGTTGAGTCAGATTTTGAGGTAATCCATTGTCACAGACTCGATTTGTATCTCCATCAGTGGGATTCTGGATAACTGTACTGTGTGCTGTTTAACGATCTCATGCTGTTTTCTGTCTGCAGGAAAGTAACAATGATCTTTCTCCTGAGGAGAGCGAGGTGCCCTTCATCAGGTAGGGTCGTCTTCACCTATTGACATGTTATCTCATGTCAATGTAACAAAAATCGGCTCATCAGCTCGTTTTGTTTTGGGGTTTTTTTTAGCTCGCATCTCTGGCTCGAAGGCGTTACAGACGTTGCTCTGAAGCTGCCTGCCATTCGCCAGGCGTTCTCTGTGAGTCAACCTTTCTTTACTCGTCTAGTTTCTCTGATGATGTGTTGTTCCTACACATAACTGTGTGTTATCTCTCGTGTTCAGAGAATGTTGGACTGCATGCTCGTGCAGAACCTCCTGTTCATATCAGGGAAGAAGATGCTCATGCGTCTGGCAGCAGCCAACAAAAAGGTGAGTGCTGATTTCACCTGGTTCTGTCTCGTACGCACCCAGCGTTAGTCGAGGTGACAAAGGTGTCTCCTTTTCCGGACAGGACGTAAACGGTGTTAAGCTGGTCTACGAGTCTGTGATCCGTTTCCTGAGACAGCCGTCCAACTGGGAATCGATCGAGGTGGAGTTACTCCAGGCTCAGGTAAGCTGGGAAATTACTGTTTACAATTACACCTCACTAAATGTAAAGGATTAGAGATTCAGTCTTTAAGGTGTAAATGGAACTGCTTTTTCTAACGTTTCTCTCCTGTGCAGCTGCACCATTTCAGCTTCTTCGATTTGTTCTTCGAGCTCGTCTTGTTCAGATGCTTTTTACACAGCTCGCCACCTCCAGCTGTAAGACTCTCATAAACACTATATAACTGGCAGCTAAACTTGGGAGAAGGTTCTATCGCGTAACATCATGTTTCTTGTTTTTCTTCTTTAAAGTCGGATGGAGGATTATTGCAGCGTCTGTTTTTAGCCATCAGCCAGTGGGACGTGGACATCAGGGAGCCTGAGGCAGAGCGGCTCTTTTTAAGGCTTTCTGTAAGTGAGGAACTTTTTCTAATGCCATGATACACATTATAAAGAATCTGCTTTAATTTCTCTGATCAATCTCATCAGTATCCTGCTGGAAATGTGTGTGTGTGTGTGTGTGTGTGTGTGTTTGTACAGAATATGCTGACAGTGCTCCTTGAGGACCTTTTCTATCAGCCTCTGGAGCTTTACAGAGATCCAGCAGCTTTAGACTCTGCAGTGCTGAGGATCGTGAAGCAGCGTGTACAGGAGATAATGAAGACCATAGAGACAGTCTGAGTAACATTCATACCCCTCTAACACACACCTCTTTATCCCATTTGTCTTAAAGAGTGATCAGGACACACATCTATTATTTGCTATTGGATCCTCATCAGTAGATTAAACTCTGTAGTTTTTTTCCATTGGTAACGTAGAACTGTTTTTATTCTCCATTTTGTTTAATCATAGATTACTATTAACTGATTCATAACCAACCAAAGTTTAATAAACTAATAAATGTCCTGGTCACACTTTAAACACTGTTCTTTCTCTTTCCATGTTACTCGAGCTCTCTGTAGGTAAGTAAATACTTATTTCAGTGTTTGTTGTTATTATGAACTGATTAATAACCTCTTTCAATTTTCTTCCTTCCTGAGCAGCTGTAGAGACATCGCTGGAGTTCACCTTTACATTTACCTTTTATTATACTTTTCATTTTTATTAGATATTTAACTTTTATTATACATTCATGTTCTACTAGATATTTAATCCTATCTATATTTTTAAGCTTTTATTAGGTATTTAAGGTTTATTAGATTTTTAAGCTTTTATTAGGTATTTAAGTTTTATTAGATTTTTAAGCTTTTATTAGGTATTTAAGGTTTTAGATTTTTAAGCTTTTATTAGGTATTTAAGGTTTATTAGATTTTTAAGCTTTTATTAGGTATTTAAGGTTTATTAGATTTTTAAGCTTTTATTAGGTATTTAAGGTTTTAGATTTTTAAGCTTTTATTAGGTATTTAAGTTTTATTAGATTTTTAAGCTTTTATTAGGTATTTAAGGTTTTAGATTTTTAAGCTTTTATTAGGTATTTAAGGTTTATTAGATTTTTAAGCTTTTATTAGGTATTTAAGGTTTATTAGATTTTTAAGCTTTTATTAGGTATTTAAGGTTTATTAGATTTTTAAGCTTTTATTAGGTATTTAAGGTTTATTAGATATTTATGAAGTTTGTTTAATGTTGTATCATTGTATTTTATAATTTTATGTAGATTTTAATAAAAATTTATTGCCTCACATTTGAGATTTCATGGTGATCATTCCCTCTTTTCAAATTCTTCTGTTCTATGTTGTTAAATATCTAATGTTCATCATGGCATAGAGGAGGACTGGGTGTGTTTTTATCTGATTAAATTAAATGTAAAAGATCCTCCTATAAAAGGTTTACACCATGGTTTCTTTTTAAACTCAGACTAATTCCCAGGTAAATGACAAGTTGCTATATGGCCACAACATGTAGCAGAGAGTACTTTTATTCCTATTTTACAATTTGTAGATTCATGTGTAAAGTATTCCATACATAAATAATATTACTTGACTCTTATAATCTGCATTTATAATCTAATTCTGCATTTGTGTTTTATATCAACATAACTGATTCATACAGAGGAGAGGCTCAGTGGCTTAGTGTTTAGCACATTTATCTCTGGGGTTGGTGATTCAGTTCAGTGTGTGTGTGTGTTTTCCTCTTGGTTTTCTGATAACCTCTCGCAGTCCAATGATGTACGGTAGGTTGATTGGCATCTCTAAATTATCCAATGTGTGTGTGAGTGTGTGACTGTTCCCTGTGTTGGGTTGGCACCCTGTTTAGGGTGTCCCCTGGTCCCCTTGGATAGGATCAGGTTCCCACTGTCCCTGTGTAAGATAAACAGTTCAGAAAATGGATGGAAGGAAGATTCATACAAAGTAAAACTGTTAGTGGGTGGGAGATATTAGGCAGCAAGTGAACATTTTCTCCTCAATGTTTGACAAGGGCCAAATTGTGATGGCTAGACAACTGGATCAGAGCATCTCCAAAACTACAGCTCTTGTGGGGTGTTCCCGGTCTGTAGTGGTCAGTATCTATCAAAAGTGGTCCAAGGAAGGAACAGTGGTGAACCGGTGACAGGGTCATGGGTGGCTAAAGCTTACTGATGTACAGACGAGCTACTGTTGCTCAAATTGCTAAAGAAGTTAATGCTGGTTCTGATAGAAAGGTATGGGGCTGCATAGCTGCAGACCAGTCAGGGTGCCTTGGATCCTGTCATCCATGTGGATGTTACTTTGACATGTACCACCTACTTAAGCATTGGTGCAGACCATATACACCCTTTCATGAAAACAGTATTCCCTGTTTTCATGAGACGGATTGTCCATGATGGAGAGCAGTTTGCTCAGTGACCTCCTGTTCCTCACTGACTCAAACACACTTAGTTTTTGTCCAGTGATAGATCCAGCCTTGTGAATTAGCTTTTTAATCCTGCTATTGTAGCATCCCTGGTGCTGATGCTGCACCCCCCACCAAAGATACTGTATGTAAGATTGGCTCTGGATTGAGTGATCTTCCTATGATGTCTGACAGTGATTTAAAGATTAAATTCCAGTTGTTATAAATGACAGGGTATTTCCTAAACGTGTGTGCTAGTGTAACAGGTCCCAGGTGTGTAACAGGTCCCAACTTCTGTAACAAACAATACAGCATGAGTCAGGTGACAGTGGTCTGTTTTCTTCCCTCGCTTCGGCCAGACTGAAGATGAGGGCTAGCTACAGACTTATCATCTGTCTCAACTGGGTGGTGCCATCTTGTGGTGGCAGTCTGTATTGCAGCCCAAATATGTACAGTATATTAGAGCCAAATACACTATACCAGGCTTTTATTCATTTACATGGACATTGAACGTGACCACACGTTATTGTGTGTCACACTACTGATGCTGCAGCTTGTCTCCAGCGAACACAGGATGAACGTGGAAACATCACAGAAAGTAATAGTAACAGAAATAGTTAAAAACCAAAGGATTTTTTAATGGAGTTGAGCCAGAGGTAGATACGGCTGATGAAAATTAAAGAGCTCATCTGTCCTGCATGGTGCTGTTCCCAAACCAGGTTGCAATGTTTCCCGTTAGGATGCTCTCTATGGTGCAGGAGTAAAAGTTCCTAAACACCTTAGAGGGCAATCTAAAGTCTCTCAAGCGTCTGAGGTGGTAGAGACGCTGCTGGGCCTTTTTCACCACAGTGTTGATGTGACAGGACCATGACAGGTATCTGAAGCTGTCCACTCTCTCCACTGGGCTCTCATTGATCCACAGTGTATGTATAGTTTACAGGCAATAAAGTTATTAAGATATGTAATTCTTTTGCACTGAAATGCTACAACAAATCTAATATTCAGAGTTTGTGGTATTTTGCACTGTGATATTTGTTGGTTATTTTCTCATATTTGTATAAGTCAGTGAAGTGTAATGCCTTTACTCAGGAGTGCTTCATTAAACCCAATACTATAGTTTGATATATTTTGTACTGTGATATTTATCAACATTATGTAACACTCTATCAGCATGGAATTCTTAAAATAAAGTTTGATTCAAAAGTATATTTGTGTAAGAATGCTCTGTCTTCCTAATTTCCATTTGTTTACATTTATCATATATTTTTATGACTTATGTCTGAAAGTTACTTCAAAATTTTTGAGGAAGATGAAAGCTTGTTTAATATTTCTGCTGCTTTAACATTCTCTGATATCATTGCTGTGCTATGGTCATGTCCTTACAGAGTAAGGTTTAAATAAATTAAAATTAAAAATTAAATAAATGTTTGCTCTTTTACTTGGCCCAGCAGAGGGTCAAGTATCAGGTCTCACCTACAGTCTATAAATATCTCTGTCTACTAATCAAGAAATATACTCCGGGTGTTGATTTTATTAATTAAAGTAGATTTATTGGGGAACAAACACAACAACAGTGTAGCAGGTATCATTGAACATGAATAAGAATAAAACCTCAATAAAAATTTAAAGTATTTACAATTTATACAATAGCATGCAACTATGTACTAGTGTTTTTATAGTTGAAACAAAAGCCAACAAAAAAAGAAACAAATAAATAAAAAAAATTGCAATTATAATATTGATGTACAGCAGAATTTCACTTTATTTTTCCACATCACTTTAATAAATATAGTGCACTACCTGGGGAACAGAAACACACACACAAAAAAAGCATTTAAGATCATTACATTTTGTGTGGTCCTTCAGCTTCCTGCTGGTCGACAACAGAGCTAAAGTGTTCATAACTTTTGTACACTCTGTTTTCCAGTCCTTTTGATGGAGACATCATTTTTAGAGTGCAGAAAGGTTTGGTTTTTTTGTTGTATTTTTTATGTCCCTGGGCTGGTTGGCCACAGACTGTGCAGACTGGGAGGTTTTGCCCCCTCCACAGTTTGGCTTCCAACTCCGTATTGCGTAGCTCTGGCCCAGATTGGAGATGTGCCAGTACTGTGTGCCGTGCAAGTGGTCTGGCTGGCAGGCAATATGGGCACCACTGAAGAAAGTGATGTGACTGGACCAGCAACATGAGAAGTTACCTGACTGGTGGGCATTATCGGAAGTATGAAGGGGACAGAAATCCCACGGATGGCTGTAGAGGAAGAGACAGAGAGTAAGAAAAGAGAAGTGGCCCGGGTTTTTCTCACCAGCAGCGGCAGAAGTTAAAGGTAAGTTTAAGGTTTAGAGCAGGAGAGTGGCATAGTTATGTCAGTCCTCTCCTTAAACATCTTCGTCCCTGCTGTGCTAGGCGTGGGCACATACAGTTGAAGACAAAATTATTAGCCCCCTATAAAATCTTTTATTATTTTTCAAATAATTCCCAAGTGCTGTTTAACGGAGAGAACATTTTTTCAACACAGCATTTTTAAACATAATAGTTTATTTAGGAAGCTACAGGTCAAAATTATTAGCCCTCTGATGTTAATAGTCAATAGCGTATCCCTTTTTTTGATAACAGCCTTTAGTCATTTGTTGTAGATCTAGTTTCAAGCATGTCTCCTGAGGAGTGGCAGCCCACTCCTCCTTAGTGAATCTCTCAAGCGCCTCCAGATTTGTTGGTCTTCTGGCATGAACTCTGGACTTTAGTGTGCCCCACAGATTTTCTATTGGATTTAAGTCTGGGCTTTGTGCAGGCCAGTCAAGGACGTTCACTTTGCTCCTTTGTAGGTAGTTCTTCACCAGAAGTGAGGTATGCTTTGGGTCGTTATCATGCTGGAAGACAAAACATCGACTCAGACCAAGTTTTGTTGCAGACTGTCTGAGGTTGTCTCACAAAATCTTCTCATAGTCTTCCTTTTTCATAGTTCCTTCAACCCTGACGAGTTTCCCAGTTCCAAACACACTGAAACATCCCCACAGCATTATACTCCCACCACCATGTTTCACTGTGGGAACGGTGTTCTTTGGGTTGAACGCCTCTCCCTTCTTTCTCCAAACATAGGCAACATCTCTATGGCCAAAGAGCTCTAGTTTTGTCTCATCTGACCAAAGGACATGTTTCCAGTATGCATCATTTTTCCCCAGGTTGTCATTAGCAAACTTCAGTCTAGCGTGTAGGTGTCTCTTCTTCAGAAGTGGAGTCTTTCTTGGTCGGCAACCTCGCAGTCCATCAGTGTGCAAGGCTCTAGTGACTGTCTTCGTTGATACATCAATCCCAGACTTTTCTAAGTCATTCACTAGTGTCCTGACAGTTGTTCTTGGGTCTTTAGAAACCTCTCTCACTAGTTTTCTTTCCAAAGTTTTTGAAATCTTTCGCTTCCTGCCTCTGCCAGTCTTGTTCTCCACTGTGTGGGTCTCTTTAAACTTCTTGATAATACTTCTCACGGCACTTCTTGACACTTGAAAATGCTTTGATTAACATGTATATCCTTCTCCTCCTTTGTGAGCATGAACAATTCTTTTTCTCAAGTCTAAACTAATTTCTTTTGTCTTTGCCAAGATAATGGTACATATTATTTTGCTAGCTGTTTTGCAAGATACTAATCCTCGGCTTAAAGTGCAATTTAAAGGCTTAACTAGGTTAACTGGGTTAATTAGGCAAGTTAGGTTAATTAGGCAAGTAATTGGACAACAGTGGTTTGTTCTGTAGCCAATGAAACAAATAATTCCTTAAGGGGGCTAATAATTTTGACCTAAGCAGTTTTTTCATTTTTAAAAATAATTATTTAATTTCAGCCAAACTAAAAGAAATCAGACTTTCTCTAGAAGAAAAATAGGAAACAATGGGAAAAACTGTTGCTCTGTTAAACATCACTTGGGAAATATTTGAAAAAGAATTACAATTTCACAGGGGGGCTAATAATTTTGTCTTCAACTGTACTGCATGATCAGGTAGCTCGGTGGCTGATGTGGCACCGGAGAGAGCTGTTCAGTAGTGACCAGGTTGAGGAGCCACTCTTGATGATGGATGAAGTCCCGCACAGTCTGGACATTTATTTCCTGTAGAGGAATGCCTGCTTTACACAGGACTAGATCCTGCACCAAAATCCGGTGCTGAATTCTCTCATACGCCTTCATGATTGTGTTGTTCTATAACTACCTCCTCCTCAGGACCAGGTCCATTGTTGAAGATGTCCTGGAGAGAGAAAGGCCCAGATTCACCCGTGCTTTGGCTGAATAGGTACTCCAACACGAGCAGCTCCTGGGAATGCACATCAGCAGGGGTCCAGAAATTCTCCTCCACAGTTTCTCTAAACAGCTGCTGACAGTGGGTGTTGAGGAGGTCAATCAGCAGAGTATACCCTGTGGTGCTGTCCTTTGCCACCAAACACTGCATTGGAGCTCCTGTCTGCATTCCACCGTGCAAAGCCTGATAGGGCCAAGCTGCACAGCGGGGACCTGAACGTTACGATAAAGTGTGTTAAAAAAATGACAAGGTCACATATTTCCTTTGTTTCAAGTATACAGACTGCAGTTGGAGTCATTTTTGGCAGAGCTTTGTGGAATCCCTCCATGCTGTTGCTACCGCGCAGACATTTGTAGTACGGCACTTTGTTGATGGTTGTGATATGTACAACTCTGTACATGTTCATGTCTGATGGGTCCTGGATGCACTCCAGGTGTTGCTGCTCACTTGCCCACACCTAATCGATGAACTCTGTAAATATGCACGGTCCATACAGTGTACAGCATTCACTTTGGAAACTACGATGTTAGTACTGAACTTTTTTGTATAAGGTCTTTTATTTACCAGGTGTTTTGAAGAGGCTCACTCCACTTTTGTCCAGCCCAGCAGGCCCTTTCAGCTCCTTGATGGGCAGGTGGATGAGCCAGAACGTTTCCTGGGCCCCGAGGGTGACCCTCTGCATGTGATGTTTGAGCTGCTCCCTAGAAACGTAGTGCCGGACAACATCCTGATCTGACACGGATTTTAGCATCGCCGGATTCTTGGCTCTCATGGCTTTGACGAGCAGCTCCAGATCTGCGTGGTTGTACGCCAGCACTGCCCCAGCTAGCACAGACTTGAAGACAGCATATTTGCTGTGACTTTCGATGTGGATGGCTGCATCACACCGGTAGATCCAGTGAAAGATGTCCAGACACACAACCAAGACCGGAACAAGGCCTCCACTGCTGTTGGGCCCTGCACACAGCCACAATCCACATATAATATTTTGGGGACAGATTAATTGGCCAGCCGAAACATTTCCATAAGTCTCTGTGGACTCCTCACAGGTCAGCACAAATGAAACTATTTGGGAGTGCTCATTGCCGATGCTGGTGAACCATTCAGCTGAGCCTTGACCCTCCCCAGACAGCTTCTCCACCACCTTAAACATATAAGCTGCCATTTGATAACCTGTTCGATTCTACAATGTGTTTATATGATTTTAAAACAGTGTGAAATTTTGTTAAATGTGAAACAGAAGAAAAACACACAGTACCGCATTATGTTTGCCATTAGATACAGTACAGCCATATCTTTCGACTTACACCCATTTTCAACACAGTGCCAAAAATGGAAAAGCTCCGCTAATCCTGAACGTTGTTTGCCTCTGCCAGCAGGAAGGCATGGAGCAGGAGATGAGCTGAGGGCAGCTCTCTTGGAGCAGGTGGAGACTGAAACCTGTCCCCCAATGTTGGAGACGATCCCACTAGTTTCCACTAGACTCATGAGGAGCTTGGTGTACAGGTCCTTGTGTTGACGATACTCCTCAAAGTCATTCTCCTGTATTTGCTGCCACACTTTTACTATAGTGTTCAATTCGGTCCGGTCACGGAAAAGTCGCACAACGTTCTTGTCCATGCCACGTCTGTAAATAGAGTCATAGTAAATATATGGAGATTGATTTGAGTACTCCTATTACTTTAAAGTTTATTAAATGCACACATTATTTTCAGCCTACTCACCTGCTAGTGAGGATGGCAGGGAACATGGCTCAATGAGCCTCACTCAGCTGCGACAGAATAGCAGGATCCCATGCAAGCCACTGACCCACTGTGCTACCTTCTCCACTCTTTGCTGCCTTGGTACATGGTACACAGCTCAGGACTTCAGTCAGCATTGTGTACCAGTTGGACATGTCACAGACGTTACATACCTGAAATACAAATGGATAAAAAAAAATCTAATCGGAGACTAAACAGCAAACATTTACATATACAGTAATAAATATTCAACTGCAATAAATGTAATAATTGTAATAACTTTAACACTAACTAAGCAGGCAAAGTGAGTCAAACCCGGTGGTGGTAGCCAGACTTGTAGAGGTGCATGTTCCATCCCTTACCCACACACTTGTCACCTCTAAGACACTTCGCTTCTTGCACAGATCACTGATGTCCTTGTAGGTTTGAACAGGGGGTTCTGAATGTGTCTTTATGTCTGAATGATCTCCCTCTGCTCAGAGGAAAATAGCTAGTGGAGTGCTGATGGTAGAGAGCCCACATCTCCTTAAAGGTGTGACCTTCAAAACCTTTCTGACCATAGAGCTATCTATCTATGTTGGCCTCAAGGAGAATAGAGAATTGTGGGAAACTCTCTGCACTCTCAGTGAGGTAGTCTTTCACCCACTGGTTCGCTATCACTGCATTTTTATGTTTATTTGTCACCTCAGCTCTGTGCTTGTCATGTATACTACAATCACATACAGGACATCAAATTAGGACGGTCAACATTGCTATTGTAATAATGGGTATTTCTATTAAAATAACTTATATAATAACTTTATAATACCACATAATGGCCATAGTTTTGCATAAACTGCACAGGTATTTTTTAAGCATGCCATAAAAATGCATAGACTATAAAGGTATTAACCCTCTACTGCACACATTTTGCTGGTTCATGATACAAATAATTCCACATCCTTTCTTGGTTCATTTTGGGATATTTCCCTGATTATGTTATTGATTGGTGACTAACCATTCTACTACAGGAAATAAATCAACACATTAGTCTTGGTTGTGTAAAAATGAGCTATAGATATAGATATAAATGTGTCAAAAGCAATTATGTTAATGGATGGACCCTACGAAAAGGAGGTAATCTGTAAGAAAGACAAAGCGAGTTACAGCATGAGTTTATGAAGGTCGACTACAAATTGTATATAAAACCTGCACTGGATTATAAACGATTTCCGCCCGTTCCAATATGGCGGACGCATTGACGTGTCGGGGTACATATCAATATCCGGTACTGCGCACTCTACTGTTTAAAAATATGGAATTTACATGTTATTATTATTATTTTTTTAATTAATATTATTTTACCACTTGCGCCTCGTCCAAAAAAATCGTTATTAATTATTATTTTATTTAATACCTAAATAAATATAGAAACATACGTCGCCATGTTGTTGATTTTTAAAAATGCTTGACGTATACAGGAGGCGTTTAGAACGCATTTGAAAGTAAACCCGGCGACGAAACAACAACAACAACTTGGACTGCTTGTGGACTCTCGTTACATCAGATCGACATTTATTTCTTCGAAGACGATGAACTTTGGCAAGTTTCTTCCCAGCGCGAGCAGTTTCCGGAGTGTGGCCTGCGTCGGCGGTCTGCTCGCGCTCACCTCGGCGGGATACTGGGCTTATCGCAGGCTGAAGAGGAGAAGCGGTCTGCCCGCTGCCGATCATCAACCTGCTCCAGGTAAGAAGAGAAGAGCTCACTTAGCACTTAGCTTGTGTCTTTATAATCAGCTTACAGTTTACAAAGACACACAGAGATGGTGTGTGTGTGTGTGTATGAAATGAAAGACTTTAATATACAGCGGATAAACAGGATAAACCCCGGTGTGTAGTTTAGCTAACAGAGCTAGCTATAAAGCGCTTAGCTGAGCTAATGTTAGCCCGCGATGCTACATGGCTCTTAAGAAGAGGATTTAAGGCCTAAAAGTGTTGATGGGAGGAATAAAACACTTGGAGTTGTGCTTTTAGATGAAATGAATGAAGGACAGGGTGATGTCCAGAAGCCCGACATGAAGCGGAGTTACTGTTAGCTTTCCTCTTATTCCTCTCAAACCACAGCGATTTATTCACTATTGTCAGTGTTCAGTAAAAACCTTTCATCAATTATCTGTAACACTTTAAAGTTACATTTAATGTTGCAGAAACATGAGAGATCTTGTTGTCACACTGTTACAGCAGCTGTGAACACACACACACACACACACACACACACCCTCTGCAGGGACATGAATAAATAGTGATTTGGTTAAATGTGTAAAATTGATTACAGGAGCTGTTCCTGATGTGGAGGAAGTGGAGGACGTCCAGGTATGTGTCAGTAATAAAGCACTACAGTTAAAACACTTCATACTACAATGAACATTGTATTAGCTGTTCATTTCTAACAGAGTGTGTGTGTTTATGAAGGTCACTGAGCCAATCTGCCAGCTCCCGTCCACTGAACTCCACCCTCAGACGTCAGCTGTCGTCCTGGTAATTTTATATTTCAGCCTTTTTTCAGCCTAGTTTTTACTCTAATGAAATTGTTCCATGTGTTTGTATGAAACTGCTTTGATGAGAGTCACACTGTAATCTTTGTGCTGTAGTTTTCACGCCACAGCCGTGCTGGTGAGCTGCACAGCGCCCGGCGTAACATCTGGTTCCTCACCTCCCACATCTACGGCTCCCAGATTCAGGTATTTTATTAAAGTCAGCGCAGCTGTAGAGACACAAATGTACGCTCTTGTTTGCATGTTGTATTCACTTGGTGCTGTTTCTGTCTCTAGTCGGTGGAAGTTGAGAGATATTTCATCCGGCCGTGGTGGTTTACCGTCGGCGAGACCTCCTGTGTTCCTTTGGTAATAGCAGTCTTCGTTTCTTTTATAAAGCATTTATTATGAATTGATGAGCGTTTGAGTGACATGCAGTTGTCGTGGTTGTTTTTAGCAGGGATCCTCGAACTCCACCACATGTGAGGACTCTTTCACCACCGTACAGGTAAGAGCTGAATTGTTGCAGCAATACAAAGCTTTGGTAAGTACAGAGACTGAGTTTGTCCTTTTTTCCTCATAAGCGAGTCTCTGGGAGCGCGAAAGAGCCGGCGTCCTGCCGTGGCGTGGAGACTGTCACCAATGTGCCGCTGGAGGACGGCGAGGTAAATTCATTACACTGTCCACTACATTGTCCAGTTCACTTCTGGGATTTGTTCATGTACATTGTCCAGTTCACTTCTGGGATTTGTTCATGTACATTGTCCAGTTCACTTCTGGGATTTGTTCATGTACATTGTCCAGTTCACTTCTGGGATTTGTTCATGTGCACTGTCAATGTTTGTGTTTTATTCACAGCAAGCCTGCTCTCACCTGCCTGTGGGTGTGGAGGATCAGGTCGACACGTCCCATCTGGAGGAAGAGGAAAGTTCCTTCACTCCTCATGCTGACTTGGACGTTGAGTCAGATTTTGAGGTAATCCATTGTCACAGACTCGATTTGTATCTACATCAGTGGGATTCTGGATAACTGTACTGTGTGCTGTTTAATGATCTCATGCTGTTTTCTGTCTGCAGGAAAGTAACAATGATCTTTCTCCTGAGGAGAGCGAGGTGCCCTTCATCAGGTAGGGTCGTCTTCACCTATTGACATGTTGTCTCATGTCAATGTAACAATAATCGGCTCATCAGCTCGTTTTGTTTTGGTTTTTTTTTAGCTCGCATCTCTGGCTCGAAGGCGTTACAGACGTTGCTCTGAAGCTGCCTGCCATTCGCCAGGCGTTCTCTGTGAGTCAACCTTTCTTTACTCGTCTAGTTTCTCTGAAGATGTGTTGTTCCTACACATAACTGTGTGTTATCTCTCGTGTTCAGAGAATGTTGGACTGCATGCTCGTGCAGAACCTCCTGTTCATATCAGGGAAGAAGATGCTCATGCGTCTGGCAGCAGCCAACAAAAAGGTGAGTGCTGATTTCACCTGGTTCTGTCTCGTACGCACCAAAGCGTTAGTCGAGGTGACAAAGCAGTGACGAGTCTCTTTTCCGGACAGGACGTAAACGGTGTTAAGCTGGCCTACGAGTCTGTGATCCGTTTCCTGAGACAGCCGTCCAACTGGGAGTCGATCAAGGTGGAGTTACTCCAGGCTCAGGTAAGCTGGGAAATAACTGTTTACAATTACACCTCACTAAATGTAAAGGACTAGAGATTCAGTCTTTAAGGTGTAAATGGAATTGCTTTTTCTAACGTTTCTCTCCTGTGCAGCTGCACCATTTCAGCTTCTTTGATTTGTTCTTCGAGCTCGTCTTGTTCAGATGCTTTTTACACAGCTCGCCACCTCCAGCTGTAAGACTCTCATAAACACTATATAACTGGCAGCTAAACTTGGGAGAAGGTTCTATCGCGTGACATCACGTTTCTTGTTTTTCTTCTTTAAAGTCGGATGGAGGATTATTGCAGCGTCTGTTTTTAGCCATCAGCCAGTGGGACGTGGACATCAGGGAGCCTGAGGCAGAGCGGCTCTTTTTAAGGCTTTCTGTAAGTGAGGAACTTTTTCTAATGCCATGATACACATTATAAAGTATCTGCTTTAATTTCTCTGATCAATCTCATCAGTATCCTGCTGGAAATGTGTGTGTGTGTGTGTGTGTGTGTGTGTTTGTACAGAATATGCTGACAGTGCTCCTTGAGGACCTTTTCTATCAGCCTCTGGAGCTTTACAGAGATCCAGCAGCTTTAGACTCTGCAGTGCTGAGGATCGTGAAGCAGCGTGTACAGGAGATAATGAAGACCATAGAGAGAGTCTGAGTAACATTCATACCCCTCTAACACACACATACACACACCTCTCTATCCCATTTGTCTTAAAGAGTGATCAGGACACACATCTATTATTTGCTATTGGATCCTCATCAGTAGATTAAACTCTGTATTTTTTTTCCATTGGTAACATAGAACTGTTTTTATTCTCCATTTTGTTTAATCATAGATTACTATTAACTGATTCATAACCAACCAAAGTTTAATAAACTAATAAATGTCCTGGTCACACTTTAAACACTGTTCTTTCTCTTTCCATGTTACTCGAGCTCTCTGTAGGTAAGTAAATACTTATTTCAGTGTTTGTTGTTATTATGAACTGAATAATAACCTCTTTCAATTTTCTTCCTTCCTGAGCAGCTGTAGAGACATCGCTGGAGTTCACCTTTACATTTACCTTTTATTATACTTTTCATTTTTATTAGATATTTATCTTTTATTATACATTCATGTTCTACTAGATATTTAATCCTATCTATATTTTTAAGCTTTTATTAGGTATTTAAGTTTTATTAGATTTTTAAGCTTTTATTAGGTATTTAAGTTTTATTAGATTTTTAAGCTTTTATTAGGTATTTAAGTTTTATTAGATTTTTAAGCTTTTATTAGGTATTTAAGTTTTATTAGATTTTTAAGCTTTTATTAGGTATTTAAGGTTTTAGATTTTTAAGCTTTCATTAGGTATTTAAGGTTTTAGATTTTTAAGCTTTTATTAGGTATTTAAGGTTTATTAGATTTTTAAGCTTTTTTAGGTATTTAAGTTTTATTAGATCTTTAAGCTTTTATTAGGTATTTAAGTTTTATTAGATCTTTAAGCTTTTATTAGGTATTTAAGGTTTTATTAGATCTTTAAGCTTTTATTAGGTATTTAAGTTTTATTAGATATTTATGAAGTTTATGTTTAATGTTGTATCATTGTGTTTTATAATTTTATGTAGATTTTAATAAAAATTTATTGCCTCACATTTGAGATTTCATGGTGATCCTTCCCTCTTTTCAAATTCTTCTGTTCTATGTTGTTAAATATCTAATGTTCATCATGGCATAGAGGAGGACTGGGTGTGTTTTTATCTGATTAAATTAAATGTAAAAGATCCTCCTATAAAAGGTTTACACCATGGTTTCTTTTTAAACTCAGACTAATTCCCAGGTAAATGACAAGTTGCTATATGGCCACAACATGTAGCAGAGAGTACTTTTATTTCTATTTTACAATTTGTAGATTCATGTGTAAAGTATTCCATACATAAATAATATTACTTGACTCTTATAATCTGCATTTATAATCTAATTCTGCATTTGTGTTTTATATCAACATAACTGATTCATACAGAGGAGAGGCTCAGTGGCTTAGTGTTTAGCACATTTATCTCTGGGGTTGGTGATTCAGTTCCTGCCTCTGTCCTGTGTGTGTGTGTGTGTGTGTGTGTGTTTTCCTCTTGGTATTCTGATTACCTCTCACAGTCCAATGATGTACGGTAGGTTGATTGGCATCTCTAAATTATCCAATGTGTGTGTGTGTGTGAGAGACTGTTCCCTGTGTTGGGTTGGCACCCTGTTTAGAGTGTCCCCTGGTCCCCTTGGATAGGATCAGGTTCCCACTGACCCTGTGTAAGAAACAGTTCAGAAAATGGATGGAAGGAAGATTCATACAAAGTAAAAAGTTTTATATACACCAATGAGCCATAACATTATGAGCAGTGAGAGGTGAAGTGAATAACACTGATGATCTCCTCATCATGGCACCTGTTAGTGGGTGGGATATATTAGGCAGCAAGTGAACATTTTCTCCTCAATGTCTGACAAGGGCCAAATTGTGATGGCTAGATCAGAGCATCTCCAAAACTGCAGCTCTTGTGGGGTGTTCCTGGTCTGCAGTGGTCAGTATCTATCAAAAGTGGTCCAAGGAAGGAACAGTGGTGAACCGGCGACAGGGTCATGGGTGACTAAAGGTTACTGATGTACAGACGAGCTACTGTTGCTCAAATTGCTAAAGAAGTTAATGCTGGTTCTGACAGAAAGGTGTCAGTATACACAGCGCATCACAGTTTGTTGTGTATGGGGCTGCATAGCTGCAGACCAGTCAGGGTGCCTTGGATCCTGCCGTCCATGTGGATGTTACTTTGACATGTACTACCTACCTAAGCATTGGTGCAGACCATATACACCCTTTCATGAAAACAGTATTCCCTGTATTCATGAGACGGATTGTCCATGATGGAGAACAGTTTGCTCAGTGATCCTCACTGTTCCTCACTGACTCAAACGCATTTAGTTTTTGTCCAGTGATAGATCCAGTCTTGTCTTCTCAATCAGCTTTTAATCCTGCTACTGTAGCATCCCTGGTGATGCTGCTGCCCCCCGCCCCCCAGCCATCCACCACCACCACCAAACCACAATACAGTTAATGGCACTTTATCAACATATAGTGAAGACTGTTTTATTTTAGTTCAATTTGATTTTTTAAACAGTTCATAGTAAAATGAATGTAAAATGTAAAAAAGCAATGTAAAAAGCAATATAATTAATTAACCAGATAGATAGATAGATAGATAGATAGATAGATAGATAGATAGATAGACTGGCTGAGGGCCGCATGCCGTTGTTTGTTTACTTGTGTAATCACATTCAACCAGAAAAACATACTTAGCTGAAAAGCTAGCTGTTCCTGCTCTCAGAGGCACAACAAAAATTCAGTAGAAAAGGTAAAAGTGAGTGGCTAGCCTCTGGCTACCATTTACTGGGGCTACAAAGGTGACTGACCACCTCACACTGCTGTTTATTTACCTGTGTAATGAGAGTCAGGCTGCAAAACCCACACAGCTGAGGGAGAACAGGCTAGCTCATATTACCTTTAGAGGCACTACAAGAAGATTTAAAAATTGGCAAACAATGCTTGATAGATAGATAGATAGATAGATAGATAGATAGATAGATAGATAGATAGATAGATAGATAGATAGATAGATAGATAGATAGATAGATAGATAGATAGATAGATAGATAGATAGATAGATAGAAAAAAGGGGGGGAAGGTATTCCATAACATTTCTCACCAGGGCAGAATGAGTTTACGATTACGTTTCATCAATCTTTCTGCTAATAGAATGATAAATGCAATGATATTAGATTTTTTGTTTGACAAGTCTAGGTTATCATTTTTAACACCAAAGATACTGTATGTAAGATTGGCTCTGGATTGAGTGATCTTCCTATGATGTCTGACAGTGATTTAAAGATTAAATTCCAGTTGTTATAAATGACAGGGCATTTCCTAAACGTGTGTGCTAGTGTAACAGGTCCCAGGTGTGTAACAGGTCCCAACATCTGTAACAAACAATACAGCATGAGTCAGGTGACAGTGGTCTGTTTTCTTCCCTCGCTTCGGCCAGACTGAAGATGAGGGCTAGCTACAGACTTATCATCTGTCTCAACTGGGTGGTGCCATCTTGTAGTGGCAGTCTGTATTGCAGCCCAAATATGTACAGTATATTAGAGCCAAATACACTATACCAGGCTTTTATTCATTTACATGGACATTGAACGTGACCACACGTTATTGTGTGTCACACTACTGATGCTGCAGCTTGTCTCCAGCGATCACAGGATGAATGTGGAAACATCATAGAAAGCTTCAGTTTGGAAAGATGACGTCTGTGTAATATCTTCAACTGCAAAAGTCCATGTCTAGTACACACTGAGGAAGAATAAACTCGTTCTTGTGGACTCACTTGTTTCAATATCTTAAAATAGTTAAAAAACGAAGGATTTGTTAATGGAGTTGAGCCAGAGGTAGATATGCCTGAAAAAAATTAATCCTGCCCAAAAGGAGGGGGAGCTGTGTAATTTTCTATACAAGCCCAATCAGTCAGATCTCTCAGGAGCCCAAAGGAGAGAGGACTTATATACAATATACACTATCATTCCCTCACATTACAATGTCATGGCCACACATTGAGCAACATCCTCACAATCTGGTGGGCAGACAGACCCCAGTTTATGTGACTAGACAGCTGACTGTGAAGAGGAACTGAGCGGCACCAGGGCAGCACAGGGAACTGACTCTCTTGTCTAAGTTATATCCTTGCATGGGTTCTTTTACCACTGCTACTCTGATGACACTCAACTTATCTTCTCCTTCCCTCCCTCAGATACCATGGCTTCTGCTTGGATCTCAGCATGTCTGGAAGACATACCTTAATGGGTGTCAGCTCATCAGCCGAAACTCAATCCCAGCAAAAGTAAACTGCTGTTCATGTCCAGGTAAGGATCTTGCGATCTTCCTTGAAACTCCCTGGTGACCACTGCTCACTACCTTGGGGTAACCATAGATAATAAACTGTCCTTTTCCTCACACATTGCTAATTTGACATGTTTGTGACATTTGTTTTCTTTACAGTATCAGAAGGATTCTGCCATTTTTATCCACATAGGCTGCTCAGGTACTTGTTCAGTCTCTTGTCATTTCGAGACTGGACTACTGCACCTTGCTCCTGACAGATCTACCTCTGAGCTCAATTCAACCTCTGCAAATGATCCAAAATGCAGCTGTGTGATTTGTTTTCACCCTCTAAGTTCTCACACTCCACCACACTGCTGCGCTCATTGCAGTGGTTTCCAGTAGATTCACACATCACATTTAAAACACTCATGCTTGCTTACAAAGCCAAAAATGGACCAGCAGCCTCTTACCTCAAAGCTCTTCTCACTCCCTGCACTGCACCACACTCCCTCAGATCCTACAGCATTATTGTATATCACAGTTACATCAATAATAAAATATATTATTATTATTATTATATACTTCATGTTATATTTTCATTAAACAATAATTACACTTCTAACCAGTCCAGAGGGGTTGTGTGGAAGTGCAATAGTTTTGCCATGGGAATCGTCAATTGTCTACAAAACACAGCAATGCCTGCTGGACGGTGATTTATCATTATTAATATTTATGAAAGGTCCTATCTCATATACCTGAATGGATATGAATGGGATTCATTGGCCATGTACTTTAACACGCTCAAGAAATTTTATTCCTGTACAAGAACTACTAACCTAACAATGCTAACGATGCGTTAGGACTCACATTTATAGACTTACTAAATTCCTTTGGGGTTAAACAAAACATTAATAGACCAACTCATCGTTTTAATCATACACTAGACCTAGTTATATCACATGGGACTGATGTTTCCGATATAACCTTTCTACCTCAAAGCGATGACATCACAGACCATCACCTCTTAGTGTACATTCTACCTGTAGAACATATTAGACACGTCTCTCCACGTTATAAACTTGGTAGAACTATAACTCCGACCACTATAGACAGATTTACAAACAATCTGCCAGATCTGTCTCAACTTCTTACTAGACCCCTAAATGCAGATGCACTAGATGAAGTAACCAACAGCATAGGCAATATTTTTACCAGCACACTAGACACTGTTGCCCCCATCCGACTAAAAAAGGTCAGAGATAAAACACCTGCACCATGGTACAATAGTCATACACACGCCCTCAAGAGAGCAAACCGTAACCTCGAGCGAAAGTGGAGAAAAACCAAATTAGAAGTCTTTAGAATTGCATATAAAGACAGTCTATCCAACTACAGACAGGCTCTAAAAGCTGCTAGGGCTGAGCATCTGAGCAATCTGATAGGAATAAACCAGAACAATCCCAGATTCTTATTTAGTACAGTGGCTAGACTAACAAAGCATCAGATTTCTGGAGAGCGTATTTCAGCACAGTTTAGTAGTGAGGACTGTGATGAATTTCTTCACTAAAAAAGTTGATAGTATTAGGAACAAAATATTGGATGTTCAACCATTGACGGCATCCGGTGATCCAGACCAGCCTATAGCTCCACACTTAAAGCTACAATGCTTTACCAGCATAGGGCAGGAAGAGCTAGCTAAACTTATCACCACGGCTAAATCAACAACGTGTTTGCTAGATCCAATTCCAACTAGACTGCTGAAAGAAGTGATACATGCAGCTGGACAGCCTCTTCTTAATATTATTAACTCTTCGTTATATCTAGGTCATGTCCCAAAATCTCTTAAGTTAGCAGTTATTAAGCCTCTTCTTAAGAAACCGAAACTAGACCCTGATGAAATATCAAATTACAGACCGATTTCAAACCTTCCGTTTATATCTAAAATATTAGAAAAGGTGGTGTCAACCCAATTATGCTCCTTCCTACAGGAAAACAATATCCTTGAAAAATTTCAGTCAGGTTTTAGGCCCCATCATAGCACAGAAACTGCACTAGTTAAAATCACAAATGACTTGCTTTTAGCTTCGGACCAAGGCTGCATCTCGATTTTAGTCCTGCTTGATCTTAGTGCTGCATTCGACACTATAGATCATAATATCCTCATAGATCGCTTACAAAATCACATGCAGGGACAGGCAATAAAATGGTTTAGATCCGACCTGTCTGATCGATACCACTTTGTAGATTTAAATGGAGAACTGTCCAGTGTAGTGCCAGTGAAATATGGGGTCCCACAAGGGTCAGTTTTAGGACCTCTGCTTTTCTCAGTATACATGCTTCCATTGGGGAACATGATTAGAAGGCATGGGATTAGTTTCCATTGTTATGCCGATGATACCCAGTTATATATCTCATCAAAACCAGATGAAATATCTAATTTGTCTAGACTAACTGAGTGTGTTAAAGATACTAGAAATTGGATGACCGATAATTTTCTAAATTCTGATAAGACAGAGATATTACTTATTGGTCCAAAAATCAGTACACAGAAGCTCTCGCAATTCAGCTTGCATCTAGAAGGATGCACTGTTACTACTAGCTCAACAGTGAAAGACCTGGGCGTAATATTAGACAGCAACTTATCCTTTGAAAATCATATATCCAATATCACAAAAACAGCCTTCTTCCATCTTAGAAATATTGACAAGCTTAGGAACATTTTATCTGTATCTGATGCAGAAAAACTTTCATGCATTCATGACCCCCAGATTTGACTATTGTAATGCATTACTAGGTGGTTGTCCTGCATCTTCAATAAACAAGCTACAGTTAGTCCATAATGCAGCCACCAGAGTTCTTACCAGATCAAGAAAATTTGATCATATAACTCCAATATTATCATCCCTGCACTGGCTACCTGTTAAGTTTAGAATTTTAGCATCGCCGGATTCTTGGCTCTCATGGCCTTGACGAGCAGCTCCAGATCTGCGTGGTTGTACGCCAGCACTGCCCCAGCTAGCACAGACTTGAAGACACCATATTTGTTGTGACTTTCTATGCGGATGACTGCATCAATCCGGTAGATCCAGTGAAAGATGTCCAGACACACAACCATCCCGCTGTCTACCCAAGACTGGAACAAGGCCTCCACTGCTGTTGGGCCCTGCACACAGCCACGGTCCACATATAACATATAATATTTTGGGGACAGATTAATTGGCCAGCCGAAACATTTCAATAAGTCTCTGTGGACTCCTCACAGGTCAGCACAAATGAAACTATTTGGGAGTGCTCATTGCCGATGTTGGTGAACCATTCAGCTGAGCCTTGACCCTCCCCAGACAGCTTCTCCACCACCTTAAACATATAAGTTACCATTTGATAACCTGTTTGATTCAATGTGTTGTTTTGTTTTAATCACTGACCCACTGTGCTAACTTCTCCACTCTTTGCTGCCTTGGTACATGGTCCACAGCACAGGATTTCAGTCAGCATTGTGTACCAGTTGGACATGTCACAGATGTGACATACCTGAAATACAAATGGACAAAAAAAAATCAAATATCAAATCAGAGACTAAGCAGCATACTCTCTGTGCTTTTTTGTCTCTCTTTACATATACAGTAACAAATATTCAATTGTAATATAATAACTTTAACACTAACTAAGTAAAGTGAGTCATACCCGGTGGTGGTAGCCAGACTTGTAGAGGTGCACGTTCCGTCCCTTACCCACACAATTGTCACCTCTAGGACACTTTGCTTCTTGCACAGATCACTGATGTCCTTGTAGGTTTGAATGAACAGTGGGCTCCGACTCCTCGGGCCGGACAGTGGGCTCTGACTCCTCGGGCCGGACAACGGGCTCTGACTCCTTGGGCTGGACAGTGGGATCAGGCTGACTGGGCTTGTCTGGTGGAATCCTGAGAAGGCAATCTAACAGATAGACTGCTAGGGTTGGCCCATACCTGTGGCTCTTGGGTCTTGAGCAAATCTAACAAATTTACAGAAAAAGGAATGTTATAAACTATAATAATACAGTGCAGTAATAATAATAGAAATAACAATATAAATAAACAATATAATAAACCCAATCATATTATAAATAGAGCTTGAGTTCTGTTTACTCTCGCTTTATCTCACTTGCTTTCCACAGCTTGACTTGCAGCTTCCAGTTCAGCATCATCACCTGGCCATGATGAAGGATCACACTTGGTGGTACTTGCCTGCTGTTGAGGAACAATAATTTTAACTATCTAGATTTTATGATTTCCCAGCTTTTAATAAACAATCCTAAAACAGATCTGACTTGTTTGAGCATTTTTTATTGTTCTGTGCTATTCTTCTGTTTCTGTTTGTAACACTTACTTGCTCCTTGTCATTAATATACTTCTTGAACCTCTTCATCTGCATAGTTATGATGTGGGTCAGCAGTGTGTGTACCTATCTCCTCACAGAAGCGTCTGCTTTCTGAATGATCTCCCTCTGCTCAGAGGAAAATAGCTATGGCCTGTCCTTTAAAGTGGATTGCTGATGGTAGAGCACCCACATCCTTAAAGGTGTGACCTTCAAAACCTTCTGACCATAGATACATCTATCTATGTTTGCCTCAGGGAGAATATTATTATTAAGGTATTATATCTATCTTAAGTATCTATAAAAACATGCAAAATGTACGTTTACAGTGGCAATGAAAGCACAGCAAAAATAAAACTGTGTGACATTTGACTCCTTTTTTTATGCTGTCTGCTGCATAAACCTATCACAACCATTCTACTACAGGAAATAAATCCACACATTAATCTTGGTTGTGTACAAATGAGCTCAACAAATCACAACCCCAAATTAAAACACAATTTTTTTTACTTCTGGTCAAACCTTTTTCTCCATTCCACTCCTCCTCACTGTCACTGCTGTCTGTCTCACTGTCCTCACTGTCAGATGGGATTTGCCTAACATTCCAATTCTGCTCTTGCCTTCCATAGAACAAATTTATTTCCATTTTTCTGTGTTAAAAGTTAAAATGTTAAAAATAATATTAAATAAAAAAAAGGGAAAAGAAGTATTTTAAGGGTTTATACTGTGCATATATACATGTGATAATATGTAATGACATCATAACACATTGTCAGCAAAAACATCCTTAAAAACTATCCCTTATTGCACAACGTTGTAAAGTGACAAAAAATCATTAAACCATGACAAAAAGCTTCTCTATGCCTTCATACATGCTCATATATTTTGAATTTACAGATAATGTAATTTTAAAGAAGATTGCCAAAGTAAATAATATTACCTTTCCTCAGACCATGTGCTCCTGTGACCATGTGGCAGAAAAGGAAGTCCCGCCTTCACATGATGCTGGATAGTGACTCCCACATATTGGATTGTTCTTTGATACTTTTTGACTATTCTAATTGACTGAAAAAATTTAATGTCACATCCAGTGGATTTAGGGCTTTAGAAAACTTTCCTTTGCCTGAGGGCTATGCTGTGCAGTAATGCTTACTATTTCATGTATCCTACATCATTTGAAACAAGCCAGTGGAACGGTGCATTTTCATATTGTCCAAATGGCATGACCAGCTTTCCAAGATACCGCTGACATGTCGGTGTGGGGATCCCCTCATTCACAAGGAGCTTCTCTGAGTGGACCAGGGCAGTCGACTGGTTCAGCAACTCCAGTGGAGGCGTAGGGAAGACCATCCTGCTTTCCCTGTAGTGACAAGCCTCTTTGGTTGCCATCAGTATGGCCTGCTGGTGATTTTCAGGGGCATCTGGGTTTGGGGCCACCATCCTCAGTTGTAGCCTACTGAAATACACTTTTAAAACAACAACAAAAACAAGAACAACAACAACAGCAGCAGCAGCCTGATAATAATGAACTTTGATGCTGACTGTTTTCTTATTTAATTGTGTCCAGAAACTAAAACAAAGCAGGGCCAAGACCAAACAGTTTAAGCAAAGATATAAAGACTACGATGAGGAAGAAGCCCTCTTTAAGAACAATGTCTGTTTAATGAAAAACTAATTAGAAATGAAGTAATTAATATTCATTATGTACAGCATGGTGGTGCCTAAAGAAACACGGCTTAGCAGGCAGTCGAATGGTAAAGTGGTAAATGTAACAAGCAAACAAATAAATAAAGTAGTGTGCAAGGTCTCACCTGTTTGTTTTCAATAATAATAATAATAATAATAATAATAATAATAATAAAATAAATAAATTAAATAATAATAATAATAATAATAATAATAATAATAATAATAATAATAATAATAATAACAATAAGCTGATAAAGCAAACCTTTTTTTTTTAGCATTTTCAAGCAAACATGACAAGATTGTTAACTGAAAATCTTAGGGTTTGCAGAAACGACAGAAACACGTAAAGCAAATCTTTAAAGTGAAAATCAGTAAAATGTAATTCCACCAAACTGAACCAAATATCACATCTCGACCAATGACAGCGTGTAACTGTCTACAGTCAGAGAAGACTTTACCCCACCGTAGAATCTGAGTCACTCCTGGTGACTTACTAATGTGACACTATGGCTGATGTTCATTGTGTTTGTAGCACATCATCAACTCATTATTCCATTTTTTTAATGAAATGTTGTGGAAGATATAAATGTGTCAAAAGCAATTATGTTAATGGATGGACCCTACGAAAAGGAGGTAATCTGTAAGAAGGACAAAGCGAGTTACAGCATGAGTTTATAAAGGTCGACTACAAATTGTATATAAAACCTGCACTGGATTATAAACGATTTCCGCCCATTCCAATATGGCGGACGCATTGACGTGTCGGGGTACATATCAATATCCGGTACTGCGCACTCTACTGTTTAAAAATATGGAATTTACATGTTATTATTATTATTATTTTATTAACATTATTTTACCACTTGCGCCTCGTCCAAAAAAATTGTTATTAATTATTATTTTATTTAATACCTAAATAAATATAGAAACATATGTCGCCATGTTGTTGATTTTTAAAAACCCTTGACGTATACAGGAGGCGTTTAGAACGCATTTGAAAGTAAACCCGGCGACGAAACAACAACAACTTGGACTGCTTGTGGACTCTCGTTACATCAGATCGACATTTATTTCTTCGAAGACGATGAACTTTGGCAAGTTTCTTCCCAGCGCGAGCAGTTTCCGGAGTGTGGCCTGCGTCGGCGGTCTGCTCGCGCTCACCTCGGCGGGATACTGGGCTTATCGCAGGCTGAAGAGGAGAAGCGGTCTGCCCGCTGCCGATCATCAACCTGCTCCAGGTAAGAAGAGAAGAGCTCACTTAGCACTTAGCTTGTGTCTTTATAATCAGCTTACAGTTTACAAAGACACACAGAGATGGTGTGTGTGTGTGTGTATGAAATGAAAGACTTTAATATACAGCGGATAAACAGGATAAACCCCGGTGTGTAGTTTAGCTAACAGAGCTAGCTATAAAGCGCTTAGCTGAGCTAACGTTAGCCCGCGATGCTACATGGCTCTTAAGAAGAGGATTTAAGGCCTAAAAGTGTTGATGTGAGGAATAAAACACTTGGAGTTGTGCTTTTAGATGAAATGAATGAAGGACAGGGTGATGTCCAGAAGCCCGACATGAAGCGGAGTTACTGTTAGCTTTCCTCTTATTCCTCTCAAACCACAGCGATTTATTCACTATTGTCAGTGTTCAGTAAAAACCTTTCATCAATTATCTGTAACACTTTAAAGTTACATTTAATGTTGCAGAAACATGAGAGATCTTGTTGTCACACTGTTACAGCAGCTGTGAACACACACACACACACACACACACACACACACACACACACACACACACACACCCTCTGCAGGGACATGAATAAATAGTGATTTGGTTAAATGTGTAAAATTGATTACAGGAGCTGTTGCTGATGTGGAGGAAGTGGAGGACGTCCAGGTATGTGTCAGTAATAAAGCACTACAGTTAAAACACTTCATACTACAATGAACATTGTATTAGCTGTTCATTTCTAACAGAGTGTGTGTGTTTATGAAGGTCACTGAGCCAATCTGCCAGCTCCCGTCCACTGAACTCCACCCTCAGACGTCAGCTGTCGTCCTGGTAATTTTATATTTCAGCCTTTTTTCAGCCTAGTTTTTACTCTAATGAAATTGTTCCATGTGTTTGTATGAAACTGCTTTGATGAGAGTCACACTGTAATCTTTGTGCTGTAGTTTTCACGCCACAGCCGTGCTGGTGAGCTGCACAGCGCCCGGCGTAACATCTGGTTCCTCACCTCCCACATCTACGGCTCCCAGATTCAGGTATTTTATTAAAGTCAGCGCAGCTGTAGAGACACAAATGTACGCTCTTGTTTGCATGTTGTATTCACTTGGTGCTGTGTTTCTGTCTCTAGTCGGTGGAAGTTGAGAGATATTTCATCCGGCCGTGGTGGTTTACCGTCGGCGAGACCTCCTGTGTTCCTTTGGTAATAGCAGTCTTCGTTTCTTTTATAAAGCATTTATTATGAATTGATGAGCGTTTGAGTGACATGCAGTTGTCGTGGTTGTTTTTAGCAGGGATCCTCGAACTCCACCACATGTGAGGACTCTTTCACCACCGTACAGGTAAGAGCTGAATTGTTGCAGCAATACAAAGCTTTGGTAAGTACAGAGACTGAGTTTGTCCTTTTTTCCTCATAAGCGAGTCTCTGGGAGCGCGAAAGAGCCGGCGTCCTGCCGTGGCGTGGAGACTGTCACCAATGTGCCGCTGGAGGACGGCGAGGTAAATTCATTACACTGTCCACTACATTGTCCAGTTCACTTCTGGGATTTGTTCATGTACATTGTCCAGTTCACTTCTGGGATTTGTTCATGTACATTGTCCAGTTCACTTCTGGGATTTGTTCATGTACATTGTCCAGTTCACTTCTGGGATTTGTTCATGTGCACTGTCAATGTTTGTGTTTTATTCACAGCAAACCTGCTCTCACCTGCCTGTGGGTGTGGAGGATCTGGTCGACACGTCCCATCTGGAGGAAGAGGAAAGTTCCTTCACTCCTCATGCTGACTTGGACGTTGAGTCAGATTTTGAGGTAATCCATTGTCACAGACTCGATTTGTATCTACATCAGTGGGATTCTGGATAACTGTACTGTGTGCTGTTTAATGATCTCATGCTGTTTTCTGTCTGCAGGAAAGTAACAATGATCTTTCTCCTGAGGAGAGCGAGGTGCCCTTCATCAGGTAGGGTCGTCTTCACCTATTGACATGTTATCTCATGTCAATGTAACAATAATCGGCTCATCAGCTCGTTTTGTTTTGGTTTTTTTTTAGCTCGCATCTCTGGCTCGAAGGCGTTACAGACGTTGCTCTGAAGCTGCCTGCCATTCGCCAGGCGTTCTCTGTGAGTCAACCTTTCTTTACTCGTCTAGTTTCTCTGAAGATGTGTTGTTCCTACACATAACTGTGTGTTATCTCTCGTGTTCAGAGAATGTTGGACTGCATGCTCGTGCAGAACCTCCTGTTCATATCAGGGAAGAAGATGCTCATGCGTCTGGCAGCAGCCAACAAAAAGGTGAGTGCTGATTTCACCTGGTTCTGTCTCGTACGCACCAAAGCGTTAGTCGAGGTGACAAAGCAGTGACGAGTCTCTTTTCCGGACAGGACGTAAACGGTGTTAAGCTGGCCTACGAGTCTGTGATCCGTTTCCTGAGACAGCCGTCCAACTGGGTATCGATCGAGGCGGAGTTACTCCAGGCTCAGGTAAGCTGGGAAATAACCGTTTACAATTACACCTCACTAAATGTAAAGGACTAGAGATTCAGTCTTTAAGGTGTAAATGGAACTGCTTTTTCTAACGTTTCTCTCCTGTGCAGCTGCACCATTTCAGCTTCTTTGATTTGTTCTTCGAGCTCGTCTTGTTCAGATGCTTTTTACACAGCTCGCCACCTCCAGCTGTAAGACTCTCATAAACACTATATAACTGGCAGCTAAACTTGGGAGAAGGTTCTATCGCGTGACATCACGTTTCTTGTTTTTCTTCTTTAAAGTCGGATGGAGGATTATTGCAGCGTCTGTTTTTAGCCATCAGCCAGTGGGACGTGGACATCAGGGAGCCTGAGGCAGAGCGGCTCTTTTTAAGGCTTTCTGTAAGTGAGGAACTTTTTCTAATGCCATGATACACATTATAAAGTATCTGCTTTAATTTCTCTGATCAATCTCATCAGTATCCTGCTGGAAATGTGTGTGTGTGTGTTTGTACAGAATATGCTGACAGTGCTCCTTGAGGACCTTTTCTTTCAGCCTCTGGAGCTTTACAGAGATCCAGCAGCTTTAGACTCTGCAGTGCTGAGGATCGTGAAGCAGCGTGTACAGGAGATAATGAAGACCATAGAGAGAGTCTGAGTAACATTCATACCCCTCTAACACACACATACACACACCTCTCTATCCCATTTGTCTTAAAGAGTGATCAGGACACACATCTATTATTTGCTATTGGATCCTCATCAGTAGATTAAACTCTGTATTTTTTTTCCATTGGTAACATAGAACTGTTTTTATTCTCCATTTTGTTTAATCATAGATTACTATTAACTGATTCATAACCAACCAAAGTTTAATAAACTAATAAATGTCCTGGTCACACTTTAAACACTGTTCTTTCTCTTTCCATGTTACTCGAGCTCTCTGTAGGTAAGTAAATACTTATTTCAGTGTTTGTTGTTATTATGAACTGAATAATAACCTCTTTCAATTTTCTTCCTTCCTGAGCAGCTGTAGAGACATCGCTGGAGTTCACCTTTACATTTACCTTTTATTATACTTTTCATTTTTATTAGATATTTAACTTTTGTTATACATTCATGTTCTACTAGATATTTAATCCTATCTATATTTTTAAGCTTTTATTAGGTATTTAAGGTTTATTAGATTTTTAAGCTTTTATTAGGTATTTAAGTTTTATTAGATCTTTAAGCTTTTATTAGGTATTTAAGATTTATTAGATCTTTAAGCTTTTTTTTAGGTATTTAAGTTTTATTAGATCTTTAAGCTTTTATTAGGTATTTAAGGTTTATTAGATTTTTAAGCTTTTATTAGGTATTTAAGTTTTATTAGATCTTTAAGCTTTTATTAGGTATTTAAGTTTTATTAGATTTTTAAGCTTTTATTAGGTATTTAAGGTTTATTAGATTTTTAAGCTTTCATTAGGTATTTAAGGTTTTAGATTTTTAAGCTTTTATTAGGTATTTAAGGTTTATTAGATTTTTAAGCTTTTATTAGGTATTTAAGTTTTATTAGATATTTATGAAGTTTATGTTTAATGTTGTATCATTGTATTTTATAATTTTATGTAGATTTTAATAAAAATTTATTGCCTCACATTTGAGATTTCATGGTGATCATTCCCTCTTTTCAAATTCTTCTGTTCTATGTTGTTAAATATCTAATGTTCATCATGGCATAGAGGAGGACTGGGTGTGTTTTTATCTGATTAAATTAAATGTAAAAGATCCTCCTATAAAAGGTTTACACCATGGTTTCTTTTTAAACTCAGACTAATTCCCAGGTAAATGACAAGTTGCTATATGGCCACAACATGTAGCAGAGAGTACTTTTATTTCTATTTTACAATTTGTAGATTCATGTGTAAAGTATTCCATACATAAATAATATTACTTGACTCTTATAATCTGCATTTATAATCTAATTCTGCATTTGTGTTTTATATCAACATAACTGATTCATACAGAGGAGAGGCTCAGTGGCTTAGTGTTTAGCACATTTATCTCTGGGGTTGGTGATTCAGTTCCTGCCTCTGTCCTGTGTGTGTGTGTGTGTGTGTGTGTGTGTGTGTGTTTTCCTCTTGGTATTCTGATTACCTCTCAGTCCAATGATGTACGGTAGGTTGATTGGCATCTCTAAATTATCCAATGTGTGTGTGTGTGTGTGAGAGACTGTTCCCTGTGTTGGGTTGGCACCCTGTTTAGAGTGTCCCCTGGTCCCCTTGGATAGGATCAGGTTCCCACTGACCCTGTGTAAGAAACAGTTCAGAAAATGGATGGAAGGAAGATTCATACAAAGTAAAAAGTTTTATATACACCAATGAGCCATAACATTATGAGCAGTGAGAGGTGAAGTGAATAACACTGATGATCTCCTCATCATGGCACCTGTTAGTGGGTGGGATATATTAGGCAGCAAGTGAACATTTTCTCCTCAATGTCTGACAAGGGCCAAATTGTGATGGCTAGATCAGAGCATCTCCAAAACTGCAGCTCTTGTGGGGTGTTCCTGGTCTGCAGTGGTCAGTATCTATCAAAAGTGGTCCAAGGAAGGAACAGTGGTGAACCGGCGACAGGGTCATGGGTGACTAAAGCTTACTGATGTACAGACGAGCTACTGTTGCTCAAATTGCTAAAGAAGTTAATGCTGGTTCTGATAGAAAGGTGTCAGTATACACAGCGCATCACAGTTTGTTGTGTATGGGGCTGCATAGCTGCAGACCAGTCAGGGTGCCTTGGATCCTGCCGTCCATGTGGATGTTACTTTGACATGTACTACCTACCTAAGCATTGGTGCAGACCATATACACCCTTTCATGAAAACAGTATTCCCTGTATTCATGAGACGGATTGTCCATGATGGAGAACAGTTTGCTCAGTGATCCTCACTGTTCCTCACTGACTCAAACGCATTTAGTTTTTGTCCAGTGATAGATCCAGTCTTGTGAATTAGCTTTTAATCCTGCTACTGTAGCATCCCTGGTGATGCTGCTGCCCCCCGCCCCCCAGCCATCCACCACCACCACCAAACCACAACACAGTTAATGGCACTTTATCAACATATAGTGAAGACTGTTTTATTTTAGTTCAATTTGATTTTTTAAACAGTTCATAGTAAAATGAGCAATGTAAAAAGCAATATAATTAATTAACCAGATAGATAGATAGATAGATAGATAGATAGATAGATAGATAGATAGATAGATAGATAGATAGATAGATAGATAGATAGATAGATAGATAGATAGACTGGCTGAGGGCCGCATGCCGTTGTTTGTTTACTTGTGTAATCACATTCAACCAGAAAAACATACTTAGCTGAAAAGCTAGCTGTTCCTGCTCTCAGAGGCACAACAAAAATTCAGTAGAAAAGGTAAAAGTGAGTGGCTAGCCTCTGGCTACCATTTACTGGGGCTACAAAGGTGACTGACCACCTCACACTGCTGTTTATTTACCTGTGTAATGAGAGTCAGGCTGCAAAACCCACACAGCTGAGGGAGAACAGGCTAGCTCATATTACCTTTAGAGGCACTACAAGAAGATTTAAAAATTGGCAAACAATGCTTGAGATAGATAGATAGATAGATAGATAGATAGATAGATAGATAGATAGATAGATAGATAGATAGATAGATAGATAGATAGATAGAAGGGGGGGGAGGTATTCCATAACATTTCTCATCAGGGCAGAATGAGTTTACGATTACGTTTCATCAATCTTTCTGCTAATAGAATGATAAATGCAATGATATTAGATTTTTTGTTTGACAAGTCTAGGTTATCATTTTTAACACCAAAGATACTGTATGTAAGATTGGCTCTGGATTGAGTGATCTTCCTATGATGTCTGACAGTGATTTAAAGATTAAATTCCAGTTGTTATAAATGACAGGGCATTTCCTAAACGTGTGTGCTAGTGTATCAGGTCCCAGGTGTGTAACAGGTCCCAACATCTGTAACAAACAATACAGCATGAGTCAGGTGACAGTGGTCTGTTTTCTTCCCTCGCTTCGGCCAGACTGAAGATGAGGGCTAGCTACAGACTTATCATCTGTCTCAACTGGGTGGTGCCATCTTGTGGTGGCAGTCTGTATTGCAGCCCAAATATGTACAGTATATTAGAGCCAAATACACTATACCAGGCTTTTATTCATTTACATGGACATTGAACGTGACCACACGTTATTGTGTGTCACACTACTGATGCTGCAGCTTGTCTCCAGCGATCACAGGATGAATGTGGAAACATCATAGAAAGCTTCAGTTTGGAAAGATGACGTCTGTGTAATATCTTCAACTGCAAAAGTCCATGTCTAGTACACACTGAGGAAGAATAAACTCATTCTTGTGGACTAACTTGTTTCAATATCTTAAAATAGTTTAAAAAAACGAAGGATTTGTTAATGGAGTTGAGCCAGAGGTAGATATGCCTGTAAAATTAATCCTGCCCAAAAGGAGGGGGAGCTGTGTAATTTTCTATACAAGCCCAATCAGTCAGATCTTTCAGGAGCCCAAAGGAGAGAGGACTTATATACAATATACACTATCATTCCCTCACATTACAATGTCATGGCCACACATTGAGCAACATCCTCACAATCTGGTGGGCAGACAGACCCCAGTTTATGTGACTAGACAGCTGACTGTGAAGAGGAACTGAGCGGCACCAGGGCAGCACAGGAAACTGACTTTTACCACTGCTACTCTGATGACACTCAACTTATCTTCTCCTTCCCTCCCTCAGATACCATGGCTTCTGCTTGGATCTCAGCATGTCTGGAAGACATACCTTAATGGGTGTCAGCTCATCAGCCGAAACTCAATCCCAGCAAAAGTAAACTGCTGTTCATGTCCAGGTAAGGATCTTGCGATCTTCCTTGAAACTCCCTGGTGACCACTGCTCACTACCTTGGGGTAACCATAGATAATAAACTGTCATTTTCCTCACACATTGCTAATTTGACATGTTTGTGACATTTGTTTTCTTTACAGTATCAGAAAGATTCTGCCATTTTTATCCACATAGGCTGCTCAGGTGCTTGTTCAGTCTCTTGTCATTTCGAGGCTGGACTACTGCAACTCGCTGCTGGCAGATCTACCTCTGAGTTCAATTCAACCTCTGCAAATGATCCAAAATGCAGCTATGTGATTTGTTTTCAACCTCTAAGTTCTCACACTCCACCACACTGCTGCGCTCATTGCAGTGGTTTCCAGTAGATTCACACATCACATTTAAAACACTCATGCTTGCTTACAAAGCCAAAAATGGACCAGCAGCCTCTTACCTCAAAGCTCTTCTCACTCCCTGCACTGCACCACACTCCCTCAGATCCTACAGCATTATTGTATATCACAGTTACATCAATAATAAAATATATTATTATTATTATATACTTCATGTTATATTTTCATTAAACAATAATTACACTTCTAACCAGTCCAGAGGGGTTGTGTGGAAGTGCAATAGTTTTGCCATGGGAATCGTCAATTGTCTACAAAACACAGCAATGCCTGCTGGACGGTGATTTATCATTATTAATATTTATGAAAGGTCCTATCTCATATACCTGAATGGATATGAATGGGATTCATTGGTCATGTACTTTAACACGCTCAAGAAATTTGCTTCCTGTATAAGAACTACTAACATAAATATCCACAATGTATCTATAGTTTACAGGCAATAAAGTTATTAAGATATGTAATTCTTTTGCTCTGAAATGCTACAACAAATCTAATATTCAGAGTTTGTGGTATTTTGCACTGTGATATTTGTTGGTTATTTTCTAATATTTGTATAAGTCAGTGAAGTGTAATGCCTTTACTCAGGAGTGCTTCATTAAACCCAATACTATAGTTTGATATATTTTGTACTGTGATATTTATCAACATTATGTAACACTCTATCTGCATGGAATCCTTAAAATAAAGTTTGTTTCATCAAAAGTATATTTGTGTAAGAATGCTCTGTCTTCCTAATTTCCATTTGTTTACATTTATCATATATTTGTATGACTTATGTCTGAAAGTTACATCAAAATCTTTGAGGACGATGAAAGCTTGTTTAATATTTCTGCTGCTTTAACATTCTCTGATATCATTGTTGTGCTATGGTCATGTCCTTACAGAGTAATCTGACGGTTATTAAAATCCACCTAAATGTACAAGAACTGGAGGTGAATTTTTGTGAAAGGCCAGTGTTCATGATAAATGTTTGCTCTTTTACTTGGCCCAGCAGAGGGTCAAGTATCAGGCCTCACCTACAGTTTATAAATATCTGTGTCTACTAAAGAAATGAAGAAATATACAGGGGTTGGACAATGAAACTGAAACACTGGAGGTTTCATGGCTAAATTTGACCAGCCTGGTGGCCAATCTTCATTGATTGCACATTCCACCAGTAAGAGCAGAGTGTGAAGGTTTAATTAGCAGAGTAATAGCACAGTTTTGCTTAAAATATTGCAATGCACACAACATTATGGGTGACATATCAGAGTTCAAAAGAGGACAAATTGTTGGTGCACGTCTCGCTGGCGCATCTATGACTAAAACAGCAAGTCTTTGTGATGTATCAAGAGCCACGGTATCCAGGGTAATGTCAGCATACCACCAAGAAGGACGAACCACATCCAACAGGAGTAACTGTGGACGCAAGAGGAAGCTGTCTGAAAGGGATGTCCAACTTTTTGATTGTATCCAAAAAACATAAAACCACAGCTGCCCGACTCACTGCAGAATTAAATGTGCACCTCAACTCTCCTGTTTCCACCAAAACTGACCGTTGGGAGCTCCACAGGGTCAATGTACATGGCCGGGCTGCTATAGCCAAACCTTTAATTATAACCTGCTATAATGCCAAACGTCGGTTTCAATGGTGCCAGCAGCAAAAATCTTGGGCTGTGGACAATGTGAAACATGTATTGTTCTCTGATGAGTCCACCTTCACTGTCTTTCCCACATCCGGGAGAGTTACGGTGTGGAGAAGCCCCAAAGAAGCGTACCACCCAGACTGTTGCATGCCCAGAGTGAAGCATGGGGGTGGATCAGTGATGGTTTGGACTGCAATATCATGGCATTCCCTAGGCCCAATACTTGTGCTAGATGGGCGCGTCACTGCCAACTACTACCGAACCATTCTGGGGGACCATGTGCACCCAATGGTTCAAACATTGTATCCTGAAGGCGGTACCGTGTATCAGGATGATAATGTACCAATACACACAGCAAGACTGGTGACAGAGTGGTTTGATGAACATGAAAGTGAAGTTGAACATCTCCCATGGCCTGCACAGTCACCAGATCTAAATATTATTGAGCCACTTTGGGGTGTTTTGGAGGAGCGAGTCAGGAAACGTTTTCCTCCACCAGCATCACGTAGTGACCTGGCCACTATTCTGCAAGAAGAATGGCTCAAAATCCCTCTGGCCACTGTGCAGGACTTGTATCTGTCATTCCCAAGATGAATTGATGCTGAATTGGCCACAAAAGGAGGCCCTACACCATACTAATGAATTATTGTGGTCTAAAACCAGGCGTTTCAGTTTCATTTTCCAACCCCTGTACTTCATAGAGGAATATACTATTGATTTTATTAATTAAAGTAGATTTATTGGGGAAAAAACATAAAATGGGTAACACTTGGTGTTGGCTTTGCGGATGCAGCGTGTGGTGTAAATGTCCGTGATAGAGGTGAGAGAGACTCCGATGATCTTTTCAGCTGTCCTCACTATCCGCTGAAGGGTCTTGTGATCCGAGACGGTGCAGTTCCCAAACCAGGCAGTGATGCAGCTGCTCAGGACGCTCTCGATGGTCCCTCTATAGAACACAGTCAGGATGGGGGGACTTGGCTTTACACCAGGCTGTTAGTTGTTGCACCTCCTCTCTATACGCTGACTCGTCGTTCTTGCTGATGAGACCCACCATGGTTGTGTGCCAGCAAAGCGAACAGCAGTGGACTGAGCACACAGCCGTGAGGAGCTCCAGTGCTCAGTGTGGTGGTGCTGGAGGTGCTGTTCCCGATCCGGACTGACTGAGCTTTACCAGTCAGGAAGTCCAGGATCCAGGTACAGAGGGTGGTGTACAGGCCCAGCTGGCTCAGCATCTCAATCAGGTGCTGAGGGATGATTATCTTGAATGCTAAACTGAAGTCTATGAACAGCATTCGTACGTATGAGTTGATGTGCCTCATGACGAGCCTCTCGAAGCATTTCATCACGATTGGTGTGAGGGCGGCGGGACGATAGTCATTGAGGCAGGAAACTGTAGACTTGTACTAGTGTTTTTATAGTTGAAACAAAAGTAAACAACAAAATAAACAAATAAATCAAACAACTATATTTATATATTATATATATATATATATATATATATATATATATATATATATATATAAATTACAATAAAAAAATTATTATTATATTATTATAATTATTATTATTAAAAAAATAATTGTTCATGTCTGGTGGGTCCTGGATGCACTCCAGGTGTTGCTGCTGACTTGCCCACAGTTTCATACAGTGTATTGTGTTCACTTTGGATACTACAATGTTAGTACTGAACTTTTTTGTATGCGGTCTTTTATTTACCTGTTGTTTTGAAGAGGCTCACTCCAACCCAGCGGGCCCTTTCAGCTCCTCGACGGCCAGGTGTATGAGCCAGAACGTTATCTGGCCCCGAGGCTGACCCTCTGCATGTGGTGTTTGAGCTGCTCCCTGGAAACGCTCTTGGGGATGGCTGCATCAAACCGGTAGATCCAGTGAAAGATGTCCAGACACACAACCATCCCGTTGTCACATTTAATATTTTGGGGACAGATTAATTGGCCAGCCGAAACATTTCCATAAGTCTCTGTGGACTCCTCACAGGTCAGCACGAATGAAAATATTTGGGAGTGCTCATTGCTGATGCTGGTGAACCATTCAGCTGAGCCTTGACCCTCCCCAGACAGCGTCTTCACCTAAAACATACAAGTTACCATTTGATAACCTGTTCGATTCTACAATGTGTTTTTTTTTTTATCATTTTAAAACAGTGTGAAATTTTGTTAAATTTGAAACTCACAGTACTGCATTATGTTTGCCATTAGATACAGTACAGCCATATCTTTCGACTTACACCCATTTTCAACACAGTGCCAAAAATGGAGAGGATCTGGCTCCGCTAATCCTGAACGTTGTTTGCCTCTGCCAGCAGGAAGGCATGGAGCAGGAGATGAGCTGAGGGCAGCTCTCTTGGAGCAGGTGGAGACTGAAACCTGTCCCCCAATGTTGGAGACGATCCCACTAGTTTCCACTAGACTCATGAGGTGCTTGGTGTACAGGTCCTTGTGTTGACGATACTCCTCAAAGTCATTCTCCTGTATTTGCTGCCACACTTTTACTATATTGTTCAATTCGGTCCGGTCACGCAAAGTCGCACAACGCACAACAAATTCTTGCACAGATCATTGATGTCCTTGTAGGTTTGAACAAACAGTGGACTTGGACTTCTTGGACCTGACAGTGGGCTCCAACTCCTCTGGCCGGTCAGTGTGCTCTGACTGCTAGGGTTGGCCCTTTCCTGTGGCTCTTGGGTCTTGAGCAAATCTAACAAATTTACAGAAAAAGGAATTTTATTAACTACAATAATACAGTATAATAATAATAAAAATAACAATATAAATAAACAATATAATAAACCCAATCATATTATAAATAGAGCTTGATTTCTGTTTACTCTCGCTTTATCTCACTTTCTTTCCACAGCCTGACTTGCAGCTTCCAGTTCAGCATCATCACCTGGCCATGATGAAGGATCACACTTGGTGGTACTTGCCTGCTGCTGAGGAACAATAATTGTATTTTAACTATCGAGATTTTATGATTTCCCAGCTTTTAATAAACAATCCTAAAACACATCTGACTTGTTTGAGCATTTTTTATTGTTCTGTGCTATTCTTCTATTTCTGTTTGTAACACTTAGTTAATGTCATTTTAAATAAGATAACCAAAGTAAATAATATTACCTTTCCTCAGACCATGTGCTCCTGTGACCATGCGGCAGAAAAGGAAGTCCCGCCTTCACATGATGCTGGATAGTGACTCCCACATATTGGATTGTTCTTTGATACTTTTTGACTATTCTAGTTGATTGAAAAAATTTAAAGTCACATCCAGTGGATTTAGGGCTTTTGAAAACTTTCCTTTGCCTGAGGGCTATGCTGTGCAGTAATGCTTACTATTTCATGTATCCTACATCATTTGAAACAAGCCAGTGGAACGGTGCATTTTCATATTGTCCAAATGGCACGACCAGCTTTCCAAGATACTGCTGACGTGTCAGTGTGGGGATCCCCTCATTCACAAGGAGCTTCTCTGAGTGGACCAGGACAGTCGACTGGTTCAGCAACTCCAGTGGAGGCGTAAGGAAGACCATACTGCTTTCCCTGTAGTGACAAGCCTCTTTGGTTGCCATCAGTATGGCCTGCTGGTGATTTTCAGGGGCATCTGGGTTCAAGACACAGATTGGGGCCACCATCCTCAGCTGTAGCCTACTGAAATACACTTTTAAAACAACAACAAAAACAAGAACAACAACAACAGCAGCAGCAGCCTGATAATAATGAACTTTGATGCTGACTGTTCACTTATTTAATTGTGTCCAGACACTAAAAAAAGCAGAGCCAAGACCAAACAGTTTAAGCAAAGATATAAAGACTACGATGAGGAAGAAGCCATCTTAAATAACAATATCTGTTTAATAAAAAACTAAGTAGAAATGAAGTAATTAATATTCATTATGTACAGCATGGTGGTGCCTAAAGAAACACGGCTTAGCAGGCAGTCGAATGGTAAAGTGGTAAATGTAACAAGCAAACAAATAAATAAAGTAGTGTGCAAGGTCTCACCTGTTTGTTTTCAATAAAAATAATAATAATAATAATAATAATAATAATAATAAGCTGATAAAGCAAGCAAAATGGCTTTTTCAAGCCAACATAAGATTGTTAACTGAAAATTTTAGGGTTTGCAGAAACGACAGAAACACGTAAAGCAAATCTTTAAAATGATGATCAGTAAAATGTAATTCCACCAAACTGAACCAAATATCACATCTCGACCAATGACAGCGTGTAACTGTCTACAGTCAGAGAAGACTTTACCCCACCGTAGAATCTGAGTCACTCCTGGTGACTTACTAATGTGACACTATGGCTGATGTTCATTGTGTTTGTAGCACATCATCAACTCATTATTCCATTTTTTTAATGAAATGTTGTGGAAGATATAAATGTGTCAAAAGCAATTATGTTAATGGATGGACCCTACGAAAAGGAGGTAATCTGTAAGAAGGACAAAGCGAGTTACAGCATGAGTTTATAAAGGTCGACTACAAATTGTATATAAAACCTGCACTGGATTATAAACGATTTCCGCCCATTCCAATATGGCGGACGCATTGACGTGTCGGGGTACATATCAATATCCGGTTTAAAAATCCTCTACTGTTTAAAAATATGGATTTTACATGTTATTATTATTATTATTTTATTAACATTATTTTACCACTTGCGCCTCGTCCAAAAAAAAATTATTATTTTATTTAATACCTAAATAAATATAGAAACATATGTCGCCATGTTGTTGATTTTTAAAAACCCTTGACGTATACAGGAGGCATTTAGAACGCATTTGAAAGTAAACCCGGCGACGAAACAACAACAACTTGGACTGCTTGTGGACTCTCGTTACATCAGATCGACATTTATTTCTTCGAAGACGATGAACTTTGGCAAGTTTCTTCCCAGCGCGAGCAGTTTCCGGAGTGTGGCCTGCGTCGGCGGTCTGCTCGCGCTCACCTCGGCGGGATACTGGGCTTATCGCAGGCTGAAGAGGAGAAGCGGTCTGCCCGCTGCCGATCATCAACCTGCTCCAGGTAAGAAGAGAAGAGCTCACTTAGCACTTAGCTTGTGTCTTTATAATCAGCTTACAGTTTACAAAGACACACAGAGATGGTGTGTGTGTGTGTATGAAATGAAAGACTTTAATATTCAGCGGATAAACAGGATAAACCCCGGTGTGTAGTTTAGCTAACAGAGCTAGCTATAAAGCGCTTAGCTGAGCTAACGTTAGCCCGCGATGCTACATTAAGAAGAGGATTTAAGGTCTAAAAGTGTTGATGTGAGGAATAAAACACTTGGAGTTGTGCTTTTAGATGAAATGAATGAAGGACAGGGTGATGTCCAGAAGCCCGACATGAAGCGGAGTTACTGTTAGCTTTCCTCTTATTCCTCTCAAACCACAGCGATTTATTCACTATTGTCAGTGTTCAGTAAAAACCTTTCATCAATTATCTGTAACACTTTAAAGTTACATTTAATGTTGCAGAAACATGAGAGATCTTGTTGTCACACTGTTACAGCAGCTGTGAACACACACACACACACACACACACACACACACCCTCTGCAGGGACATGAATAAATAGTGATTTGGTTAAATGTGTAAAATTGATTACAGGAGCTGTTGCTGATGTGGAGGAAGTGGAGGACGTCCAGGTATGTGTCAGTAATAAAGCACTACAGTTAAAACACTTCATACTACAATGAACATTGTATTAGCTGTTCATTTCTAACAGAGTGTGTGTGTTTATGAAGGTCACTGAGCCAATCTGCCAGCTCCCGTCCACTGAACTCCACCCTCAGACGTCAGCTGTCGTCCTGGTAATTTTATATTTCAGCCTTTTTTCAGCCTAGTTTTTACTCTAATGAAATTGTTCCATGTGTTTGTATGAAACTGCTTTGATGAGAGTCACACTGTAATCTTTGTGCTGTAGTTTTCACGCCACAGCCGTGCTGGTGAGCTGCACAGCGCCCGGCGTAACATCTGGTTCCTCACCTCCCACATCTACGGCTCCCAGATTCAGGTATTTTATTAAAGTCAACGCAGCAGCAGAAACACAAATGTACGCTCTTGTTTGCATGTTGTATTCACTTGGTGCTGTGTTTCTGTCTCTAGTCGGTGGAAGTTGAGAGATATTTCATCCAGCCGTGGTGGTTTACCGTCGGCGAGACCTCCTGTGTTCCTTTGGTAATAGCAGTCTTCGTTTCTTTTATAAAGCATTTATTATGAATAGATGAGCGTTTGAGTGACATGCAGTTGTCGTGGTTGTTTTTAGCAGGGATCCTCGAACTCCACCACATGTGAGGACTCTTTCACCACCGTACAGGTAAGAGCTGAATTGTTGCAGCACCACAAAGTTTTAGTAAGTACAGAGACTGAGTTTCTCCTTTTTTCCTCATAAGCGAGTCTCTCGGAGCGCGAAAGAGCCGGCGTCCTGCCGTGGCGTGGAGACTGTCACCTATGTGCCGCACGAGGATGGCGAAGTAAATTCATTACACTGTCCGCTACATTGTCCAGTTCACTTCTGGGATTTGTTCATGTGCACTGTCAATGTTTGTGTTTTATTCACAGCAAACCTGCTCTCACCTGCCTGTGGGTGTGGAGGATCTGGTCGACACGTCCCATCTGGAGGAAGAGGAAAGTTCCTTCACTCCTCATGCTGACTTGGACGTTGAGTCAGATTTTGAGGTAATCCATTGTCACAGACTCGATTTGTATCTACATCAGTGGGATTCTGGATAACTGTACTGTGTGCTGTTTAATGATCTCATGCTGTTTTCTGTCTGCAGGAAAGTAACAATGATCTTTCTCCTGAGGAGAGCGAGGTGCCCTTCATCAGGTAGGGTCGTCTTCACCTATTGACATGTTATCTCATGTCAATGTAACAAAAATCGGCTCATCAGCTCGTTTTGTTTTGGGGTTTTTTTTAGCTCGCATCTCTGGCTCGAAGGCGTTACAGACGTTGCTCTGAAGCTGCCTGCCATTCGCCAGGCGTTCTCTGTGAGTCAACCTTTCTTTACTCGTCTAGTTTCTCTGAAGATGTGTTGTTCCTACACATAACTGTGTGTTATCTCTCATGTTCAGAGAATGTTGGACTGCATGCTCGTGCAGAACCTCCTGTTCATATCAGGGAAGAAGATGCTCATGCGTCTGGCAGCAGCCAACAAAAAGGTGAGTGCTGATTTCACCCGGTTCTGTCTCGTACGCACCCAGCGTTAGTCGAGGTGACAAAGGTGTCTCCTTTTCCGGACAGGACGTAAACGGTGTTAAGCTGGCCTACGAGTTTGTGATCCGTTTCCTGAGACAGCCGTCCAACTGGGAATCGATCGAGGCGGAGTTACTCCAGGCTCAGGTAAGCTGGGAAATAACCGTTTACAATTACACCTCACTAAATGTAAAGGACTAGAGATTCAGTCTTTAAGGTGTAAATGGAATTGCTTTTTCTAACGTTTCTCTCCTGTGCAGCTGCACCATTTCAGCTTCTTTGATTTGTTCTTCGAGCTCGTCCTGTTCAGATGCTTTTTACACAGCTCGCCACCTCCAGCTGTAAGACTCTCATAAACACTATATAACTGGCAGCTAAACTTGGGAGAAGGTTCTATCGCGTAACATCATGTTTCTTGTTTTTCTTCTTTAAAGTCGGATGGAGGATTATTGCAGCGTCTGTTTATAGCCATCAGCCAGTGGGACGTGGACATCAGGGAGCCTGAGGCAGAGCGGCTCTTTTTAAGGCTTTCTGTAAATGAGGAACTTTTTCTAATGCCATGATACACATTATAAAGAATCTGCTTTAATTTCTCTGATCAATCTCATCAGTATCCTGCTGGAAATGTGTGTGTGTGTGTGTTTGTACAGAATATGCTGACAGTGCTCCTTGAGGACCTTTTCTATCAGCCTCTGGAGCTTTACAGAGATCCAGCAGCTTTAGACTCTGCAGTGCTGAGGATCGTGAAGCAGCGTGTACAGGAGATAATGAAGACCATAGAGAGAGTCTGAGTAACATTCACACCCCTCTAACACACACCTCTTTATCCCATTTGTCTTAAAGAGTGATCAGGACACACATCTATTATTTGCTATTGGATCCTCATCAGTAGATTAAACTCTGTAGTTTTTTTCCATTGGTAACGTAGAACTGTTTTTATTCTCCATTTTGTTTAATCATAGATTACTATTAACTGATTCATAACCAACCAAAGTTTAATAAACTAATAAATGTCCTGGTCACACTTTAAACACTGTTCTTTCTCTTTCCATGTTACTCGAGCTCTCTGTAGGTAAGTAAATACTTATTTCAGTGTTTGTTGTTATTATGAACTGATTAATAACCTCTTTCAATTTTCTTCCTTCCTGAGCAGCTGTAGAGACATCGCTGGAGTTCACCTTTACATTTACCTTTTATTATACTTTTCATTTTTATTAGATATTTAACTTTTATTATACATTCATGTTCTACTAGATATTTAATCCTATCTATATTTTTAAGCTTTTATTAGGTATTTAAGTTTTATTAGATTTTTAAGCTTTTATTAGGTATTTAAGTTTTATTAGATTTTTAAGCTTTTATTAGGTATTTAAGTTTTATTAGGTATTTAAGCTTTTTTAGGTATTTAAGTTTTATTAGATCTTTAAGCTTTTATTACGTATTTAAGTTTTATTAGATCTTTAAGCTTTTTTTAGGTATTTAAGTTTTATTAGATTTTTATGAAGTTTATGTTTAATGTTGTATCATTGTATTTTATCATTTTATGTAGATTTTAATAAAAATTTATTGCCTCACATTTGAGATTTCATGGTGATCATTCCCTCTTTTCAAATTCTTCTGTTCTATGTTGTTAAATATCTAATGTTCATCATGGCATAGAGGAGGACTGGGTGTGTTTTTATCTGATTAAATTAAATGTAAAAGATCCTCCTATAAAAGGTTTACACCATGGTTTCTTTTTAAACTCAGACTAATTCCCAGGTAAATGACAAGTTGCTATATGGCCACAACATGTAGCAGAGAGTACTTTTATTTCTATTTTACAATTTGTAGATTCATGTGTAAAGTATTCCATACATAAATAATATTACTTGACTCTTATAATCTGCATTTATAATCTAATTCTGCATTTGTGTTTTATATCAACATAACTGATTCATACAGAGGAGAGGCTCAGTGGCTTAGTGTTTAGCACATTTATCTCTGAGGTTGGTGATTCAGTTCCTGCCTCTGTCCTGTGTGTGTGTGTGTGTGTGTGTGTGTGTTTTCCTCTTGGTATTCTGAATACCTCTCACAGTCCAATGACGTGCGGTAGATTGATTGGCATCTCTAAATTATCCAAAGTGTGTGTGTGTGTGTGACTGTTCCCTGTGTTGGGCTGGCACAGTGTTTAGGGTGTCCCCTGGTCCCCTTGGATAGGATCAGGTTCCCACTGACCCTGTGTAAGATAAACAGTTCAGAAAATGGATGGAAGGAAGATTCATACAAAGTTTTATAAACACCAATCAGCCTTAATATTATGAGCAGTGAGAGGTGAAGTGAATAACACTGATTATCTCCTCATCATGGCACCTGTTAGTGGGTGGGAGATATTAGGCAGCAAGTGAACATTTTCTCCTCAATGTCTGACAAGGGCCAAATTGTGATGGCTAGACGACTGGATCAGAGCATCTCCAAAACTACAGCTCTTGTGGGGTGTTCCCGGTCTGCAGTGGTCAGTATCTATCAAATGTTACTTTGACATGTACCACCTACCTAAGCATTGTTGCAGACCATATACACCCTTTCATGAAAACAGTATTCCCTGTTTTCATGAGACGGATTGTCCATGATGGAGAACAGTTTGCTCAGTGACCTCCTGTTCCTCACTGACTCAAACACACTTATTTTTTGTCCAGTGATAGATCCAGCCTTGTGAATTAGCTTTTTAACCCTGCTAGCATCCCTGGTGCTGATGCTACATCCGTCCATGTCTAGTACACACTGAGGAAGAATAAACTCGTTCTTGTGGACTAACTTGTTTCAATATCTTAAAATAGTTAAAAAACGAAGGATTTGTTAATGGAGTTGAGCCAGAGGTAGATATGCCTGAAAAAAATTAATCCTGCCCAAAAGGAGGGGGAGCTGTGTAATTTTCTATACAAGCCCAATCAGTCAGATCTTTCAGGAGCCCAAAGGAGAGAGGACTTGTATACAATATACACTATCATTCCCTCACATTACAATGTCATGGCCACACATTGAGCAATATCCTCACAATCTGGTGGGCAGACAGACCCCAGTTTATGTGACTAGACAGCTGACTGTGAAGAGGAACTGAGCGGCACCAGGGCAGCACAGGGAACTGACTCTCTTGTCTAAGTTATATCCTTGCATGGGTTCTTTTACCACTGCTACTCTGATGACACTCAACTTATCTTCTCCTTCCCTCCCTCAGATACCATGGCTTCTGCTTGGAAGACATACCTTAATGGGTGTCAGCTCATCAGTGGAAACTCAATTCCAGCAAAAGTAAACTGCTGTTCATGTCCAGGTAAGGATCTTGCGATCTTCCTTGAAACTCCCTGGTGACCACTGCTCGCTAACTTGAGGTAACCATAGATAATAAACTGACCTTTTCCTCGCACATTGCTAATTTGACATGTTTGTGACAATTGTTTTCTTTACAGTATCAGAAGGATTCTGCCATTTTTATCCACATAGGCTGCTCAGGTGCTTGTTCAGTCTCTTGTCATTTCGAGACTGGACTACTGCACCTTGCTCCTGACAGATCTACCTCTGAGCTCAATTCAACCTCTGCAAATGATCCAAAATGCAGCTGTGTGATTTGTTTTCACCCTCTAAGTTCTCACACTCCACCACACTGCTGCGCTCATTGCAGTGGTTTCCAGTAGATTCACACATCACATTTAAAACACTCATGCTTGCTTACAAAGCCAAAAATGGACCAGCAGCCTCTTACCTCAAAGCTCTTCTCACTCCCTGCACTGCACCACACTCCCTCAGATCCTACAGCATTATTGTATATCACAGTTACATCAATAATAAAATATATTATTATTATTATTATATACTTCATGTTATATTTTCATTAAACAATAATTACACTTCTAACCAGTCCAGAGGGGTTGTGTGGAAGTACAATAGTTTTGCCATGGGAATCGTCAATTGTCTTCAAAACACAGCAATGCCTGTTGGACGCTGATTTATCATTATTGATATTCATGAAAGGTCCTGTCTCATATGCCTAAATGGACATGAATGGGATTCATCCATGTACTTTAACACACTCAAGAAATTTGCTTCCTGTACAAGAACTACTAACCTAACAATGCTAACGATGCGTTAGGACTCACATTTATAGACTTACTAAATTCCTTTGGGGTTAAACAAAACATTAATAGACCAACTCATCGTTTTAATCATACACTAGACCTAGTTATATCACATGGGACTGATGTTTCCGATATAACCTTTCTACCTCAAAGCGATGACATCACAGACCATCACCTCTTAGTGTACATTCTACCTGTAGAACATATTAGACACGTCTCTCCACGTTATAAACTTGGTAGAACTATAACTCCGACCACTATAGACAGATTTACAAACAATCTGCCAGATCTGTCTCAACTTCTTACTAGACCCCTAAATGCAGATGCACTAGATGAAGTAACCAACAGCATAGGCAATATTTTTACCAGCACACTAGACACTGTTGCCCCCATCCGACTAAAAAAGGTCAGAGATAAAACACCTGCACCATGGTACAATAGTCATACACACGCCCTCAAGAGAGCAAACCGTAACCTCGAGCGAAAGTGGAGAAAAACCAAATTAGAAGTCTTTAGAATTGCATATAAAGACAGTCTATCCAACTACAGACAGGCTCTAAAAGCTGCTAGGGCTGAGCATCTGAGCAATCTGATAGGAATAAACCAGAACAATCCCAGATTCTTATTTAGTACAGTGGCTAGACTAACAAAGCATCAGATTTCTGGAGAGCGTATTTCAGCACAGTTTAGTAGTGAGGACTGTGATGAATTTCTTCACTAAAAAAGTTGATAGTATTAGGAACAAAATATTGGATGTTCAACCATTGACGGCATCCGGTGATCCAGACCAGCCTATAGCTCCACACTTAAAGCTACAATGCTTTACCAGCATAGGGCAGGAAGAGCTAGCTAAACTTATCACCACGGCTAAATCAACAACGTGTTTGCTAGATCCAATTCCAACTAGACTGCTGAAAGAAGTGATACATGCAGCTGGACAGCCTCTTCTTAATATTATTAACTCTTCGTTATATCTAGGTCATGTCCCAAAATCTCTTAAGTTAGCAGTTATTAAGCCTCTTCTTAAGAAACCGAAACTAGACCCTGATGAAATATCAAATTACAGACCGATTTCAAACCTTCCGTTTATATCTAAAATATTAGAAAAGGTGGTGTCAACCCAATTATGCTCCTTCCTACAGGAAAACAATATCCTTGAAAAATTTCAGTCAGGTTTTAGGCCCCATCATAGCACAGAAACTGCACTAGTTAAAATCACAAATGACTTGCTTTTAGCTTCGGACCAAGGCTGCATCTCGATTTTAGTCCTGCTTGATCTTAGTGCTGCATTCGACACTATAGATCATAATATCCTCATAGATCGCTTACAAAATCACATGCAGGGACAGGCAATAAAATGGTTTAGATCCGACCTGTCTGATCGATACCACTTTGTAGATTTAAATGGAGAACTGTCCAGTGTAGTGCCAGTGAAATATGGGGTCCCACAAGGGTCAGTTTTAGGACCTCTGCTTTTCTCAGTATACATGCTTCCATTGGGGAACATGATTAGAAGGCATGGGATTAGTTTCCATTGTTATGCCGATGATACCCAGTTATATATCTCATCAAAACCAGATGAAATATCTAATTTGTCTAGACTAACTGAGTGTGTTAAAGATACTAGAAATTGGATGACCGATAATTTTCTAAATTCTGATAAGACAGAGATATTACTTATTGGTCCAAAAATCAGTACACAGAAGCTCTCGCAATTCAGCTTGCATCTAGAAGGATGCACTGTTACTACTAGCTCAACAGTGAAAGACCTGGGCGTAATATTAGACAGCAACTTATCCTTTGAAAATCATATATCCAATATCACAAAAACAGCCTTCGTCCATCTTAGAAATATTGACAAGCTTAGGAACATTTTATCTGTATCTGATGCAGAAAAACTTTCATGCATTCATGACCCCCAGATTTGACTATTGTAATGCATTACTAGGTGGTTGTCCTGCATCTTCAATAAACAAGCTACAGTTAGTCCATAATGCAGCCACCAGAGTTCTTACCAGATCAAGAAAATTTGATCATATAACTCCAATATTATCATCCCTGCACTGGCTACCTGTTAAGTTTAGAATTTTAGCATCGCCGGATTCTTGGCTCTCATGGCCTTGACGAGCAGCTCCAGATCTGCGTGGTTGTACGCCAGCACTGCCCCAGCTAGCACAGACTTGAAGACACCATATTTGTTGTGACTTTCTATGCGGATGACTGCATCAATCCGGTAGATCCAGTGAAAGATGTCCAGACACACAACCATCCCGCTGTCTACCCAAGACTGGAACAAGGCCTCCACTGCTGTTGGGCCCTGCACACAGCCACGGTCCACATATAACATATAATATTTTGGGGACAGATTAATTGGCCAGCCGAAACATTTCAATAAGTCTCTGTGGACTCCTCACAGGTCAGCACAAATGAAACTATTTGGGAGTGCTCATTGCCGATGTTGGTGAACCATTCAGCTGAGCCTTGACCCTCCCCAGACAGCTTCTCCACCACCTTAAACATATAAGTTACCATTTGATAACCTGTTTGATTCAATGTGTTGTTTTGTTTTAATCACTGACCCACTGTGCTAACTTCTCCACTCTTTGCTGCCTTGGTACATGGTCCACAGCACAGGATTTCAGTCAGCATTGTGTACCAGTTGGACATGTCACAGATGTGACATACCTGAAATACAAATGGACAAAAAAAAATCAAATATCAAATCAGAGACTAAGCAGCATACTCTCTGTGCTTTTTTGTCTCTCTTTACATATACAGTAACAAATATTCAATTGTAATATAATAACTTTAACACTAACTAAGTAAAGTGAGTCATACCCGGTGGTGGTAGCCAGACTTGTAGAGGTGCACGTTCCGTCCCTTACCCACACAATTGTCACCTCTAGGACACTTTGCTTCTTGCACAGATCACTGATGTCCTTGTAGGTTTGAATGAACAGTGGGCTCCGACTCCTCGGGCCGGACAGTGGGCTCTGACTCCTCGGGCCGGACAACGGGCTCTGACTCCTTGGGCTGGACAGTGGGATCAGGCTGACTGGGCTTGTCTGGTGGAATCCTGAGAAGGCAATCTAACAGATAGACTGCTAGGGTTGGCCCATACCTGTGGCTCTTGGGTCTTGAGCAAATCTAACAAATTTACAGAAAAAGGAATGTTATAAACTATAATAATACAGTGCAGTAATAATAATAGAAATAACAATATAAATAAACAATATAATAAACCCAATCATATTATAAATAGAGCTTGAGTTCTGTTTACTCTCGCTTTATCTCACTTGCTTTCCACAGCTTGACTTGCAGCTTCCAGTTCAGCATCATCACCTGGCCATGATGAAGGATCACACTTGGTGGTACTTGCCTGCTGTTGAGGAACAATAATTTTAACTATCTAGATTTTATGATTTCCCAGCTTTTAATAAACAATCCTAAAACAGATCTGACTTGTTTGAGCATTTTTTATTGTTCTGTGCTATTCTTCTGTTTCTGTTTGTAACACTTACTTGCTCCTTGTCATTAATATACTTCTTGAACCTCTTCATCTGCATAGTTATGATGTGGGTCAGCAGTGTGTGTACCTATCTCCTCACAGAAGCGTCTGCTTTCTGAATGATCTCCCTCTGCTCAGAGGAAAATAGCTATGGCCTGTCCTTTAAAGTGGATTGCTGATGGTAGAGCACCCACATCCTTAAAGGTGTGACCTTCAAAACCTTCTGACCATAGATACATCTATCTATGTTTGCCTCAGGGAGAATATTATTATTAAGGTATTATATCTATCTTAAGTATCTATAAAAACATGCAAAATGTACGTTTACAGTGGCAATGAAAGCACAGCAAAAATAAAACTGTGTGACATTTGATTTTATGCTGTCTGCTGCATAAACCTATCACAACCATTCTACTACAGGAAATAAATCCACACCTTAGTCTTGGTTGTGTACAAATGAGCTCAACAAATCACAACCCCAAATTAAAACACAATTTTTTTTACTTCTGGTCAAACCTTTTTCTCCATTCCACTCCTCCTCACTGTCACTGCTGTCTGTCTCACTGTCCTCACTGTCAGATGGGATTTGCCTAACATTCCAATTCTGCTCTTGCCTTCCATAGAACAAATTTATTTCCATTTTTCTGTGTTAAAAGTTAAAATGTTAAAAATAATATTAAATAAAAAAAAGGGAAAAGAAGTATTTTAAGGGTTTATACTGTGCATATATACATGTGATAATATGTAATGACATCATAACACATTGTCAGCAAAAACATCCTTAAAAACTATCCCTTATTGCACAACGTTGTAAAGTGACAAAAAATCATTAAACCATGACAAAAAGCTTCTCTATGCCTTCATACATGCTCATATATTTTGAATTTACAGATAATGTAATTTTAAAGAAGATTGCCAAAGTAAATAATATTACCTTTCCTCAGACCATGTGCTCCTGTGACCATGTGGCAGAAAAGGAAGTCCCGCCTTCACATGATGCTGGATAGTGACTCCCACATATTGGATTGTTCTTTGATACTTTTTGACTATTCTAATTGACTGAAAAAATTTAATGTCACATCCAGTGGATTTAGGGCTTTAGAAAACTTTCCTTTGCCTGAGGGCTATGCTGTGCAGTAATGCTTACTATTTCATGTATCCTACATCATTTGAAACAAGCCAGTGGAACGGTGCATTTTCATATTGTCCAAATGGCATGACCAGCTTTCCAAGATACCGCTGACATGTCAGTGTGGGGATCCCCTCATTCACAAGGAGCTTCTCTGAGTGGACCAGGGCAGTCGACTGGTTCAGCAACTCCAGTGGAGGCGTAGGGAAGACCATCCTGCTTTCCCTGTAGTGACAAGCCTCTTTGGTTGCCATCAGTATGGCCTGCTGGTGATTTTCAGGGGCATCTGGGTTTGGGGCCACCATCCTCAGTTGTAGCCTACTGAAATACACTTTTAAAACAACAACAAAAACAAGAACAACAACAACAGCAGCAGCAGCCTGATAATAATGAACTTTGATGCTGACTGTTTTCTTATTTAATTGTGTCCAGAAACTAAAACAAAGCAGGGCCAAGACCAAACAGTTTAAGCAAAGATATAAAGACTACGATGAGGAAGAAGCCCTCTTTAAGAACAATGTCTGTTTAATGAAAAACTAATTAGAAATGAAGTAATTAATATTCATTATGTACAGCATGGTGGTGCCTAAAGAAACACGGCTTAGCAGGCAGTCGAATGGTAAAGTGGTAAATGTAACAAGCAAACAAATAAATAAAGTAGTGTGCAAGGTCTCACCTGTTTGTTTTCAATAATAATAATAATAATAATAATAATAATAATAATAATAATAAAATAAATAAATTAAATAATAATAATAATAATAATAATAATAATAATAATAATAATAATAATAACAATAAGCTGATAAAGCAAACCTTTTTTTTTTAGCATTTTCAAGCAAACATGACAAGATTGTTAACTGAAAATCTTAGGGTTTGCAGAAACGACAGAAACACGTAAAGCAAATCTTTAAAGTGAAAATCAGTAAAATGTAATTCCACCAAACTGAACCAAATATCACATCTCGACCAATGACAGCGTGTAACTGTCTACAGTCAGAGAAGACTTTACCCCACCGTAGAATCTGAGTCACTCCTGGTGACTTACTAATGTGACACTATGGCTGATGTTCATTGTGTTTGTAGCACATCATCAACTCATTATTCCATTTTTTTAATGAAATGTTGTGGAAGATATAAATGTGTCAAAAGCAATTATGTTAATGGATGGACCCTACGAAAAGGAGGTAATCTGTAAGAAGGACAAAGCGAGTTACAGCATGAGTTTATAAAGGTCGACTACAAATTGTATATAAAACCTGCACTGGATTATAAACGATTTCCGCCCATTCCAATATGGCGGACGCATTGACGTGTCGGGGTACATATCAATATCCGGTACTGCGCACTCTACTGTTTAAAAATATGGAATTTACATGTTATTATTATTATTATTTTATTAACATTATTTTACCACTTGCGCCTCGTCCAAAAAAAATTGTTATTAATTATTATTTTATTTAATACCTAAATAAATATAGAAACATATGTCGCCATGTTGTTGATTTTTAAAAACCCTTGACGTATACAGGAGGCGTTTAGAACGCATTTGAAAGTAAACCCGGCGACGAAACAACAACAACTTGGACTGCTTGTGGACTCTCGTTACATCAGATCGACATTTATTTCTTCGAAGACGATGAACTTTGGCAAGTTTCTTCCCAGCGCGAGCAGTTTCCGGAGTGTGGCCTGCGTCGGCGGTCTGCTCGCGCTCACCTCGGCGGGATACTGGGCTTATCGCAGGCTGAAGAGGAGAAGCGGTCTGCCCGCTGCCGATCATCAACCTGCTCCAGGTAAGAAGAGAAGAGCTCACTTAGCACTTAGCTTGTGTCTTTATAATCAGCTTACAGTTTACAAAGACACACAGAGATGGTGTGTGTGTGTGTGTATGAAATGAAAGACTTTAATATACAGCGGATAAACAGGATAAACCCCGGTGTGTAGTTTAGCTAACAGAGCTAGCTATAAAGCGCTTAGCTGAGCTAACGTTAGCCCGCGATGCTACATGGCTCTTAAGAAGAGGATTTAAGGTCTAAAAGTGTTGATGTGAGGAATAAAACACTTGGAGTTGTGCTTTTAGATGAAATGAATGAAGGACAGGGTGATGTCCAGAAGCCCGACATGAAGCGGAGTTACTGTTAGCTTTCCTCTTATTCCTCTCAAACCACAGCGATTTATTCACTATTGTCAGTGTTCAGTAAAAACCTTTCATCAATTATCTGTAACACTTTAAAGTTACATTTAATGTTGCAGAAACATGAGAGATCTTGTTGTCACACTGTTACAGCAGCTGTGAACACACACACACACACACACACACACACACACCCTCTGCAGGGACATGAATAAATAGTGATTTGGTTAAATGTGTAAAATTGATTACAGGAGCTGTTGCTGATGTGGAGGAAGTGGAGGACGTCCAGGTATGTGTCAGTAATAAAGCACTACAGTTAAAACACTTCATACTACAATGAACATTGTATTAGCTGTTCATTTCTAACAGAGTGTGTGTTTATGAAGGTCACTGAGCCAATCTGCCAGCTCCCGTCCACTGAACTCCACCCTCAGACGTCAGCTGTCGTCCTGGTAATTTTATATTTCAGCCTTTTTTCAGCCTAGTTTTTACTCTAATGAAATTGTTCCATGTGTTTGTATGAAACTGCTTTGATGAGAGTCACACTGTAATCTTTGTGCTGTAGTTTTCACGCCACAGCCGTGCTGGTGAGCTGCACAGCGCCCGGCGTAACATCTGGTTCCTCACCTCCCACATCTACGGCTCCCAGATTCAGGTATTTTATTAAAGTCAGCGCAGCTGTAGAGACACAAATGTAGGCTCTTGTTTGCATGTTGTATTCACTTGGTGCTGTGTTTCTGTCTCTAGTCGGTGGAAGTTGAGAGATATTTCATCCGGCCGTGGTGGTTTACCGTCGGCGAGACCTCCTGTGTTCCTTTGGTAATAGTAGTCTTCGTTTCTTTTATAAAGCATTTATTATGAATTGATGAGCGTTTGAGTGACATGCAGTTGTCGTGGTTGTTTTTAGCAGGGATCCTCGAACTCCACCACATGTGAGGACTCTTTCACCACCGTACAGGTAAGAGCTGAATTGTTGCAGCACCACAAAGCTTTAGTAAGTACAGAGACTGAGTTTGTCCTTTTTTCCTCATAAGCGAGTCTCTGGGAGCGCGAAAGAGCCAGCGTCCTGCCGTGGCGTGGAGACTGTCACCAATGTGCCGCTGGAGGACGGCGAGGTAAATTCATTACACTGTCCGCTGTATTGTCCAGTTCACTTCTGGGATTTGTTCATGTACATTGTCCAATTCACTTCTGGGATTTGTTCATGTACATTGTCCAATTCACTTCTGGGATTTGTTCATGTCCATTGTCAATGTTTGTGTTTTATTCACAGCAAACCTGCTCTCACCTGCCTGTGGGTGTGGAGGATCTGGTCGACACGTCCCATCTGGAGGAAGAGGAAAGTTCCTTCACTCCTCATGCTGACTTGGACGTTGAGTCAGATTTTGAGGTAATCCATTGTCACAGACTCGATTTGTATCTACATCAGTGGGATTCTGGATAACTGTACTGTGTGCTGTTTAATGATCTCATGCTGTTTTCTGTCTGCAGGAAAGTAACAATGATCTTTCTCCTGAGGAGAGCGAGGTGCCCTTCATCAGGTAGGGTCGTCTTCACCTATTGACATGTTATCTCATGTCAATGTAACAATAATCGGCTCATCAGCTCGTTTTGTTTTGGTTTTTTTTTAGCTCGCATCTCTGGCTCGAAGGCGTTACAGACGTTGCTCTGAAGCTGCCTGCCATTCGCCAGGCGTTCTCTGTGAGTCAACCTTTCTTTACTCGTCTAGTTTCTCTGAAGATGTGTTGTTCCTACACATAACTGTGTGTTATCTCTCGTGTTCAGAGAATGTTGGACTGCATGCTCGTGCAGAACCTCCTGTTCATATCAGGGAAGAAGATGCTCATGCGTCTGGCAGCAGCCAACAAAAAGGTGAGTGCTGATTTCACCTGGTTCTGTCTCGTACGCACCCAGCGTTAGTCGAGGTGACAAAGCAGTGACGAGTCTCTTTTCCGGACAGGACGTAAACGGTGTTAAGCTGGCCTACGAGTCTGTGATCCGTTTCCTGAGACAGCCGTCCAACTGGGAATCGATCGAGGCAGAGTTACTCCAGGCTCAGGTAAGCTGGGAAATAACCGTTTACAATTACACCTCACTAAATGTAAAGGATTAGAGATTCAGTCTTTAAGGTGTAAATGGAACTGCTTTTTCTAACGTTTCTCTCCTGTGCAGCTGCAACATTTCAGCTTCTTTGATTTGTTCTTCGAGCTCGTCCTGTTCAGATGCTTTTTACACAGCTCGCCACCTCCAGCTGTAAGACTCTCATAAACACTATATAACTGGCAGCTAAACTTGGGAGAAGGTTCTATCGCGTGACATCACGTTTCTTGTTTTTCTTCTTTAAAGTCGGATGGAGGATTATTGCAGCGTCTGTTTTTAGCCATCAGCCAGTGGGACGTGGACATCAGGGAGCCTGAGGCAGAGCGGCTCTTTTTAAGGCTTTCTGTAAGTGAGGAACTTTTTCTAATGCCATGATACACATTATAAAGTATCTGCTTTAATTTCTCTGATCAATCTCATCAGTATCCTGCTGGAAATGTGTGTGTGTGTGTTTGTACAGAATATGCTGACAGTGCTCCTTGAGGACCTTTTCTTTCAGCCTCTGGAGCTTTACAGAGATCCAGCAGCTTTAGACTCTGCAGTGCTGAGGATCGTGAAGCAGCGTGTACAGGAGATAATGAAGACCATAGAGAGAGTCTGAGTAACATTCACACCCCTCTAACACACACATACACACACCTCTCTATCCCATTTGTCTTAAAGAGTGATCAGGACACACATCTATTATTTGCTATTGGATCCTCATCAGTAGATTAAACTCTATTTTTTCCATTGGTAACATAGAACTGTTTTTATTCTCCATTTTGTTTAATCATAGATTACTATTAACTGATTCATAACCAACCAAAGTTTAATAAACTAATAAATGTCCTGGTCACACTTTAAACACTGTTCTTTCTCTTTCCATGTTACTCGAGCTCTCTGTAGGTAAGTAAATACTTATTTCAGTGTTTGTTGTTATTATGAACTGAATAATAACCTCTTTCAATTTTCTTCCTTCCTGAGCAGCTGTAGAGACATCGCTGGAGTTCACCTTTACATTTACCTTTTATTATACTTTTCATTTTTATTAGATATTTAACTTTTACTATACATTCATGTTCTACTAGATATTTAATCCTATCTATATTTTTAAGCTTTTATTAGGTATTTAAGTTTTATTAGATCTTTAAGCTTTTTTAGGTATTTAAGTTTTATTAGATCTTTAAGCTTTTATTAGGTATTTAAGTTTTATTAGATCTTTAAGCTTTTTTAGGTATTTAAGTTTTATTAGATCTTTAAGCTTTTTTAGGTATTTAAGTTTTATTAGATCTTTAAGCTTTTTTAGGTATTTAAGTTTTATTAGATCTTTAAGCTTTTTTAGGTATTTAAGTTTTATTAGATCTTTAAGCTTTTTTAGGTATTTAAGTTTTATTAGATCTTTAAGCTTTTATTAGGTATTTAAGTTTTATTAGATCTTTAAGCTTTTTTAGGTATTTAAGTTTTATTAGATCTTTAAGCTTTTTTAGGTATTTAAGTTTTATTAGATCTTTAAGCTTTTTTAGGTATTTAAGTTTTATTAGATCTTTAAGCTTTTTTAGGTATTTAAGTTTTATTAGATCTTTAAGCTTTTATTAGGTATTTAAGTTTTATTAGATCTTTAAGCTTTTATTAGGTATTTAAGTTTTATTAGATATTTATGAAGTTTATGTTTAATGTTGTATCATTGTGTTTTATAATTTTATGTAGATTTTAATAAAAATTTATTGCCTCACATTTGAGATTTCATGGTGATCCTTCCCTCTTTTCAAATTCTTCTGTTCTATGTTGTTAAATATCTAATGTTCATCATGGCATAGAGGAGGACTGGGTGTGTTTTTATCTGATTAAATTAAATGTAAAAGATCCTCCTATAAAAGGTTTACACCATGGTTTCTTTTTAAACTCAGACTAATTCCCAGGTAAATGACAAGTTGCTATATGGCCACAACATGTAGCAGAGAGTACTTTTATTTCTATTTTACAATTTGTAGATTCATGTGTAAAGTATTCCATACATAAATAATATTACTTGACTCTTATAATCTGCATTTATAATCTAATTCTGCATTTGTGTTTTATATCAACATAACTGATTCATACAGAGGAGAGGCTCAGTGGCTTAGTGTTTAGCACATTTATCTCTGGGGTTGGTGATTCAGTTCCTGCCTCTGTCCTGTGTGTGTGTGTGTGTGTGTGTGTGTGTGTGTGTGTGTTTTCCTCTTGGTATTCTGATTACCTCTCACAGTCCAATGATGTACGGTAGGTTGATTGGCATCTCTAAATTATCCAATGTGTGTGTGTGTGTGAGAGACTGTTCCCTGTGTTGGGTTGGCACCCTGTTTAGAGTGTCCCCTGGTCCCCTTGGATAGGATCAGGTTCCCACTGACCCTGTGTAAGATAAACAGTTCAGAAAATGGATGGAAGGAAGATTCATACAAAGTAAAACGTTTTATAAACACCAATCAGCCTTAATATTATGAGCAGTGAGAGGTGAAGTGAATAACACTGATTATCTCCTCATCATGGCGCCTGTTAGTGGGTGGGATATATTAGGCAGCAAGTGAACATTTTCTCCTCAATGTCTGACAAGGGCCAAATTGTGATGGCTAGACAGAGCCCCCTCCGAGTGGACATATCACAGGGTGGAATTTTGTTTGTATCTATTACTCTTAGCTTTCCCAATGACCTCCACAATCTATAAAACTTAGCCGAAATAACAGAGATCTCAGTCAACAGATGAGAAGAAGCAGGTTTCTTTATTCAGTCATGCAGTCAACAACATGCATATCTGAAGAGAGCAGCTGGTCTCTCCAACCCCGAAAAAGTCCCCTCTACTTATACCCCAGGCACCCCGAGGCGCCTCCTTTTTCTCTAATTTAAATATTTCCAGCAATTTCCCATTATATTCAGTGTATGGCTACTTTAGTCCCTCCTTCCTTAGTTTACATACGTTTTCCCAGTTCCCATTATTTTCGCATTTGTCCCGATACCGCCCCTAAATTGATACCATCCTCCCCTCGATGACGTCAATTTTCCTCCTCACCAGTTCCCCTTATTTTTAGGCTAAGTCAACCATTTTTATAAAAAATTGGCGCTTACTTATAGGCGCCACTTCCTTATTGACTTCATTTGACCATCACCTCTTAAAGGTGCTTCCTCGGCTCATCCTGACCTCGCGCGTTGCCCTCCACAACAATGTGTACCAAGAGTAGCAAGTACCTTGCTCTCTTCCTCTATGTCATGATGACTTTTCTCTCTACCTACTTGATCTAAGTTTTGTTTTACTAATTTTAAACTAAGCTGTGCCATTAAGCTGCTTCATATCCTTTTCTCTTTTCATCACTGTTGGTTGCTAGTATTCCACTGCTGTTGTCTCCTCTACCTGCCTATCACTGTCATGTCACAGTGACCTGGCCTACTTCCCACACTGTGTTCCTCCTGCCTTAGTACACGCTCTCTTTTGCTGACTACATAGTCACACAATATGCACTTCACTCACTTCACTCATTTCCCATTATTTTTTTCTAGCTCAGTCAGCCCGCCGCGCTATCTTCCGGAGAAGTCCCAGGGGTGCTCTGCGACGCTATCGCCAGTATCAGCTATCCTGTCTGGCCATTGAACTTACTGGTTTCCTGGAGCACCTATCTGAATCCTCTATTCCTGAGTCTCCTTACCTCGCTCACCATATCGTGAGAGATACCGTCTGTCTTGATCAGAGCACCCAATTTCACCCCACAACCTGTGATCAGTCTACTCAGACCTTCTACTGGCATTGGACACGCACCACCTCTCAAGGCATCCAGACTGAGGATTTCCCTGTTGAGATTTCCTCTAATGATTCTTCCTCTGACTCCTCTTCATTTCCTAATTCCCCTGACTTTCCCCAACTTTCTCCTGAATTTGTGCCTATGCCTTACAGTATTCATGATGTTCCTCAGTCTTCTCCTGACTATTCGCCACCAACTTCTCCCACTGATTACTCTCCAACTTCTCCTCAGGATCCCGAGATTCCGTCTTCTACAACTGACCCTCCGGTCCCACTGATCCCATTGGATAGGCTGGCTGACTGAGCTGTAACTCCTAATGTTTCAATAAATCTCTCCTTTTTTTTTTCTCTCTTTCTTCAGTCCCTGTGTGGTTATTGCGCTAGCATGCCGCCCTTAATATTTTTGCATGATTATTATAGAGACTATGAGGCTATATATATATATATATATATGATTATTATAGCTATTATTAATCAAAGTTAACTACTTACTACTTAATAAATGGCTAAATTATTCTTCATAGATACACACTACTCTTTAGGCAGAATATTGCTAAGTCAGAGCTTAGAGCATTGAGTACATTATCACTTAAGCTACTTTTAAGGCTAGGTATATAATTCAAAGCTGGGTATATTATATTTTCTCCGACAGTGCCTTGGATCCTGCCATCCATGTGGATGTTACTTTGACATGTACCACCTACTTAAGCATTGGTGCAGACCATATACACCCTTTCATGAAAACAGTATTCCCTGTTTTCATGAGACGGATTGTCCATGATGGAGAGCAGTTTGCTCAGTGACCTCCTGTTCCTCACTGACTCAAACACACTTAGTTTTTGTCCAGTGATAGATCCAGCCTTGTGAATTAGCTTTTTAATCCTGCTACTGTAGCATCCCTGGTGCTGATGCTGCACCCCCCACCAAAGATACTGTATGTAAGATTGGCTCTGGATTGAGTGATCTTCCTATGATGTCTGACAGTGATTTAAAGATTAAATTCCAGTTGTTATAAATGACAGGGCATTTCCTAAACGTGTGTGCTAGTGTAACAGGTCCCAGGTGTGTAACAGGTCCCAACATCTGTAACAAACAATACAGCATGAGTCAGGTGACAGTGGTCTGTTTTCTTCCCTCGCTTCGGCCAGACTGAAGACGAGAGCTAGCTACAGACTTATCATCTGTCTCAACTGGGTGGTGCCATCTTGTGGTGGCAGTCTGTATTGCAGCCCAAATATGTACAGTATATTAGAGCCAAATACACTATACCAGGCTTTTATTCATTTACATGGACATTGAACGTGACCACACGTTATTGTGTGTCACACTACTGATGCTGCAGCTTGTCTCCAGCGATCACAGGATGAACGTGGAAACATCACAGAAAGTAATAGTAACAGAAATAGTTAAAAACCAAAGGATTTTTTAATGGAGTTGAGCCAGAGGTAGATACGGCTGATAAAAATTAAAGAGCTCATCTGTCCTGCATGGTGCTGTTCCCAAATCAGGTTGCAATGTTTCCCGTTAGGATGCTCTCTATGGTGCAGGAGTAAAAGTTCCTAAACACCTTAGAGGGCAATCTAAAGTCTCTCAAGCGTCTGAGGTGGTAGAGACGCTGCTGGGCCTTTTTCACCACAGTGTTGATGTGACAGGACCATGACAGGTATCTGAAGCTGTCCACTCTCTCCACTGGGCTCTCATTGATCCACAGTGTATGTATAGTTTACAGGCAATAAAGTTATTAAGATATGTAATTCTTTTGCTCTGAAATGCTACAACAAATCTAATATTCAGAGTTTGTGGTATTTTGCACTGTGATATTTGTTGGTTATTTTCTCATATTTGTATAAGTCAGTGAAGTGTAATGCCTTTACTCAGGAGTGCTTCATTAAACCCAATACTATAGTTTGATATATTTTGTACTGTGATATTTATCAACATTATGTAACACTCTATCAGCATGGAATTCTTAAAATAAAGTTTGATTCAAAAGTATATTTGTGTAAGAATGCTCTGTCTTCCTAATTTCCATTTGTTTACATTTATCATACATTTTTATGACTTATGTCTGAAAGTTACTTCAAAATTTTTGAGGAAGATGAAAGCTTGTTTAATATTTCTGCTGCTTTAACATTCTCTGATATCATTGTTGTGCTATGGTCATGTCCTTACAGAGTAATCTGACGGTTATTAAAATCCACCTAAATGTACAAGAACTGGAGGTGAATTTTTGTGAAAGGCCAGTGTTCATGATAAATGTTTGCTCTTTTACTTGGCCCAGCAGAGGGTCAAGTATCAGGCCTCACCTACAGTCTATAAATATCTCTGTCTACTAATGAAGAAATATACTCCAGGTGTTGATTTTATTAATTAAAGTAGATTTATTGGTTAAAAAACATAAAATGGGTAACACTTGAAAAAAACAACAACAGTGTAGCAAGTATCATTGAACATGAACAAGAATAAAACCTCAATAAAAGTTAAAAATAGTATTTACAATTCATACAATAGCATGCAACTATGTACTAGTGTTTTTATAGTTGAAACAAAAGTCAGCAAAAAAAGAAACAAACAAATCAAACAAATTGCAATTATAATATTGATGTACAGCAGAATTTCACTTTATTGTTCCACATCACTTTAATAAATATAGTGCACTACCTGGGGAACACAAACACACACACAAAAAAAGCATTTAAGATCATTACATTTTGTGTGGTCCTTCAGCTTCCTGCTGGTCGACAACAGAGCTAAAGTGTTCATAACTTTTGTACACTCTGTTTTCCAGTCCTTTTGATGGAGACATCATTTTTAGAGTGCAGAAAGGTTTGGTTTTTTTGTTGTATTTTTTATGTCCCTGGGCTGGTTGGCCACAGACTGTGCAGACTGGGAGGTTTTGCCCCCTCCACAGTTTGGCTTCCAACTCCGTATTGCGTAGCTCTGGCCCAGATTGGAGATGTGCCAGTACTGTGTGCCGTGCAAGTGGTCTGGCTGGCAGGCAATATGGGCACCACTGAAGAAAGTGATGTGACTGGACCAGCAACATGAGAAGTTACCTGACTGGTGGGCATTATCGGAAGTATGAAGGGGACAGAAATCCCACGGATGGCTGTAGAGGAAGAGACAGAGAGTAAGAAAAGAGAAGTGGCCCGGGTTTTTCTCACCAGCAGCGGCAGAAGTTAAAGGTAAGTTTAAGGTTTAGAGCAGGAGAGTGGCATAGTTATGTCAGTCCTCTCCTTAAACATCTTCGTCCCTGCTGTGCTAGGCGTGGGCACATACAGTTGAAGACAAAATTATTAGCCCCCTATAAAATCTTTTATTATTTTTCAAATAATTCCCAAGTGCTGTTTAACGGAGAGAACATTTTTTCAACACAGCATTTTTAAACATAATAGTTTATTTAGGAAGCTACAGGTCAAAATTATTAGCCCTCTGATGTTAATAGTCAATAGCGTATCCCTTTTTTTGATAACAGCCTTTAGTCATTTGTTGTAGTTCTAGTTTCAAGCATGTCTCCTGAGGAGTGGCAGCCCATTCCTCCTTAGTGAATCTCTCAAGCGCCTCCAGATTTGTTGGTCTTCTGGCATGAACTCTGGACTTTAGTGTGCCCCACAGATTTTCTATTGGATTTAAGTCTGGGCTTTGTGCAGGCCAGTCAAGGACGTTCACTTTGCTCCTTTGTAGGTAGTTCTTCACCAGAAGTGAGGTATGCTTTGGGTCGTTATCATGCTGGAAGACAAAACATCGACTCAGACCAAGTTTTGTTGCAGACTGTCTGAGGTTGTCTCACAAAATCTTCTCATAGTCTTCCTTTTTCATAGTTCCTTCAACCCTGACGAGTTTCCCAGTTCCAAACACACTGAAACATCCCCACAGCATTATACTCCCACCACCATGTTTCACTGTGGGAACGGTGTTCTTTGGGTTGAACGCCTCTCCCTTCTTTCTCCAAACATAGGCAACATCTCTATGGCCAAAGAGCTCTAGTTTTGTCTCATCTGACCAAAGGACATGTTTCCAGTATGCATCATTTTTCCCCAGGTTGTCATTAGCAAACTTCAGTCTAGCGTGTAGGTGTCTCTTCTTCAGAAGTGGAGTCTTTCTTGGTCGGCAACCTCGCAGTCCATCAGTGTGCAAGGCTCTAGTGACTGTCTTCGTTGATACATCAATCCCAGACTTTTCTAAGTCATTCACTAGTGTCCTGACAGTTGTTCTTGGGTCTTTAGAAACCTCTCTCACTAGTTTTCTTTCCAAAGTTTTTGAAATCTTTCGCTTCCTGCCTCTGCCAGTCTTGTTCTCCACTGTGTGGGTCTCTTTAAACTTCTTGATAATACTTCTCACGGCACTTCTTGACACTTGAAAATGCTTTGATTAACATGTATATCCTTCTCCTCCTTTGTGAGCATGAACAATTCTTTTTCTCAAGTCTAAACTAATTTCTTTTGTCTTTGCCAAGATAATGGTACATATTATTTTGCTAGCTGTTTTGCAAGATACTAATCCTCGGCTTAAAGTGCAATTTAAAGGCTTAACTAGGTTAACTGGGTTAATTAGGCAAGTTAGGTTAATTAGGCAAGTAATTGGACAACAGTGGTTTGTTCTGTAGCCAATGAAACAAATAATTCCTTAAGGGGGCTAATAATTTTGACCTAAGCAGTTTTTTCATTTTTAAAAATAATTATTTAATTTCAGCCAAACTAAAAGAAATCAGACTTTCTCTAGAAGAAAAATAGGAAACAATGGGAAAAACTGTTGCTCTGTTAAACATCACTTGGGAAATATTTGAAAAAGAATTACAATTTCACAGGGGGGCTAATAATTTTGTCTTCAACTGTACTGCATGATCAGGTAGCTCGGTGGCTGATGTGGCACCGGAGAGAGCTGTTCAGTAGTGACCAGGTTGAGGAGCCACTCTTGATGATGGATGAAGTCCCGCACAGTCTGGACATTTATTTCCTGTAGAGGAATGCCTGCTTTACACAGGACTAGATCCTGCACCAAAATCCGGTGCTGAATTCTCTCATACGCCTTCATGATTGTGTTGTTCTATAACTACCTCCTCCTCAGGACCAGGTCCATTGTTGAAGATGTCCTGGAGAGAGAAAGGCCCAGATTCACCCGTGCTTTGGCTGAATAGGTACTCCAACACGAGCAGCTCCTGGGAATGCACATCAGCAGGGGTCCAGAAATTCTCCTCCACAGTTTCTCTAAACAGCTGCTGACAGTGGGTGTTGAGGAGGTCAATCAGCAGAGTATACCCTGTGGTGCTGTCCTTTGCCACCAAACACTGCATTGGAGCTCCTGTCTGCATTCCACCGTGCAAAGCCTGATAGGGCCAAGCTGCACAGCGGGGACCTGAACGTTACGATAAAGTGTGTTAAAAAAATGACAAGGTCACATATTTCCTTTGTTTCAAGTATACAGACTGCAGTTGGAGTCATTTTTGGCAGAGCTTTGTGGAATCCCTCCATGCTGTTGCTACCGCGCAGACATTTGTAGTACGGCACTTTGTTGATGGTTGTGATATGTACAACTCTGTACATGTTCATGTCTGATGGGTCCTGGATGCACTCCAGGTGTTGCTGCTCACTTGCCCACACCTAATCGATGAACTCTGTAAATATGCACGGTCCATACAGTGTACAGCATTCACTTTGGAAACTACGATGTTAGTACTGAACTTTTTTGTATAAGGTCTTTTATTTACCAGGTGTTTTGAAGAGGCTCACTCCACTTTTGTCCAGCCCAGCAGGCCCTTTCAGCTCCTTGATGGGCAGGTGGATGAGCCAGAACGTTTCCTGGGCCCCGAGGGTGACCCTCTGCATGTGGTGTTTGAGTTGCTCCCTGGAAATGTAGTGCCGGACGACATCCTGATCCAACACAGATTTTAGCATCGCCGGATTCTTGGCTCTCATGGCTTTGATGAGCAGCTCCAGATCTGCGTGGTTGTACGCCAGCACTGCCCCAGCTAGCACAGACTTGAAGACAGCATATTTGCTGTGACTTTCTATGCGGATGGCTGCATCAATCCGGTAGATCCAGTGAAAGATGTCCAGACACACAACCAAGACCGGAACAAGGCCTCCACTGCTGTTGGGCCCTGCACACAGCCACAATCCACATATAATATTTTGGGGACAGATTAATTGGCCAGCCGAAACATTTCCATAAGTCTCTGTGGACTCCTCACAGGTCAGCACAAATGAAACTATTTGGGAGTGCTCATTGCCGATGCTGGTGAACCATTCAGCTGAGCCTTGACCCTCCCCAGACAGCTTCTCCACCACCTTAAACATATAAGCTGCCATTTGATAACCTGTTCGATTCTACAATGTGTTTATATGATTTTAAAACAGTGTGAAATTTTGTTAAATGTGAAACAGAAGAAAAACACACAGTACCGCATTATGTTTGCCATTAGATACAGTACAGCCATATCTTTCGACTTACACCCATTTTCAACACAGTGCCAAAAATGGAAAAGCTCCGCTAATCCTGAACGTTGTTTGCCTCTGCCAGCAGGAAGGCATGGAGCAGGAGATGAGCTGAGGGCAGCTCTCTTGGAGCAGGTGGAGACTGAAACCTGTCCCCCAATGTTGGAGACGATCCCACTAGTTTCCACTAGACTCATGAGGAGCTTGGTGTACAGGTCCTTGTGTTGACGATACTCCTCAAAGTCATTCTCCTGTATTTGCTGCCACACTTTTACTATAGTGTTCAATTCGGTCCGGTCACGGAAAAGTCGCACAACGTTCTTGTCCATGCCACGTCTGTAAATAGAGTCATAGTAAATATATGGAGATTGATTTGAGTACTCCTATTACTTTAAAGTTTATTAAATGCACATGTTATTTTCAGCCTACTCACCTGCTAGTGAGGATGGCAGGGAACATGGCTCAATGAGCCTCACTCAGCTGTGACAGAATAGCAGGATCCCATGCAAGCCACTGACCCACTGTGCTACCTTCTCCACTCTTTGCTGCCTTTGTACATGGTCCACAGCACAGGACTTCAGTCAGCATTGTGTACCAGTTGGACATGTCACAGACGTTACATACCTGAAATACAAATGGATAAAAAAAAATCTAATCGGAGACTAAACAGCAAACATTTACATATACAGTAATAAATATTCAACTGCAATAAATGTAATAATTGTAATAACTTTAACACTAACTAAGCAGGCAAAGTGAGTCAAACCCGGTGGTGGTAGCCAGACTTGTAGAGGTGCATGTTCCATCCCTTACCCACACACTTGTCACCTCTAAGACACTTCGCTTCTTGCACAGATCACTGATGTCCTTGTAGGTTTGAACAGGGGGTTCTGAATGTGTCTTTATGTCTGAATGATCTCCCTCTGCTCAGAGGAAAATAGCTAGTGGAGTGCTGATGGTAGAGAGCCCACATCTCCTTAAAGGTGTGACCTTCAAAACCTTTCTGACCATAGAGCTATCTATCTATGTTGGCCTCAAGGAGAATAGAGAATTGTGGGAAACTCTCTGCACTCTCAGTGAGGTAGTCTTTCACCCACTGGTTCGCTATCACTGCATTTTTATGTTTATTTGTCACCTCAGCTCTGTGCTTGTCATGTATACTACAATCACATACAGGACATCAAATTAGGACGGTCAACATTGCTATTGTAATAATGGGTATTTCTATTAAAATAACTTATATAATAACTTTATAATACCACATAATGGCCATAGTTTTGCATAAACTGCACAGGTATTTTTTAAGCATGCCATAAAAATGCATAGACTATAAAGGTATTAACCCTCTACTGCACACATTTTGCTGGTTCATGATACAAATAATTCCACATCCTTTCTTGGTTCATTTTGGGATATTTCCCTGATTATGTTATTGATTGGTGACTAACCATTCTACTACAGGAAATAAATCAACACATTAGTCTTGGTTGTGTAAAAATGAGCTATAGATATAGATATAAATGTGTCAAAAGCAATTATGTTAATGGATGGACCCTACGAAAAGGAGGTAATCTGTAAGAAGGACAAAGCGAGTTACAGCATGAGTTTATGAAGGTCGACTACAAATTGTATATAAAACCTGCACTGGATTATAAACGATTTCCGCCCATTCCAATATGGCGGACGCATTGACGTGTCGGGGTACATATCAATATCCGGTACTGCGCACTCTACTGTTTAAAAATATGGAATTTACATGTTATTATTATTATTTTTTTAATTAATATTATTTTACCACTTGCGCCTCGTCCAAAAAAATCGTTATTAATTATTATTTTATTTAATACCTAAATAAATATAGAAACATACGTCGCCATGTTGTTGATTTTTAAAAATGCTTGACGTATACAGGAGGCGTTTAGAACGCATTTGAAAGTAAACCCGGCGACGAAACAACAACAACTTGGACTGCTTGTGGACTCTCGTTACATCAGATCGACATTTATTTCTTCGAAGACGATGAACTTTGGCAAGTTTCTTCCCAGCGCGAGCAGTTTCCGGAGTGTGGCCTGCGTCGGCGGTCTGCTCGCGCTCACCTCGGCGGGATACTGGGCTTATCGCAGGCTGAAGAGGAGAAGCGGTCTGCCCGCTGCCGATCATCAACCTGCTCCAGGTAAGAAGAGAAGAGCTCACTTAGCACTTAGCTTGTGTCTTTATAATCAGCTTACAGTTTACAAAGACACACAGAGATGGTGTGTGTGTGTGTGTATGAAATGAAAGACTTTAATATACAGCGGATAAACAGGATAAACCCCGGTGTGTAGTTTAGCTAACAGAGCTAGCTATAAAGCGCTTAGCTGAGCTAACGTTAGCCCGCGATGCTACATGGCTCTTAAGAAGAGGATTTAAGGCCTAAAAGTGTTGATGTGAGGAATAAAACACTTGGAGTTGTGCTTTTAGATGAAATGAATGAAGGACAGGGTGATGTCCAGAAGCCCGACATGAAGCGGAGTTACTGTTAGCTTTCCTCTTATTCCTCTCAAACCACAGCGATTTATTCACTATTGTCAGTGTTCAGTAAAAACCTTTCATCAATTATCTGTAACACTTTAAAGTTACATTTAATGTTGCAGAAACATGAGGGATCTTGTTGTCACACTGTTACAGCAGCTGTGAACAAACACACACACACACACACACACACACACCCCCTCTGCAGGGACATGAATAAATAGTGATTTGGTTAAATGTGTAAAATTGATTACAGGAGCTGTTGCTGATGTGGAGGAAGTGGAGGACGTCCAGGTATGTGTCAGTAATAAAGCACTACAGTTAAAACACTTCATACTACAATGAACATTGTATTAGCTGTTCATTTCTAACAGAGTGTGTGTGTTTATGAAGGTCACTGAGCCAATCTGCCAGCTCCCGTCCACTGAACTCCACCCTCAGACGTCAGCTGTCGTCCTGGTAATTTTATATTTCAGCCTTTTTTCAGCCTAGTTTTTACTCTAATGAAATTGTTCCATGTGTTTGTATGAAACTGCTTTGATGAGAGTCACACTGTAATCTTTGTGCTGTAGTTTTCACGCCACAGCCGTGCTGGTGAGCTGCACAGCGCCCGGCGTAACATCTGGTTCCTCACCTCCCACATCTACGGCTCCCAGATTCAGGTATTTTATTAAAGTCAGCGCAGCTGTAGAGACACAAATGTAGGCTCTTGTTTGCATGTTGTATTCACTTAGTGCTGTGTTTCTGTCTCTAGTCGGTGGAAGTTGAGAGATATTTCATCCGGCCGTGGTGGTTTACCGTCGGCGAGACCTCCTGTGTTCCTTTGGTAATAGCAGTCTTCGTTTCTTTTATAAAGCATTTATTATGAATTGATGAGCGTTTGAGTGACATGCAGTTGTCGTGGTTGTTTTTAGCAGGGATCCTCGAACTCCACCACATGTGAGGACTCTTTCACCACCGTACAGGTAAGAGCTGAATTGTTGCAGCAATACAAAGCTTTGGTAAGTACAGAGACTGAGTTTGTCCTTTTTTCCTCATAAGCGAGTCTCTGGGAGCGCGAAAGAGCCGGCGTCCTGCCGTGGCGTGGAGACTGTCACCAATGTGCCGCTGGAGGACGGCGAGGTAAATTCATTACACTGTCCACTACATTGTCCAGTTCACTTCTGGGATTTGTTCATGTACATTGTCCAGTTCACTTCTGGGATTTGTTCATGTACATTGTCCAGTTCACTTCTGGGATTTGTTCATGTACATTGTCCAGTTCACTTCTGGGATTTGTTCATGTGCACTGTCAATGTTTGTGTTTTATTCACAGCAAGCCTGCTCTCACCTGCCTGTGGGTGTGGAGGATCTGGTCGACACGTCCCATCTGGAGGAAGAGGAAAGTTCCTTCACTCCTCATGCTGACTTGGACGTTGAGTCAGATTTTGAGGTAATCCATTGTCACAGACTCGATTTGTATCTACATCAGTGGGATTCTGGATAACTGTACTGTGTGCTGTTTAATGATCTCATGCTGTTTTCTGTCTGCAGGAAAGTAACAATGATCTTTCTCCTGAGGAGAGCGAGGTGCCCTTCATCAGGTAGGGTCGTCTTCACCTATTGACATGTTATCTCATGTCAATGTAACAAAAATCGGCTCATCAGCTCATGTTTTTATTTTTTTATTTTTTTTTAGCTCGCATCTCTGGCTCGAAGGCGTTACAGACGTTGCTCTGAAGCTGCCTGCCATTCGCCAGGCGTTCTCTGTGAGTCAACCTTTCTTTACTCGTCTAGTTTCTCTGAAGATGTGTTGTTCCTACACATAACTGTGTGTTATCTCTCGTGTTCAGAGAATGTTGGACTGCATGCTCGTGCAGAACCTCCTGTTCATATCAGGGAAGAAGATGCTCATGCGTCTGGCAGCAGCCAACAAAAAGGTGAGTGCTGATTTCACCTGGTTCTGTCTCGTACACACCCAGCGTTAGTCGAGGTGACAAAGCAGTGACGAGGTGTCTCCTTTTCCGGACAGGACGTAAACGGTGTTAAGCTGGCCTACGAGTCTGTGATCCGTTTCCTGAGACAACCGTCCAACTGGGAATCGATCGAGGCGGAGTTACTCCAGGCTCAGGTAAGCTGGGAAATAACTGTTTACAATTACACCTCACTAAATGTAAAGGACTAGAGATTCAGTCTTTAAGGTGTAAATGGAATTGCTTTTTCTAACGTTTCTCTCCTGTGCAGCTGCACCATTTCAGCTTCTTTGATTTGTTCTTCGAGCTCGTCTTGTTCAGATGCTTTTTACACAGCTCGCCACCTCCAGCTGTAAGACTCTCATAAACACTATATAACTGGCAGCTAAACTTGGGAGAAGGTTCTATCGCGTAACATCATGTTTCTTGTTTTTCTTCTTTAAAGTCGGATGGAGGATTATTGCAGCGTCTGTTTATAGCCATCAGCCAGTGGGACGTGGACATCAGGGAGCCTGAGGCAGAGCGGCTCTTTTTAAGGCTTTCTGTAAATGAGGAACTTTTTCTAATGCCATGATACACATTATAAAGAATCTGCTTTAATTTCTCTGATCAATCTCATCAGTATCCTGCTGGAAATGTGTGTGTGTGTGTGTTTGTACAGAATATGCTGACAGTGCTCCTTGAGGACCTTTTCTTTCAGCCTCTGGAGCTTTACAGAGATCCAGCAGCTTTAGACTCTGCAGTGCTGAGGATCGTGAAGCAGCGTGTACAGGAGATAATGAAGACCATAGAGAGAGTCTGAGTAACATTCACACCCCTCTAACACACACCTCTCTATCCCATTTGTCTTAAAGAGTGATCAGGACACACATCTATTATTTGCTATTGGATCCTCATCAGTAGATTAAACTCTGTAGTTTTTTTCCATTGGTAACATAGAACTGTTTTTATTCTCCATTTTGTTTAATCATAGATTACTATTAACTGATTCATAACCAACCAAAGTTTAATAAACTAATAAATGTCCTGGTCACACTTTAAACACTGTTCTTTCTCTTTCCATGTTACTCGAGTTCTCTGTAGGTAAGTAAATACTTATTTCAGTGTTTGTTGTTATTATGAACTGAATAATAACCTCTTTCAATTTTCTTCCTTCCTGAGCAGCTGTAGAGACATCGCTGGAGTTCACCTTTACATTTACCTTTTATTATACTTTTCATTTTTATTAGATATTTATCTTTTATTATACATTCATGTTCTACTAGATATTTAATCTTATCTATATTTTTAAGCTTTTTTAGGCATTTAAGTTTTATTAGATCTTTAAGCTTTTATTAGGTATTTAAGTTTTATTAGATCTTTAAGCTTTTTTAGGTATTTAAGTTTTATTAGATCTTTAAGCTTTTTTAGGTATTTAAGATTTATTAGATTTTTAGGCTTTTTTAGGTATTTAAGATTTATTAGATTTTTAGGCTTTTTTAGGTATTTAAGATTTATTAGATTTTTAGGCTTTTTTAGGTATTTAAGATTTATTAGATTTTTAGGCTTTTTTAGGTATTTAAGATTTATTAGATTTTTAGGCTTTTTTAGGTATTTAAGATTTATTAGATTTTTAGGCTTTTTTAGGTATTTAAGATTTATTAGATTTTTAGGCTTTTTTAGGTATTTAAGATTTATTAGATTTTTAAGCTTTTTTAGGTATTTAAGGTTTATTAGATTTTTAAGCTTTTATTAGGTATTTAAGTTTTATTAGATCTTTAAGCTTTTTTAGATATTTAAGATTTATTAGATTTTTAGGCTTTTTTAGGTATTTAAGATTTATTAGATTTTTAGGCTTTTTTAGGTATTTAAGATTTATTAGATTTTTAGGCTTTTTTAGGTATTTAAGATTTATTAGATTTTTAAGCTTTTTTAGGTATTTAAGGTTTATTAGATTTTTAAGCTTTTATTAGGTATTTAAGTTTTATTAGATTTTTAAGCTTTTATTAGGTATTTAAGGTTTATTAGATTTTTAAGCTTTTATTAGGTATTTAAGGTTTATTAGATTTTTAAGCTTTTATTAGGTATTTAAGTTTTATTAGATTTTATGAAGTTTATGTTTAATGTTGTATCATTGTATTTTATAATTTTATGTAGATTTTAATAAAAATTTATTGCCTCACATTTGAGATTTCATGGTGATCATTCCCTCTTTTCAAATTCTTCTGTTCTATGTTGTTAAATATCTAATGTTCATCATGGCATAGAGGAGGACTGGGTGTGTTTTTATCTGATTAAATTAAATGTAAAAGATCCTCCTATAAAAGGTTTACACCATGGTTTCTTTTTAAACTCAGACTAATTCCCAGGTAAATGACAAGTTGCTATATGGCCACAACATGTAGCAGAGAGTACTTTTATTTCTATTTTACAATTTGTAGATTCATGTGTAAAGTATTCCATACATAAATAATATTACTTGACTCTTATAATCTGCATTTATAATCTAATTCTGCATTTGTGTTTTATATCAACATAACTGATTCATACAGAGGAGAGGCTCAGTGGCTTAGTGTTTAGCACATTTATCTCTGGGGTTGGTGATTCAGTTCCTGCCTCTGTCCTGTGTGTGTGTGTGTGTGTGTGTGTGTGTGTTTTTTCCTCTTGGTATTCTGATTACCTCTCAGTCCAATGATGTACGGTAGGTTGATTGGCATCTCTAAATTATCCAATGTGTGTGTGAGTGTGTGACTGTTCCCTGTGTTGGGTTGGCACCCTGTTTAGGGTGTCCCCTGGTCCCCTTGGATAGGATCAGGTTCCCACTGACCCTGTGTAAGATAAACAGTTCAGAAAATGGATGGAAGGAAGATTCATACAAAGTAAAAAGTTTTATATACACCAATGAGCCATAACATTATGAGCAGTGAGAGGTGAAGTGAATAACACTGATGATCTCATCATGGCACCTGTTAGTGGGTGGGATATATTAGGCAGCAAGTGAACATTTTCTCCTCAATGTCTGACAAGGGCCAAATTGTGATGGCTAGATCAGAGCATCTCCAAAACTGCAGCTCTTGTGGGGTGTTCCTGGTCTGCAGTGGTCAGTATCTATCAAAAGTGGTCCAAGGAAGGAACAGTGGTGAACCGGCGACAGGGTCATGGGTGACTAAAGCTTACTGATGTACAGACGAGCTACTGTTGCTCAAATTGCTAAAGAAGTTAATGCTGGTTCTGATAGAAAGGTGTCAGTATACACAGCGCATCACAGTTTGTTGTGTATGGGGCTGCATAGCTGCAGACCAGTCAGGGTGCCTTGGATCCTGCCGTCCATGTGGATGTTACTTTGACATGTACTACCTACCTAAGCATTGGTGCAGACCATATACACCCTTTCATGAAAACAGTATTCCCTGTATTCATGAGACGGATTGTCCATGATGGAGAACAGTTTGCTCAGTGATCCTCACTGTTCCTCACTGACTCAAATGCATTTAGTTTTTGTCCAGTGATAGATCCTGTCTTGTGAATTAGCTTTTAATCCTGCTACTGTAGCATCCCTGGTGATGCTGCTGCCCCCCGCCCCCCAGCCATCCACCACCACCACCAAACCACAACACAGTTAATGGCACTTTATCAACATATAGTGAAGACTGTTTTATTTTAGTTCAATTTGATTTTTTAAACAGTTCATAGTAAAATGAGCAATGTAAAAAGCAATATAATTAATTAACCAGATAGATAGATAGATAGATAGATAGATAGATAGATAGATAGATAGATAGATAGATAGATAGATAGATAGATAGACTGGCTGAGGGCCGCATGCTGTTGTTTGTTTACTTGTGTAATCACATTCAACCAGAAAAACATACTTAGCTGAAAAGCTAGCTGTTCCTGCTCTCAGAGGCACAACAAAAATTCAGTAGAAAAGGTAAAAGTGAGTGGCTAGCCTCTGGCTACCATTTACTGGGGCTACAAAGGTGACTGACCACCTCACACTGCTGTTTATTTACCTGTGTAATGAGAGTCAGGCTGCAAAACCCACACAGCTGAGGGAGAACAGGCTAGCTCATATTACCTTTAGAGGCACTACAAGAAGATTTAAAAATTGGCAAACAATGCTTGAGATAGATAGATAGATAGATAGATAGATAGATAGATAGATAGATAGATAGATAGATAGATAGATAGATAGATAGATAGATAGATAGATAGATAGATAGAAGGGGGGGGAGGTATTCCATAACATTTCTCATCAGGGCAGAATGAGTTTACGATTACGTTTCATCAATCTTTCTGCTAATAGAATGATAAATGCAATGATATTAGATTTTTTGTTTGACAAGTCTAGGTTATCATTTTTAACACCAAAGATACTGTATGTAAGATTGGCTCTGGATTGAGTGATCTTCCTATGATGTCTGACAGTGATTTAAAGATTAAATTCCAGTTGTTATAAATGACAGGGCATTTCCTAAACGTGTGTGCTAGTGTATCAGGTCCCAGGTGTGTAACAGGTCCCAACATCTGTAACAAACAATACAGCATGAGTCAGGTGACAGTGGTCTGTTTTCTTCCCTCGCTTCGGCCAGACTGAAGATGAGGGCTAGCTACAGACTTATCATCTGTCTCAACTGGGTGGTGCCATCTTGTGGTGGCAGTCTGTATTGCAGCCCAAATATGTACAGTATATTAGAGCCAAATACACTATACCAGGCTTTTATTCATTTACATGGACATTGAACGTGACCACACGTTATTGTGTGTCACACTACTGATGCTGCAGCTTGTCTCCAGCGATCACAGGATGAATGTGGAAACATCATAGAAAGCTTCAGTTTGGAAAGATGACGTCTGTGTAATATCTTCAACTGCAAAAGTCCATGTCTAGTACACACTGAGGAAGAATAAACTCGTTCTTGTGGACTAACTTGTTTCAATATCTTAAAATAGTTAAAAAAACAAAGGATTTGTTAATGGAGTTGAGCCAGAGGTAGATATGCCTGAAAAAAATTAATCCTGCCCAAAAGGAGGGGGAGCTGTGTAATTTTCTATACAAGCCCAATCAGTCAGATCTCTCAGGAGCCCAAAGGAGAGAGGACTTATATACAATATATACTATCATTCCCTCACATTACAATGTCATGGCCACACATTGAGCAACATCCTCACAATCTGGTGGGCAGACAGACCCCAGTTTATGTGACTAGACAGCTGACTGTGAAGAGGAACTGAGCGGCACCAGGGCAGCACAGGGAACTGACTCTCTTGTCTAAGTTATATCCTTGCATGGGTTCTTTTACCACTGCTACTCTGATGACACTCAACTTATCTTCTCCTTCCCTCCCTCAGATACCATGGCTTCTGCTTGGATCTCAGCATGTCTGGAAGACATACCTTAATGGGTGTCAGCTCATCAGCCGAAACTCAATCCCAGCAAAAGTAAACTGCTGTTCATGTCCAGGTAAGGATCTTGCGATCTTCCTTGAAACTCCCTGGTGACCACTGCTCACTACCTTGGGGTAACCATAGATAATAAACTGTCCTTTTCCTCACACATTGCTAATTTGACATGTTTGTGACATTTGTTTTCTTTACAGTATCAGAAGGATTCTGCCATCTTTATCCACATAGGCTGCTCAGGTACTTGTTCAGTCTCTTGTCATTTCGAGACTGGACTACTGCACCTTGCTCCTGACAGATCTACCTCTGAGCTCAATTCAACCTCTGCAAATGATCCAAAATGCAGCTGTGTGATTTGTTTTCACCCTCTAAGTTCTCACACTCCACCACACTGCTGCGCTCATTGCAGTGGTTTCCAGTAGATTCACACATCACATTTAAAACACTCATGCTTGCTTACAAAGCCAAAAATGGACCAGCAGCCTCTTACCTCAAAGCTCTTCTCACTCCCTGCACTGCACCACACTCCCTCAGATCCTACAGCATTATTGTATATCACAGTTACATCAATAATAAAATATATTATTATTATTATATACTTCATGTTATATTTTCATTAAACAATAATTACACTTCTAACCAGTCCAGAGGGGTTGTGTGGAAGTGCAATAGTTTTGCCATGGGAATCGTCAATTGTCTACAAAACACAGCAATGCCTGCTGGACGGTGATTTATCATTATTAATATTTATGAAAGGTCCTATCTCATATACCTGAATGGATATGAATGGGATTCATTGGCCATGTACTTTAACACGCTCAAGAAATTTTATTCCTGTACAAGAACTACTAACCTAACAATGCTAACGATGCGTTAGGACTCACATTTATAGACTTACTAAATTCCTTTGGGGTTAAACAAAACATTAATAGACCAACTCATCGTTTTAATCATACACTAGACCTAGTTATATCACATGGGACTGATGTTTCCGATATAACCTTTCTACCTCAAAGCGATGACATCACAGACCATCACCTCTTAGTGTACATTCTACCTGTAGAACATATTAGACACGTCTCTCCACGTTATAAACTTGGTAGAACTATAACTCCGACCACTATAGACAGATTTACAAACAATCTGCCAGATCTGTCTCAACTTCTTACTAGACCCCTAAATGCAGATGCACTAGATGAAGTAACCAACAGCATAGGCAATATTTTTACCAGCACACTAGACACTGTTGCCCCCATCCGACTAAAAAAGGTCAGAGATAAAACACCTGCACCATGGTACAATAGTCATACACACGCCCTCAAGAGAGCAAACCGTAACCTCGAGCGAAAGTGGAGAAAAACCAAATTAGAAGTCTTTAGAATTGCATATAAAGACAGTCTATCCAACTACAGACAGGCTCTAAAAGCTGCTAGGGCTGAGCATCTGAGCAATCTGATAGGAATAAACCAGAACAATCCCAGATTCTTATTTAGTACAGTGGCTAGACTAACAAAGCATCAGATTTCTGGAGAGCGTATTTCAGCACAGTTTAGTAGTGAGGACTGTGATGAATTTCTTCACTAAAAAAGTTGATAGTATTAGGAACAAAATATTGGATGTTCAACCATTGACGGCATCCGGTGATCCAGACCAGCCTATAGCTCCACACTTAAAGCTACAATGCTTTACCAGCATAGGGCAGGAAGAGCTAGCTAAACTTATCACCACGGCTAAATCAACAATGTGTTTGCTAGATCCAATTCCAACTAGACTGCTGAAAGAAGTGATACATGCAGCTGGACAGCCTCTTCTTAATATTATTAACTCTTCGTTATATCTAGGTCATGTCCCAAAATCTCTTAAGTTAGCAGTTATTAAGCCTCTTCTTAAGAAACCGAAACTAGACCCTGATGAAATATCAAATTACAGACCGATTTCAAACCTTCCGTTTATATCTAAAATATTAGAAAAGGTGGTGTCAACCCAATTATGCTCCTTCCTACAGGAAAACAATATCCTTGAAAAATTTCAGTCAGGTTTTAGGCCCCATCATAGCACAGAAACTGCACTAGTTAAAATCACAAATGACTTGCTTTTAGCTTCGGACCAAGGCTGCATCTCGATTTTAGTCCTGCTTGATCTTAGTGCTGCATTCGACACTATAGATCATAATATCCTCATAGATCGCTTACAAAATCACATGCAGGGACAGGCAATAAAATGGTTTAGATCCGACCTGTCTGATCGATACCACTTTGTAGATTTAAATGGAGAACTGTCCAGTGTAGTGCCAGTGAAATATGGGGTCCCACAAGGGTCAGTTTTAGGACCTCTGCTTTTCTCAGTATACATGCTTCCATTGGGGAACATGATTAGAAGGCATGGGATTAGTTTCCATTGTTATGCCGATGATACCCAGTTATATATCTCATCAAAACCAGATGAAATATCTAATTTGTCTAGACTAACTGAGTGTGTTAAAGATACTAGAAATTGGATGACCGATAATTTTCTAAATTCTGATAAGACAGAGATATTACTTATTGGTCCAAAAATCAGTACACAGAAGCTCTCGCAATTCAGCTTGCATCTAGAAGGATGCACTGTTACTACTAGCTCAACAGTGAAAGACCTGGGCGTAATATTAGACAGCAACTTATCCTTTGAAAATCATATATCCAATATCACAAAAACAGCCTTCGTCCATCTTAGAAATATTGACAAGCTTAGGAACATTTTATCTGTATCTGATGCAGAAAAACTTTCATGCATTCATGACCCCCAGATTTGACTATTGTAATGCATTACTAGGTGGTTGTCCTGCATCTTCAATAAACAAGCTACAGTTAGTCCATAATGCAGCCACCAGAGTTCTTACCAGATCAAGAAAATTTGATCATATAACTCCAATATTATCATCCCTGCACTGGCTACCTGTTAAGTTTAGAATTTTAGCATCGCCGGATTCTTGGCTCTCATGGCCTTGACGAGCAGCTCCAGATCTGCGTGGTTGTACGCCAGCACTGCCCCAGCTGGCACAGACTTGAAGACACCATATTTGTTGTGACTTTCTATGCGGATGACTGCATCAATCCGGTAGATCCAGTGAAAGATGTCCAGACACACAACCATCCCGCTGTCTACCCAAGACTGGAACAAGGCCTCCACTGCTGTTGGGCCCTGCACACAGCCACGGTCCACATATAACATATAATATTTTGGGGACAGATTAATTGGCCAGCCGAAACATTTCAATAAGTCTCTGTGGACTCCTCACAGGTCAGCACAAATGAAACTATTTGGGAGTGCTCATTGCCGATGTTGGTGAACCATTCAGCTGAGCCTTGACCCTCCCCAGACAGCTTCTCCACCACCTTAAACATATAAGTTACCATTTGATAACCTGTTTGATTCAATGTGTTGTTTTGTTTTAATCACTGACCCACTGTGCTACCTTCTCCACTCTTTGCTGCCTTGGTACATGGTACACAGCTCAGGACTTCAGTCAGCATTGTGTACCAGTTGGACATGTCACAGATGTTACATACCTGATATACAAATGGATAAAAAAAATCAAATCAGAGACTAAGCAGCATACAACTCTCTGTGCTTTTTTGTCTCTCTTTACATATACAGTAATAAATATTCAATTGTAATGTAATAACTTTAACACTAACTAAGTAAAGTGAGTCAAACCCGGTGGTGGTAGCCAGACTTGTAGAGGTGCACGTTCCGTCCCTTACCCACACAACTGTCACCTCTAGGACACTTCGCTTCTTGCACAGATCACTGATGTCCTTGTAGGTTTGAATGAACAGTGGGCTCCGACTCCTCAGGCCGGACAGTGGGCTATGACTCCTTGGGCCAGACAATGGGCTCTGACTCCTTGGGCTGGACAGTGGGATCAGGCTGACTGGGCTTGTCTGGTGGAATCCTGAGAAGGCAATCTAACAGATGGACTGCTAGGGTTGGCCCATACCTGTGGCTCTTGGGTCTTGAGCAAATCTAACAAATTTACAGAAAAAGGAATGTTATAAACTATAATAATACAGTGCAGTAATAATAATAAAAATAACAACATAAATAAACAATATAATAAACCCAATCATATTATAAATAGAGCTTGATTTCTGTTTACTCTCGCTTTATCTCACTTGCTTTCCACAGCTTGACTTGCAGCTTCCAGTTCAGCATCATCACCTGGCCATGATGAGGGATCACACTTGGTGGTGCTGTTGAGGAACAATAATTTTAACTATCTAGATTTTATGATTTCCCAGCTTTTAATAAACAATCCTAAAACAGATCTGACTTGTTTGAGCATTTTTTATTGTTCTGTGCTATTCTTCTGTTTCTGTTTGTAACACTTACTTGCTCCTTGTCATTAATATACTTCTTGAACCTCTTCATCTGCATAGTTATGATGTGGGTCAGCAGTGTGTGTACCTATCTCCTCACAGAAGCGTCTGCTTTCTGAATGATCTCCCTCTGCTCAGAGGAAAATAGCTATGGCCTGTCCTTTAAAGTGGATTGCTGATGGTAGAGCACCCACATCCTTAAAGGTGTGACCTTCAAAACCTTCTGACCATAGATACATCTATCTATGTTTGCCTCAGGGAGAATATTATTATTAAGGTATTATATCTATCTTAAGTATCTATAAAAACATGCAAAATGTACGTTTACCGTGGCAATGAAAGCACAGCAAAAATAAAACTGTGTGACATTTGACTCCTTTTTTTATGCTGTCTGCTGCATAAACCTATCACAACCATTCTACTACAGGAAATAAATCCACACATTAGTCTTGGTTGTGTACAAATGAGCTCAACAAATCACAACCCCAAATTAAAACACAATTTTTTTTACTTCTGGTCAAACCTTTTTCTCCATTCCACTCCTCCTCACTGTCACTGCTGTCTGTCTCACTGTCCTCACTGTCAGATGGGATTTGCCTAACATTCCAATTCTGCTCTTGCCTTCCATAGAACAAATTTATTTCCATTTTTCTGTGTTAAAAGTTAAAATGTTAAAAATAATATTAAATAAAAAAAAGGGAAAAGAAGTATTTTAAGGGTTTATACTGTGCATATATACATGTGATAATATGTAATGACATCATAACACATTGTCAGCAAAAACATCCTTAAAAACTATCCCTTATTGCACAACGTTGTAAAGTGACAAAAAATCATTAAACCATGACAAAAAGCTTCTCTATGCCTTCATACATGCTCATATATTTTGAATTTACAGATAATGTCATTTTAAAGAAGATTGCCAAAGTAAATAATATTACCTTTCCTCAGACCATGTGCTCCTGTGACCATGTGGCAGAAAAGGAAGTCCCGCCTTCACATGATGCTGGATAGTGACTCCCACATATTGGATTGTTCTTTGATACTTTTTGACTATTCTAGTTGATTGAAAAATTTAATGTCACATCCAGTGGATTTAGGGCTTTAGAAAACTTTCCTTTGCCTGAGGGCTATGCTGTGCCGTAATGCTTACTATTTCATGTATCCTACATCATTTGAAACAAGCCAGTGGAACGGTGCATTTTCATATTGTCCAAATGGCACCAAAAGGACCAGCTGTCCCAGATACTGTTCACGTGTCGGTGTGGGGATCCCCTCATTCACAAGGAGCTTCTCTGAGTGGACCAGGACAGTTGACTGGTTCACCAACTCCAGTGGAGGCGTAGGGAAGACCATCCTGCTTTCCCTGTAGTGACGAGCCTCTTTGGTTGCCATCAGTATGGCCTGCTGGTGATTTTCAGGGGCATCTGGGTTTGGGACCACCATCCTCAGTTGTAGCCTACTGAAATACACTTTTAAAACAACAACAAAAACAAGAACAACAACAACAACAGCAGCAGCCTGATAATAATGAACTTTGATGCTGACTGTTTTCTTATTTAATTGTGTCCAGAAACTAAAACAAAGCAGGGCCAAGACCAAACAGTTTAAGCAAAGATATAAAGACTACGATGAGGAAGAAGCCCTCTTTAAGAACAATGTCTGTTTAATGAAAAACTAATTAGAAATGAAGTAATTAATATTCATTATGTACAGCATGGTGGTGCCTAAAGAAACACGGCTTAGCAGACAGTCGAATGGTAAAGTGGTAAATGTAACAAGCAAACAAATAAATAAAGTAGTGTGCAAGGTCTCACCTGTTTGTTTTCAATAATAATAATAATAATAATAATAATAATAATAATAATAATAATAATAATAATAAGCTGATGAAGCATTTTCAAGCAAACATGACAAGATTGTTAAATGAAAATCTTAGGGTTTGCAGAAACGACAGAAACACGTAAAGCAAATCTTTAAAGTGAAAATCAGTAAAATGCAATTCCACCAAACTGAACCAAATATCACATCTCGACCAATGACAGCGTGTAACTGTCTACAGTCAGAGAAGACTTTACCCCACCGTAGAATCTGAGTCACTCCTGGTGACTTACTAATGTGACACTATGGCTGATGTTCATTGTGTTTGTAGCACATCATCAACTCATTATTCCATTATTTTAATGAAGTATTGTGGAAGATTTAAATGTGTCAAAGCAGATATGCAGATAGACGCGGCCTGCGAAAAGGAGGTAATCTGTAAGAAGGACAAAGCGAGTTACAGCATGAGTTTATAAAGGTCGAGTGCAAATTGTATATAAAACCTGCATGGATTATAAACGATTTCCGCCCCTTCCAATATGGCGGACGCATTTGACGTGTCGGTGTACATATCAATATCCGGTACTGCGCACTCTACTGTTTAGATTAAAATATGGAATTTACGTTTTTTTTTTATTAATATTATTTTACCACTTGCGCTTCGTCCAATAAGTTCGTTATTAATTATTATTTTATTTAATACCTAAATAAATATAGAAACATACGTCGCCATGTTGTTGATTTTTAAAAATGCTTGACGTATACAGGAGGCGTTTAGAACGCATTTGAAAGTAAACCCGGCGACGGAAACAACAACAACTTGGACTGCTTGTGGACTCTCGTTACTGCAAATCGACATTTTGTCTCTGAAGACGATGAACTTTGGCAAGTTTCTTCCCAGCGCGAGCAGTTTCCGGAGTGTGGCCTGCGTCGGCGGTCTGCTCGCGCTCACCTCGGCGGGATACTGGGCTTATCGCAGGCTGAAGAGGAGAAGCGGTCTGCCCGCTGCCGATCATCAACCTGCTCCAGGTAAGAAGAGAAGAGCTCACTTAGCACTTAGCTTGTGTCTTTATAATCAGCTTACAGTTTACAAAGACACACAGAGATGGTGTGTGTGTGTGTGTGTATGAAATGAAAGACTTTAATATACAGCGGATAAACAGGATAAACCCCGGTGTGTAGTTTAGCTAACAGAGCTAGCTATAAAGCGCTTAGCTGAGCTAACGTTAGCCCGCGATGCTACATGGCTCTTAAGAAGAGGATTTAAGGTCTAAAAGTGTTGATGTGAGGAATAAAACACTTGGAGTTGTGCTTTTAGATGAAATGAATGAAGGACAGGGTGATGTCCAGAAGCCCGACATGAAGCGGAGTTACTGTTAGCTTTCCTCTTATTCCTCTCAAACCACAGCGATTTATTCACTATTGTCAGTGTTCAGTAAAAACCTTTCATCAATTATCTGTAACACTTTAAAGTTACATTTAATGTTGCAGAAACATGAGAGATCTTGTTGTCACACTGTTACAGCAGCTGTGAACACACACACACACACACACACCCTCTGCAGGGACATGAATAAATAGTGATTTGGTTAAATGTGTAAAATTGATTACAGGAGCTGTTGCTGATGTGGAGGAAGTGGAGGACGTCCAGGTATGTGTCAGTAATAAAGCACTACAGTTAAAACACTTCATACTACAATGAACATTGTATTAGCTGTTCATTTCTAACAGTGTGTGTGTTTATGAAGGTCACTGAGCCAATCTGCCAGCTCCCGTCCACTGAACTCCACCCTCAGACGTCAGCTGTCGTCCTGGTAATTTTATATTTCAGCCTTTTTTCAGCCTAGTTTTTACTCTAATGAAATTGTTCCATGTGTTTGTATGAAACTGCTTTGATGAGAGTCACACTGTAATCTTTGTGCTGTAGTTTTCACGCCACAGCCGTGCTGGTGAGCTGCACAGCGCCCGGCGTAACATCTGGTTCCTCACCTCCCACATCTACGGCTCCCAGATTCAGGTATTTTATTAAAGTCAGCGCAGCTGTAGAGACACAAATGTACGCTCTTGTTTGCATGTTGTATTCACTTGGTGCTGTGTTTCTGTCTCTAGTCGGTGGAAGTTGAGAGATATTTCATCCAGCCATGGTGGTTTACCGTCGGCGAGACCTCCTGTGTTCCTTTGGTAATAGCAGTCTTCGTTTCTTTTATAAAGCATTTATTATGAATTGATGAGCGTTTGAGTGACATGCAGTTGTCGTGGTTGTTTTTAGCAGGGATCCTCGAACTCCACCACATGTGAGGACTCTTTCACCACCGTACAGGTAAGAGCTGAATTGTTGCAGCACCACAAAGCTTTAGTAAGTTCAGCGACTGAGTTTGTCCTTTTTTCCTCATAAGCGAGTCTCTGGGAGCGCGAAAGAGCCGGCATCCTGCCGTGGCATGGAGACTGTCACCAATGTGCCGCTGGAGGACGGCGAGGTAAATTCATTACACTGTCCGCTGTATTGTCCAGTTCACTTCTGGGATTTGTTCATGTGCACTGTCAATGTTTGTGTTTTATTCACAGCAAACCTGCTCTCACCTGCCTGTGGGTGTGGAGGATCAGGTCGACACGTCCCATCTGGAGGAAGAGGATAGTTCCTTCACTCCTCATGCTGACTTGGATGTTGAGTCAGATTTTGAGGTAATCCATTGTCACAGACTCGATTTGTATCTACATCAGTGGGATTCTGGATAACTGTACTGTGTGCTGTTTAATGATCTCATGCTGTTTTCTGTCTGCAGGAAAGTAACAATGATCTTTCTCCTGAGGAGAGCGAGGTGCCCTTCATCAGGTAGGGTCGTCTTCACCTATTGACATGTTGTCTCATGTCAATGTAACAAAAATCGGCTCATCAGCTCGTTTTGTTTTGGGTTTTTTTTTAGCTCGCATCTCTGGCTCGAAGGCGTTACAGACGTTGCTCTGAAGCTGCCTGCCATTCGCCAGGCGTTCTCTGTGAGTCAACCTTTCTTTACTCGTCTAGTTTCTCTGAAGATGTGTTGTTCCTACACATAACTGTGTGTTATCTCTCGTGTTCAGAGAATGTTGGACTGCATGCTCGTGCAGAACCTCCTGTTCATATCAGGGAAGAAGATGCTCATGCGTCTGGCAGCAGCCAACAAAAAGGTGAGTGCTGATTTCACCTGGTTCTGTCTCGTACGCACCCAGCGTTAGTCGAGGTGACAAAGCAGTGACGAGTCTCTTTTCCGGACAGGACGTAAACGGTGTTAAGCTGGCCTACGAGTCTGTGATCCGTTTCCTGAGACAACCGTCCAACTGGGAATCGATCGAGGCGGAGTTACTCCAGGCTCAGGTAAGCTGGGAAATAACCGTTTACAATTACACCTCACTAAATGTAAAGGACTAGAGATTCAGTCTTTAAGGTGTAAATGGAACTGCTTTTTCTAACGTTTCTCTCCTGTGCAGCTGCACCATTTCAGCTTCTTTGATTTGTTCTTCGAGCTCGTCCTGTTCAGATGCTTTTTACACAGCTCGCCACCTCCAGCTGTAAGACTCTCATAAACACTATATAACTGGCAGCTAAACTTGGGAGAAGGTTCTATCGCGTAACATCATGTTTCTTGTTTTTCTTCTTTAAAGTCGGATGGAGGATTATTGCAGCGTCTGTTTATAGCCATCAGCCAGTGGGACGTGGACATCAGGGAGCCTGAGGCAGAGCGGCTCTTTTTAAGGCTTTCTGTAAATGAGGAACTTTTTCTAATGCCATGATACACATTATAAAGTATCTGCTTTAATTTCTCTGATCAATCTCATCAGTATCCTGCTGGAAATGTGTGTGTGTGTGTGTGTGTGTGTGTGTTTGTACAGAATATGCTGACAGTGCTCCTTGAGGACCTTTTCTATCAGCCTCTGGAGCTTTACAGAGATCCAGCAGCTTTAGACTCTGCAGTGCTGAGGATCGTGAAGCAGCGTGTACAGGAGATAATGAAGACCATAGAGAGAGTCTGAGTAACATTCATACCCCTCTAACACACACATACACACACCTCTCTATCCCATTTGTCTTAAAGAGTGATCAGGACACAAATCTATTATTTGCTATTGGATCCTCATCAGTAGATTAAACTCTGTAGTTTTTTTCCATTGGTAACGTAGAACTGTTTTTATTCTCCATTTTGTTTAATCATAGATTACTATTAACTGATTCATAACCAACCAAAGTTTAATAAACTAATAAATGTCCTGGTCACACTTTAAACACTGTTCTTTCTCTTTCCATGTTACTCGAGCTCTCTGTAGGTAAGTAAATACTTATTTCAGTGTTTGTTGTTATTATGAACTGATTAATAACCTCTTTCAATTTTCTTCCTTCCTGAGCAGCTGTAGAGACATCGCTGGAGTTCACCTTTACATTTACCTTTTATTATACTTTTCATTTTTATTAGATATTTAACTTTTATTATACATTCATGTTCTACTAGATATTTAATCCTATCTATATTTTTAAGCTTTTATTAGATATTTAACTTTTGTTATACATTTATGTTCTACTAGATATTTAATCCTATCTATATTTTTAAGCTTTTATTAGGTATTTAAGATTTATTAGATTTTTAGGCTTTTTTAGGTATTTAAGATTTATTAGATCTTTAAGCTTTTTTAGGTATTTAAGATTTATTAGATTTTTAGGCTTTTTTAGGTATTTAAGATTTATTAGATCTTTAAGCTTTTTTAGGTATTTAAGTTTTATTAGATCTTTAAGCTTTTTTAGGTATTTAAGATTTATTAGATTTTTAGGCTTTTATTAGGTATTTAAGTTTTATTAGATCTTTAAGCTTTTTTAGGTATTTAAGATTTATTAGATTTTTAGGCTTTTTTAGGTATTTAAGATTTATTAGATCTTTAAGCTTTTATTAGGTATTTAAGTTTTATTAGATTTTATGACGTTTATGTTTAATGTTGTATCTTTGTATTTTATCATTTTATGTAGATTTTAATAAAAATTTATTGCCTCACATTTGAGATTTCATGGTGATCATTCCCTCTTTTCAAATTCTTCTGTTCTATGTTGTTAAATGTCTAATGTTCATCATGGCATAGAGGAGGACTGGGTGTGTTTTTTATCTGATTAAATTAAATGTAAAAGATCCTCCTATAAAAGGTTTACACCATGGTTTCTTTTTAAACTCAGACTAATTCCCAGGTAAATGACAAGTTGCTATATGGCCACAACATGTAGCAGAGAGTACTTTTATTTCTATTTTACAATTTGTAGATTCATGTGCAAAGTATTCCATACATAAATAATATTACTTGACTCTTATAATCTGCATTTATAATCTAATTCTGCATTTGTGTTTTATATCAACATAACTGATTCATACAGAGGAGAGGCTCAGTGGCTTAGTGTTTAGCACATTTATCTCTGGGGTTGGTGATTCAGTTCCTGCCTCTGTCCTGTGTGTGTGTGTGTGTGTGTGTGTGTGTGTGCGTGTGTGTGTGTGTGTTTTCCTCTTGGTATTCTGATTACCTCTCACAGTCCAATGATGTGCGGTAGGTTGATTGGCATCTCTAAATTATCCAATGTGTGTGTGAGTGTGTGACTGTTCCCTGTGTTGGGCTGGCACCCTGTTTAGCGTGTCCCCTGGTCCCCTTGGATAGGATCAGGTTCCCACTGACCCTGTGTAAGATAAACAGTTCAGAAAATGGATGGAAGGAAGATTCATACAAAGTAAAAAGTTTTATATACACCAATGAGCCATAACATTATGAGCAGTGAGAGGTGAAGTGAATAACACTGATGATCTCCTCATCATGGCGCCTGTTAGTGGGTGGGAGATATTAGGCAGCAAGTGAACATTTTCTCCTCAATGTCTGACAAATTGTGATGGCTAGATGACTTGATCAGAGCATCTCCAAAACTGCAGCTCTTGTGGGGTGTTGCCTGTCTGCAGTGGTCAGTATCTATCAAAAGTGGTCCAAGGAAGGAACAGTGGTGAACCGGCGACAGGGTCATGGGTGACTAAAGCTTACTGATGTACAGACGAGCTACTGTTGCTCAAACTGCTGTTACTGCTGGTTCTGATAGAAAGGTATGGGGCTGCATAGCTGCAGACCAGTCAGGGTGCCTTGGATCCTGCCATCCATGTGGATGTTACTTTGACATGTACCACCTACCTAAGCATTGGTGCAGACCATATACACCCTTTCATGAAAACAGTATTCCCTGTTTTCATGAGACGGATTGTCCATGATGGAGAACAGTTTGCTCAGTCACCTCCTGTTCCTCACTGACTCAAACACACTTAGTTTTTGTCCAGTGATAGATCCAGCCTTGTGAATTAGCTTTTTAATCCTGCTACTGTAGCATCCTTGGTGCTGATGCTGCACCCCCCACCAAAGATACTGTATGTAAGATTGGCTCTGGATTGAGTGATCTTCCTATGATGTCTGACAGTGATTTAAAGATTAAATTCCAGTTGTTATAAATGACAGGGTATTTCCTAAACGTGTGTGCTAGTGTATCAGGTCCCAGGTGTGTAACAGGTCCCAACGTCTGTATTGCAGCCCAAATATGTACAGTATATTAGAGCCAAATACACTATACCAGGCTTTTATTCATTTACATGGACATTGAACGTGACCACACGTTATTGTGTGTCACACTACTGATGCTGCAGCTTGTCTCCAGCGATCACAGGATGAATGTGGAAACATCACAGAAAGTAATAGTAACAGAAATAGTTAAAAACCAAAGGATTTTTAATGGAGATGAGCCAGAGGTAGATACGGCTGATAAAAATTAAAGAGCTCATCTGTCCTGCATGGTGCTGTTCCCAAACCAGGTTGCAATGTTTCCCGTTAGGATGCTCTCTATGGTGCAGGAGTAAAAGTTCCTAAACACCTTAGAGGGCAATCTAAAGTCTCTCAAGAATCTGAGGTGGTAGAGACGCTGCTGGGCCTTTTTCACCACAGTGTTGATGTGACAGGACCATGACAGGTATCTGAAGCTGTCCACTCTCTCCACTGGGCTCTCATTGATCCACAGTGTATGTATAGTTTACAGGCAATAAAGTTATTAAGATATGTAATTTTTTGCTCTGAAATGCTACAACAAATCTAATATTCAGAGTTTGTGGTATTTTGCACTGTGATATTTGTTGGTTATTTTCTCATATTTGTATAAGTCAGTGAAGTGTAATGCCTTTACTCAGGAGTGCTTCATTAAACCCAATACTATAGTTTGATATATTTTGTACTGTGATATTTATCAACATTATGTAACACTATCAGCATGGAATCCTTAATATACAGTTTGTTTCATCAAAAGTATATTTGTGTAAGAATGCTCTGTCTTCCTAATTTCCATTTGTTTACATTTATCATACATTCAGACTTATGTCTGAAAGTTACTTCAAAATTTTTGAGGAAGATGAAAGCTTGTTTAATATTTCTGCTGCTTTAACATTCTCTGATAGTCCTTCAGCTTCCTGCTGGTCGACAACAGAGCTAAAGTGTTCATAACTTTTGTACATTCTGTTTTCCAGTCCTTTTGATGGAGACATCATTTTTAGAGTGCAGAAAAGTTTTTATGTATTTTTGTATTTTTTATGTCCCTGGGCTGGTTGGCCACAGACTGTGCAGACCGGGAGGTTTTGCCCCCTCCACAGTTTGGCTTCCAACTCCGTATTGCGTAGCTCTGGCCCAGATTGGAGATGTGCCAGTACTGTGTGACGTGCAAGTGGTCTGGCTGGCAGGCAATATGGGCACCACTGAAGAAAGTGATGTGGCTAGACCAGCAACATGAGAAGTTACCTGACTGGTGGGCATTATCGGAAGTATGAAGGGGACAGAAAGGGGCCCAGGTTTTTCTCACCAGCAGCGGCAGAAGTTAAAGGTAAGTTTAAGGTTTAGAGCAGGAGAGTGGCATAGTTATGTCGGTCCTCTCCTTAAACATCTTCGTCCCTGCTGTGCTAGGTCTGGGCACATACTGCATGATCGGGTAGTCTGGTGGAGATAGGGCCGCTGGCTGATGTGGTGCCAGAGATAGCTGTTTCGTAGTGTCCAGGTTGGGAAACCTCTCTCCAGAACGCCATCTTGCGTCTCCATGTTGCTGTGGTACACCTCATCAGCCCAGCCTGTATTGTTGTTTCTGGGCTGAACCACCTCCTACTCAGGACCAGGTCCGTTGTTGAAGATGTCCTAGAGAGAGAAAGGTCCAGATTCACCAGTGCTTTGGCTGAATAGGTACTCCAACACGAGCAGCTCCTCGGAAGGCCTGAAACGTTTAATATCCTTGACGGCCAGGTGGATGAGCTGGAACATTCCTTGGGCCCTGAGGGTGACCCTCCGCACATGGTGTTTGAGTTGCTCCCTGGAAATGCAGTGCCGGACAGCATCCTGATCCTGATTTTAGCATCGCCGAATTCTTGGCTCTCATGGTCTTGACGAGCAGCTCCAGATCTGTGTGGTTGTACGCCAGCACTGCCCCAGCTAGCACAGACTTGAAGACAGCATATTTGCTGTGACTTTCTGTGCAGATGGCTGCATCAATCTGGTAGATCCAGTGAAAGATGTCCAGACACACAACCATCCCGTTGTCTACCCAAGACCGGAACAAGGCCTCCACTGCTGTTGGGCCCTGCACACAGCCACGGTCCACATATAACATATAATATTTTGGGGACAGATTAATTGGCCAGCCAAAACATTTCCATAAGTCTCTGTGGACTCCTCACAGGTCAGCACAAATGAAACTATTTGGGAGTGCTCATTGCCGATGCTGGTGAACCATTCAGCTGAGCCTTGACCCTCCACAGACAGCTTCTCCACCACCTTAAGCATATAAGTTGGCATTTTATAACCTGTTCGATTCTACAATGTGTTTTTTTTATATCATTTTAAAGCAGTGTAAAATTTTGTTAAATGTCAAACATAAGAAAAACACACAGTACCGCATTATGTTTGCCATTAGATACAGTACAGCGGTATTTTTCGACTTACATCCATTTTCAACACAGTGCCAAAAATGCAGAGGATCTGGCTCCGCTAATCCTGAATATTGTTGGCCTCTGCCAGCAGGAAGGCATGGAGCAGGAGACGAGCTGAGGGCAGCTCTCTTGGAGCAGGTGGAGCCTGAAACCTGTCCCTCAATGCGGAGACGATCCCACTAGTTTCCACTAGACTCATGAGGAGCTTGGTGTACAGGTCCTTGTGTTGACGATACTCCTCAAAGTCATTCTCCTGTATTTGCTGCCACACTTTTACTATATTGTTCAATTCGGTCCAGTCATGGAAAAGTTGCACAACGTTCTTGTCCACGCCACGTCTGTAAATAGAATCATAGTAAATATATGGAGATGGATTTGAGTACTCCTATTACTTTAAAGTTTATTAAATGCACCCGTTATTTCTGTAATTATGATCATATGTGGGTGTATATTTTGAATGGTCATAAATTGTATTGAATTTTAAAATGCCTTAACATTATTAAACTAGAAATAATTTTAAACAGCTTCATTCTAACCTATGATAAATTCACATGCGTAATGATCACATTGAACATGCACAGTGCAGACTCACTATCTATGAGGTTGAGTTGAGTACAAATTGTAATCTGGATGTTTGTTCTTTGTTGTGTTGTAGGTTTTTTTAGGATTTGAGACTAAATTAAGTACCCTTGTCTCTGTCGCTGCCATAAAAACAAAACGGAAAAAAAAGGATATAACGAATAATGTGAAGCACTAACATCAGGGCAATAAAGAGTTTCTCCCTGTGAGTCATATTGCTAGAGCAAGAGTTGTTTATGCGAGTTACTTCCTTTTTTCATTGTTTAAAATATATACTTGTAAAATGGGTGTTGTCTGGTTCAAATATTTCAAAAAAGACCAAGCCACAGGGGAAGTCCATTCAAAAGATCCTTGAAAAATCCAGGTTCATGTAAGCATTTATAGATGTGAAAGATTACTACAAAATAATTTACTATAATCTACATATCTGCTGCATAACAACACTTGATCAACTCTTGATCTGTGGAATTATTTTATCAACCTTTGAAATAAAGTAGCTATGTTATATTTAGCACACCATATGTCTGCTTACAATTTGTTCTCTTTAAGGTCAAGCATCACAATAAAGTTGCATACATATTTTGAACAGTGGATACTACTAGGAGTATATTACCCAGCCTAGAAACATCTCTACATTGATGAAAGTGTGGTTCTTAGTTATTGCTGTGGAAGATAAATATTTTTCACAGATTAGGTCTAGTTTGTTAGCTTTAAAATTAAGAAAAGACCATAGCAGTTTCGACAAGTTAATGAAATAAATAGTTCATCATTTGTATTCCACTTTGAGGCAACCAGTGGTCCTGAACATTTTCTTTCTCAGTCATTAAAATTCTTAGAGGACAGCTAGATAAAATAGTATCGGGCAGTTTTATTACCAGAGAGAAATGACCCCTTGTTTGTTGTTTTTTAACCACTTTATCATGCTGTGGCCTGAAGCATATGCATTTTGTTGTCAACAAGAAATGTAGTGTAACTCCAATTCCAAAAAAATGGAACACTGTGTAAAATATAAATAAAAACAGAACAAAGCAATGATTTGCAAATCTCACTAACCCATATTTTATTTATAACCGAACACACAAATCAATCCAAGAGCTTAAACTGAGGAAATAAGGTAATTTTGAAATTAATGGCAGCAACACATCTCAAAAACGCTGGGATGGGGCAACAAAAGGCTGGAAAAAGTAAGTGTTACTTAAAAGAAACAGTTGGAAGAACTAATTAAGTTAATTGGCAAGAAGTCAGTAACATGGTTTGGTATAAAAATCGTATCTTAACATGGCAGAGTCATTCAGAAGTAAGGATGTCTACGAAAAGTCCAAACATTTTTGGAGTTGAGGTTGTAAAAGTTATCTTAAAGCCTATAGATTCTTCAGGGACTGCACTAGTTAACCTGTCAAAGAGAATAAAAAGTTAAAGAATGGTTAGTGGATTAATCTTAGCTCAACACCCCGAGGTAGTCTCTGACACAAGTTCAGACTGCACAGAAATCATCAGTCAACCATTAAATACCATTTCTGCAGGCCCACACAAAGCATCTCATGTATCTATGCAAACATTAAAAGCAGCACAACAGTTCATTGTAAGTCTTCATACCAAACCTTCTTTAAAAGCACAAAATTCCCCTCTTCAATTCCATGTTTTTATCCATCAAGGCCTAAATAGAAATTGTGTGTCCTACCAACTTCTATAGACAAACCTAATCAATGGGGACAACATAAAATTTAACAGACTTTAATATGTTTTTTTTCCCCCAAAACGTAAACCAAAATTAAGAAACCACATGGAAATAAATTAGCACATCCTTCATATTTCTACAAACATTAAAAGACTCATTAGCAGACAGATGTTATTTAATGAAAAGCACCCGATTAACTAATCATCAAGAAGTGTGACTACCTCTATAAAAGCATAATCTTTGACAGTTTGGTGTTCTGGAGCACTCAGGTGTGTGTCTACATCATGCCAAGAAGAAATTGGTTTATAAACTGTTCACAACATTTACTTCAAGTTGTACAAATTTTTAGAGGCAAAAACAGTGCTCATGGTGGCATGTTTAAGATTCACCTGTGTGTCTAGGTGAGGCAACAGGAGTATATGGTCCAGTATAAGGGACTGCTGATTGTTATAATACTGTTATAATTATAAACCTATAAACCAAAGCATGGTTAAATTCTCATAGCAGATACATAAATAGATAAATAAATAAATAAATAGATAAATAAATAGATAGATTGACGGACGGACGGGCGGGCGGACGGACGGACGGACGGACGGACAGACAGACAGACAGACAGACAGACAGACAGACAGACAGATAGATAGATAGATAGATAGATAGATAGATAGATAGATAGACTGTAAATGATCTGAAACAAGAAAGTGTTAAGGACAGAGGAGTTTTTCAGTCACACAACAAACTGCTTTTTTGTCTAGTTCTCTTTGAGAGAGAGGCAAAGAAAGGCTAGTAAGCGAATGTCTGCATTAATAAAGTTTTAATTTTCAACAATTTGCTGTGATACTGTAACACAATTTACTTCTATAAGATTATAATACAAGCCAGGGCGCAAGACTGGTTTTCAGTGATGTGCCGTGACTCGCCAAAACAACCGGAATTTCCATTACTGTGGTTTCCACTGCAAAAGAGGTGGGGTTAAGAGTCACATTTTCGTGACTGACGTGGGCGGGTCTAAAGATTATGAGGGCGTAGTCGAACGCGTGGAGTGAAAGTAGGAGTACTGTACAACGTTGGTTAAAGTTAATGTATGCTGTTTTGGTGGGGTACTCGTTTTTTTCCAACACCTTTGAGATGGACACGTTTCTTTCAAACAGCTCTCAGATAAATATCACAGTGCCGACTGAAGACTGGACATCTGTAAGTAGTCATCATTGTATGAGTTTCTATTTATTCTGGTGAATGTTTGCAATTAAAGCTTTCGGAAAGAGCAGGCTACTTTGAGACTCCCAGATTGCTGTGTTTGAAGTATGTAACTGACTGAAATGATGTCCACGGGTTTGCTATACACAAGAGATATGAGTAAAAATAAAACTGTCGTTTACAGACAGATGTGTGTGTGTGTTTAGATATTCTCTTAACATGCTTGGTGTGCTACTTTTAGAAATTGCATTGTCTAAGAGAAAACACATGGGTCTAGGATCTATATCGGTCTTCTATTCACTTTCTTCTCAGGTCTACTCAGCAGTGCGGTGGATCCAAATGTCCATGGCACTTCTAAGGTAAAGCCAAAAGAAAAAGTCACTTGTAGTTCCTGTTTTCTGTAGACTGATAGGAATTTGTTTTCATAAATGTCTTTTGTCTGGTTTTAGTATTTTAGGTTCAGGCTCCATTATTTTCTACACTGTTCTCCAAAGACATGTAAGGACGTCTGAGGTAAGATATACTGATGATCTGTCATGTGCTTGTACTTCACGACTGTTGACAAACATAAAAGTTTCCTTATGACAAGAAAACCTGACAGGTTTTGCGAAATCGCCGACAAATGCCCGAAATCGGAGGCAAATCGGAGCTCGTGCACGCGACTGACAGTCACACAGTGTGAATGACCAAAGACGCGATCTGAGAGAATCGCCGATGACCGTGAAATATTTGGCATGCTAAATATCTGGACCTATCGGCCACTCAAAATTGTGCAGTGTGAAAAATACCTCGGTGATGACCTATAGCCAATGAGAGAGCGAAATACAGGGCAGCGGTCAGTTCGGGAAGCAGTTATAGACCACAGTATCAGCAAGCATGGCTTATGTTGGTGAAACGCAGTTTGCGGAGCAGACAGAGTTCTCGGCGATTCTTCCTATTGTGAAGTCATGCAGTGTGAAACCTCCTGTCGCCGATCCAGCGTGCAATGTGAACCCCAGATAGTAATCCATCTATACACGCTTCATTCCTAATTAGGGATCTGCTGGAGCCTATCCCAGCACACATTGGGCGAAGGCAGGGGTACACCCTGGACAGGTCGCCAGTCCATCACAGGGCCACACATATAGACAGACAACCACACACACTCACTCGTGTGGGCAATTTAGAATTACCAATCAACCTAATGTGCATGTGTTTTGGACTGTGGGAGGAAACCTGTGTACCCAGAGTAAACCCATGCAGGCACAGGGAGAACATGCAAACTCCACACAGAAAGGTCCCTGCCTGTTCAAAACTGGTATTTGAACCCAGGACCTTTTTGCAGTGAGGCAACAGTGCTAACCACTAAGACACCGTGCTGCCCCCAGATAGTCATGAAGTGTGAAAACAACCGAGATCCAACCATGTGCAGTGTGTATGCCAACTCGGCATTAGTGTGTGAATGTTTTAATCAGAAATTGAAGGTGTGATGCTTACTAACCCAACATGTAACCAGTAATAACTGTTATGTTCTCTTCAAAGTTCTTCAGGGTTTTTTCATCTTTCCACATGTCTGAGTAGATTATGTCATGTTAAGATGACTGTGTGGAGACTAAATGTCCAAAATCTGAATTTATGCTTGTTACATGTACTCAGTATATTATCTACACTAACATTTATTTACATGATTAATTCATTTACCTATATGTGGAGGATCCGAAACCTACTGCATGAACACTGAGCTAATAATTGATACAAATATTGTATATTGTGTGTGTGTGTGTGTGTGTGTGTGTGTTTTCAAATTCATTTTTTCTTATCCATAACTGAAACTCTCTGTTACAGGTACAACCACTATTTCTTTTGAGTTTAACAGACCTGCTGTTAGCTGTGAGCTGGTTGAGTGGTGCTCTCCTCTTTAGCAACTCCTGTGGATCTCATGTTACCTGTTACAACCTCCATACTGTGGAGCAGGTAAATAGAAATAGCATAATTGATTATACTCTGATTTACCAGGAAGAGCCAACAGAGAGCTGCCCTTTTGCTACACACTGTATGATATTGTCCCTAAATATAACCTTATGACACAACCATTAATTAACAATTAAATTTTTGTTGGTCACACACACACACACACACACACACACAACCATACAGAGTTCCACAGGCATTTAAATGCTTTTGTACAACTGTTAAAATTTACTTCTATAAGGAAATTACTTGTATAATGAATTAACGTGTATGCCAGTAGGAAAAAGAAATAGATAAAAATATAATATAAAGGATATAAAAGTTAGAACAAAGCAAAAGTATGGATTTTATTTTGAAAAAAAGTGCAGATATGTACAGTTGTTTATGTAAGAAGAGACTGGAGCCTTAACCTTGGTCACGCTTCCCTACCCCTTAAAATTTGGGTTCATCCAGGATAATTTATTAAGAAGTTATGTATGTATAAGTAAAGTGCTTTTGTGGATAGGACTTTCAAAATATGAATACTTTCATATTCACCTCAATAAAATGATTTTAATCAACTCCATTTAATCAGTTAGGGTCAATACTGACCCTGCAGCCTTCAATAAGGGTGAGCCTGCAGAGATTTCCTTCCTATCCTAGGTCCTCTGCCCTGTGGTGGTATTAGGACTGGATGAAAATCTCAAGTGGACTGCAAATCAAATTCCCTTCACAATAATCACATTTTGTTGCCTTTCAGCCTGAATTTTTTGTTTTATCCAGCTGTATTGCTCAGTGCAACTTGTAACATCCAAGTAAAGATATACCAGCAACAGGTCAGGAAAAATAAACAGTCACTGCATTGAATAAAGGATCACCCCTCTCCTAATAAAATTTAACATGATCAGGTGTAGCTAATCATTGTCTCAATGGCACACCAAGCCATTTGACTTCCACCTGTGATCAGGTGTGGTCATTTTGATTAGCTCTGCATAAAAAGGGCTATTCCTGGAGCATTTCAGTCCATGGTAGTGCAACTAAAGCAAACAGTCAACTATGAGTGGCAAAGCTTTATTAATCCTTACAGGCACAGTGAAGTCTATTATTAAGAAGTGGAAGGTGTTTCGTATTACTGAAACCCTTTCTGGATCAGGACGGCCCACCAAACTGGATGGAGCGAGGTGGAAATTTGCTCAGAGAGGATACCAAGAAGCCTAAAGCAATGCCTAACAGACAGCTCACCATCCAAATAACGCTATTCCTACAGTAAAGCATGGTGGTGGTAATATCCTGCTGTGGGACTGTGTTTCTCTGCAGCAGGGACTGGATTTAGGATTAAGAAATTATGTGTCCTGTTGCTGTTATATATTTCACTTAGATGTTATAAGTTGCACTGAGTAAATACAGCTGGATAAATCAAAAATTGTGTTTGTCTTCATTTCAGTCTATAAAGGAACAAAATGTGATCATTTGCAAAAAGGTGGTTCTTTTCTATACCCACTGTAGCAAAAAGGTTGTAGACACAAATAGAGCATATGAGAGGTGCAAATGTAGTTAGCAAATTGTAGCCCAGTAAGCCCTCAAATGTTTAGCTCTCCATGTGAAATAATAATTTTACAGATTACTGTGTATAGGTGCACATTTGGCAGCTTAACAAAAGATTCCTCACAATGTTGACACAGGCGACTGTTACAATAGCAATGCCTTGTCTGACTCTTTCCTTGTTTCACGGAACTGTTGCTTGGCAATATTTGATTTGGGATTAAGGGAACAGGGGTTTGAAAGGCAGGTTTCCTTGACTTATTTTATGATTCATTGGTTGTAAATGTCTCACATTATGAAAGATGAAGCTCTGAGGCAAGTCCCTGATTTCCACCTTTTGAAGTTCCTTGTGATTTAAAATTGTCACAATTAGCCATTTAACAAGAATGGCACAACAACACTGAAAAATGGTGTAGCAAATGATGAAGCAATAAAAGCCAGCAGAAGTGTACAATTTCAATGGAAACAGTTAAATCAAGATAAAGCAAAATAGTATTAGTATATTATATTATATTATATTATTATAATATTTTTCTCTCACTACCATTATGACTTCCCTTTTTGTACCTAACAGACACTCTTCATGGCTTCCTTCTTCTATACACTCCACTATGTGTGGGTGCTCTACACTGGTTTAAAGGAGAAATATTGTTGCAGACTGAATGGTTTCCCAGCTCAGGTAATAATAAATCTAGTCTTGATTATAAGCTCTGATAATCATTAGTTTAAAAAATTAACGCTTAGTTTTGTCCCATGTGCAATAACCCTTTAATGACTGACTTTCAGCATTCAACCCAAGCAAACCCATGCAGTCAACTGGCAGCAGTTATGTCCTGGTACGTAATAGATGATTCAAGATTCTCCATACCACAGTATTCCCTAATATAAATCATTGTTTTTAATCATTGAGGATTTTTTTTTACACATGCTTGGCCCATGTATTTAATATGCTCATTTTTACACTGACCATACACTGACATTGTATCTGTATGTCATCCGATCTCATATTATTTTTCATTCCAGTGTTTTGCCACTGATGCTCACAGTGCCAGTCTTCATAGCAGGAAATGTGTCGCACTGTTACGTAAATTTTACCCAGCCCTACAGGTAAGTCTGTTTTCAACTGTTGTATTCACTGGGAAAACCCCAACAAGGCTTATTTGGATAATTCCCAAAACGTTCTCTTCTTGGCATGCAACAGAAAAAGCAGAAGGAACTGATATCTGTTTGGCAGGTAGAACTGTGTATAAAATAAAAAAGGGATTCTCCAGTGTTAGGGTCTCAATGTCAAATATACAAGCTTGGTTTTATTTGTGTCGCTTCACTAAAATCTCTTACCATTTTTAACAATTTAGGCAAACAGCAAAAGGTGCTTTGTATTAAGCATAAGGATTCTGTAAAAATATATACTGTATTTTTTATTTTTATTCAATGGTGATGTTTTACTGTCATAAAAAGGGTTGAAGGGTTGTTTATGGAAGAATTGCTATGATGAGCAGAATGAAACCTCAGGTCATTTAAAACTAAAATTTATTTAAAATCTACTAATGTTTGGGGATTAATTCTACAAGGCTGCACATATTTATGGCCAGACTAGTTTGTCTTACATAGATGACTTTTATGTTGTTTTATTGTGTCTGCAGTTTTGTTTTTATTGTTTTAACATGGTTGACTTTATATGACAACTAATACTAATAGGCTTTTAGTATTAACATTCAAATTTACACAATATGGTCAAAAATATGTGGATAGCTTTGGCCATATAGTGTATTTCCTAAATATACTGGGTTCCTTGAAAGTTTGTGAACCGTTTAGAATCTTCTATATTTCTGCGTAAATATAACTCAAAACATAATCAGATTTTCACACATCCCAAAAATAGACAAAGTGAACCAAATCAAACTAATAAGCCAAAAAAAAGATTTTTCTTTGTTTAATTATTGAGAAAAATGCTCCAGAATTACATCTGTGACCGGCAAAAGTATGTGAACCTTTGTTTTAGTATCTGTTGTAGTAAAAGTTTCTGCCAACTGTTGATCAGTCCTGCACAATGACTTTGAGGAATTTTATCCCATGCATTTCTTAGTACAGAACAGCTTCAACACTGGGATTTTGGTGGGTGTCCTCACATGAACTTCTTGCTTCAGCTCTTTCCACAACATTTTTTTTGTGATAAGGTGAGGACTTTGACTTGGCTTTTCCAAAACATTATCTTTGTTCCTCTTTAAACAATCTTACCTAGACTAGTTGCTTAGGAGTTACCCTGGATTCCTTTGTGATCCCACAGTCCATTACATGTTTGGCTTTTGGAGTGATCTTTGTTGATTGAACAATTCTGGTGGAGGTAACAGTGGTCTTAAATTTCCTCCTTTTGTACACAGTTTGTCTGATTGTAGATTTGTGTAGTCCAAACTCTTTAGAGATGGGTATGTAACCTTTTCCAGCCTGATAAGCAACTCCTTTTGAACACTATGTGGATATATAATACATGTTCTTTAATAAAACAGGGCACTCACTGACACGTCATCCCATTGATTGAACACAGATTTGCCTAGAGGGTTACATACTTTCGCCACTCACAGATATGTAATATTGGAACATTTCTATTAATAAATAGATTACTAAGTATAATATATTTGTCTGATATGTTCGATTGGGTTCCCTACTTGAAAATCTGAAAATCTGATGATGTTTTGGGTCATATTTATACAGCAATATATAGAGAAAATTCTAAACTTTCAAGCACCACTGTTGAATTTTTAATGTTTGCTTACAGATGCCTTTTGTTACACACCGGTGCTCTCTACCTAACCTCACAGGAGAGTGAGATACTCATGACCTGTAAGATCATCAATGACTACACCATTGCTACCTTCCTAATATCCTTCTTCTTCACTCTAACTGGGATTGTGGTGAGTTGTTTTCTAATCTGTGCTAAGGTTTCAGGCGTTTCTTGAAGATGCTTTATGGGAGTTTAAATTACAGTTCATAAATAATCAGACATTGATAAATGCATTGTTATTTGAGCTGTGTATTGTACATTTCATGCGGTATAATAGATCGATACAACTTGCAATGTAAGGTACATAGCAACGAAATGCCATGGACTTTAAATAAAATAATACTTAGCCATTGAGCTTTAATTGGAGTGTTTAAAGGATATATGTACATAGCCAGTGTTAAGGGAAGAATTGATGATTTTTAGTAGAGGTTTGAGGTCTGTTGTTATCTGTCTCATGAAATATGTAGTTAAGGGATCTAGTACACAAGTTTATTTTCATGAGGGAATTGAATCGAATCGAATTAAAACATTCTAATCGCTGATCTGATATAGTTAAATTGTTATCTTGCTTAATAATGGTTATCAAATTACCTGACTTTAAATTAATACTTTGTCATTTATTAATAGTCATTTTATAATAATCTTTTCTTCCCTGATATTTTTTAATTTTGTCATTGAAAAAAATGTGGTGATCTTATTCCTTTGCTACAGTAATAAATAAGTGTGTGGGATTCTTTTTAACAGGGATCTTCGGTCAGGTTAGAGAGATATTTTGATCTAGCAACGCTTCGAGATTTTATATAGCTCAGAAGGCTCTCATTCCATGCTGTTTGAAATACTACTGATTTAATTTGATGCCAGTTATATTTTAAAACTTTTGACCGGTCTGTTTAAGGTGCATGCAAAAATAGGATTTTAAGACAGCTAATGCCACAAATTCAACAAAAGCATAACAATCATGTAAATATAAGGTACCAAATGGCCTGCTAAATTTTTAAATACATTTGTGATTAAAAATGATTTAGCTCTGTCCAGCTTAAATGAATACATCATCTGTGATCAATGCTGAATCCATTGCTTCTCATGCTCTAGGTGCTAATGGTAAAAGCTCGCTCCTTGTACAAGCGCTGTTTTACTTCTCATGGCTTTTTTGCTGACCGTCAGTGGGCCACACTCCGTGTGCTGGAACAACGTATGATCCTTTACCCAACTGCATTCTTTTTTTGCTGGGGACCAGGTAAACTCAAGCAAGCTCTTTTATTATTAATTCTATCCTCCTAAGACCTGAGCTTACATTTTAGATTTCTTCTACCTATTTGGGGTTAGGAGGAACCAATAAATATAATAACCAGACATTATCTTTGAACATGAAGCCACTTATTTTTGTGTACAACAGGTTCCAGTTACAAAGAATTATGGATTATGGTGCACACAACCAAAAATGTGATGTCCTCATATGAGGATGCCAGGTCTTAGGAGGCTATATGTATTTATTACTGCAGGTATATACTGCTATGCAGTTACTTCAACAGATATGTGCCTAATCAAATGTCTCTGTACTGCATTTGATGGAATTTTCCTTTTTTTTTTTTTTTACTTTTTGGGTTCCAAGCTTAAAAAGAGGAACTCAAAAAAGTACCAGATTTTTTTGAGCAACACTGATGTCTTCCTCTTTTGGACAGCAATTTTCCTGGCCACCATGATGTTATTCAAACCAGAGGAAGTGGAAGGGAAGGTGGGAGTTATCCTGTACATTCTACAAGTAAGCCAAAATAAACCTGCTGTAAAACTGTTCTTTTATTGACTTTTAACCAGCTGTATAATTCCTTTTAACTTCCTCCTGCCTTGTTACTCTAAGCTTAAAATGATTTCATTCATGTTCTGCTGTTACAACCCAGTCTAGGGGTCACACAGAGTAACCAGCTCAGGATTCAAGGAACTGATATCTTTGTAATGGGACTACAATAATATATTCAGCGAATAATATACACAACACCAAGTCAGAAAGGGGAACACCAAGCTCAAAGTCAAGAAAACAGGCACAAGCCAAAACAAGAACAGAGAACTCTATTTATATCACAAGCTACAACAAATCCACTATACACTATACTGTAAGAATCTAGTGTTTTGACCGAATGGAAACAAATTCCCACAGATACACTCCAGTATATTGTAGAAATCGTTCTCAGAAAAAAAGATTGCAGTTGGTGTTGGTGCTATCACAAGCTATGTTTTGGTTGGAGGTGTGGTTAAAAGGTGTCCACATACCTTTGACCATATAGACTATTACTAAGTTTATAGTATGTAACAAAGATCAGAGGACAATGTCAAGAGCAAGTGTGATAACCTCAGATTCTTTACTTTACATATTTTTTTGCATTGCACCGCTGGCACGATTGGCTGATTAGATAACTGCATGAATATACAGTTGTTCCTAATAAAGTAGATTTTGAGTGTATATATCTGGGCTTATTTATAATGGGTTTGTATAAATGACTGGAATTTTCGACACGCATAAAAGTAATGAAGGCATGAGGGTTGTAATTATTTTGTGGCACTGTGTAAGGTAACTACTTGTCTGTTTGCCTCTCTCAATTTTTTGTCTTCCTATCATTCCTTCCCTTTCTCTTTCTTAGGCCCTCACTTCTGGCTCTCAGGGTCTGTTGAACTGTCTGGTGTATGGATGGACCCAACAGTACTTCCGTAATCTAAGCAGTGGCACTGTGCAAGATGCTGATACCCAAACGCCACTGTTGCGTTCCCAGAAAAAATCTTACAACACCCTCTGCTCATCCAGCACAGACATGCAACACATCTGAGGGAAGCAAAAAAGAAAAATATTTCTCATAGCCCAACCTATAGACTAAACTGCCTTGACTTTGGCTGAGTTACTTGTGTGACAGACAAATGGCTGGACATCTCCAAAAAGATGTGTTTTTACTTCTGTGGTCACACACAGGGCATGGCATGCAACACCAGGTGGCAAGTCAGGAGGGTTAAACACGAGGACAAAAGTGCTATATGAGAGTATTGAAAAGTGCCTCAAAGAAGGAAGAGGTCTGGTATTGGTTTTGTTATGAGTCCTGCTGCTGCACCTGCCATCAGAAAGCTATGCAAGGAAATTCCTCTACAGAGCTATGTTTATAAACAGCAACAAGCTTTACATAAGGTTAGAGACTGAAAAGTGAGATAGGACTTCTTTTTGACAGCTGGCAGGAAAGGACTAAAGTAACCTTCTTGAAGACACACATTAAAAGGAACCATATTTTCACAAGAGTCTTATAGCAGACTTAAGAATTTCATGAAAAGTACACAAAACCTAGCACATTTGCACTTTTTTTCCTTGGGGAAACTGGTAAAACACACGTGTGTCAGAAAGCAGGTATGTCATTGCATGCATAAGATGAATGCATTCATGACAAAATCTGGGAGTGTTTTCATTTTAGTTGTATAGGGTTGTACAGGATAGCTTCACAGAAATCTGCATATTATTTAGCACATTAAAGCATGTCTTTTACTAGACTGTGCTGCTTCAATGCTCAGTGCAAATGAAACAATATGCTTTTTAAACAGTTTAAATTTGCATTTAATCTTATGAAACATCTCACTTAAGTTATAAACAGCTGCTCTCTCACCAGTGCTGACCCTCATGAATATGTTACATACATATCCTAACAAAAACTTCACTAACTGATGTACTGAGCATCCCTATGAATGAACTGTTATTAAAAAAAATAACATTAGAATAAGCACAGATTTGAGAATTCAAGAATTCACACTGTTGTATAAATGGAAAAATTTTATATATATCACTCATGTGGTGAGCTGCATTGGCATAAAACATTTATTTGCCATATGTTACTCTTTCATGCCAACAAGGTTTTTTCATATCATTGTATTTCTCATTAGTATAATCAAATATAATTAATTATCGCATGCATATCTGCTGCAAATATACATTTAATTCATATCTATGTCTGTATTCATAAAGCAGGGCAGAGTAGTTAAGTAAATTATGTGAAACCACCTGGAATCAGTAAACTTGTAATCACAAGAAAAGTAGAGGTCAATAATAAGTGATGACAGCATGTGATGATGGCTAAGACCGTAAGGAATTACGAAAATGGAAACAGGTTTTTATTCTAAACCTACATAAACATTTTACACTTGAATATAGAGTGGAATATGGTTCTTTGTTTGTGAGTGAATGTAGTAGTATAATAACCTGAGAGAGTGAGAAAACTACTGTACATTTTCTCAGTATGTTTGCAGATCCACCTTCTGGTTTTGTTCAAATGCTTGTTCTGTCAACATGTATACATGATTATTGTAAACTCTACACTTTATAAAAATAAATGGCAGGAAGCAGTGGTCATTAAGTTCTAGCTTTAATAAAACAATACAAATCAACCCTTTACTACAATCTCTTTATACAATTACTTTACATATCTTAATTATTTCATTTGTCTATTTAGTCAGACACTTAGAAAAGGACGAGATGTGAACATTACCTCAGCTGGGTGAAATTATAGTCAGAAATAAAGTTTATATTAGTGATATTAAACACAAAACTGGAACACAGGAAATATCTGGGAGGTAGGTATTTTCTAACATTTATTTGTGTTTATTTGTGTTTATTTTGTTTAATTTTACTCTGCTAGTTTTTTATCTTCAAATTATTAAATAATAATAATTATAATTATTATTATTATAAAAATATCATAAAAAAATAATAATTGTTACAAATTTATTTATTTAATTTAATTTTATTATTCCCCACATTATATATATATATATATATATATATTACAATATATCTCCTATGATGTCTCTTTCCTTTAGTTCCCTGTTGATTAAGTGTGGTGGCACTTACACAAGGCTGCTTATTAATTCATATTGATAAATTGGGGAAACATAACATGATGAACATTTTCCAGACAAGAACTTTTCCCTTCATTCACTTCGTTTTAACAAAAAAAAAACGAAAGCAGTTAAATATACACTCGTGAGATGTAATTAGTCAACTCCAATTTCTTTAAACCACATGGAGGAAGGCAGAAAATGCCATCTACAGGAGCAATGTAGTATCCGCAATCTGCTGGATCAGCCAAATTCTAAGCGAAATAACTGAGCACAAGCGATTAAACTGTAAATACTAAACTCGAAAAGTGCAAATGATTGTAATTACATACAGACACACACGTTGATCGTTTTAAAGCGACTCTTATTTTGACTCCTCTGTTGTAACTCGTCTTTCCCGTCCCGCAATGTTATTATCACGTGATCGCCCCATTTCCGAGCTCTCTCCTATTAGCCGTCACGATAAACTTTCGAGGATTGTTGATTATTTTAAAGGTCCGGTGCTCGGTGTAGCTACCCGGATCAAAAAGAATCAGGTGTGTGTTTATAATCTGGAAGCTATTTATCTAATATGATTTTGATTACGGTTACACAGGTAGCAGGGTTATGCTGAATCCATGCTGTAAGACTGGTGCAGAAAGACATTATATATCTTGTATGCTTCAGATGTTGAGTCTGGTCATTCTGCTGCATGTGACTAACAGAAGGCATGTTGTTTACCTGGGCAGGATGATGGAGCTGTGGCGCGGAGTTTCGTGGTTTCTTCGTGTCAAGCCTCTCTTTCATCGCCATGTGTGTGTCTGCTCTTCCTCCAGCCACAGAGCTGTTATATTTGACATGTTTGGAGTGTTGATCCCTTCACCGCTCCCTAAAGCAACAGGTCCAAGTGCTATACATGATTTCTGCGTGTTCCTCTTATGTCCTCTCACACCATCATACCACTATTATTCAAAGTGTTATATACAATTACATTTATAATGGTCAGATTAATCTTTCACAATTATTGACATTTAACAGGAGAAAATATATTCACTAAGTTCAGTTAGGATCACTGTTTAATTTTAAGAATGAGAAATGTCAGAAAAATAACAGAGAGAATGATTTATTTCATTTCCGCTTTTGTTTCTCTCATCACATCCCCAGTGGGTCAAATGTTTACCTGCAGTTGATTTGTATTTAGTAGCATTGCCTTAGCATACATTTTGGGTGGCTTTCCACAAACTTGTCACAGTAAATTGCTGGAATTTTGGCTCATTCCTCCAGAGAGGACTGGTGTAACTGAGTCAGGATGGTAGGCTGACTTGCTTGCACATACTCATTTTTTTTTATTTTATATTAGATTGAGGTCAGGGCTTTGTGCTGGCCGCTCCAGTACCTCATCTTGGTTGTCCTTAAACCATTTTGCCACAACCTTGGAGGTATGCTTTGGGTCATCGTCCATTTGTAAGACCTGTTTTGAATTAGGGGTCTTGGGGACTTTCACACCGTCACAGATCTGCCATTTCATCTGTCAGCTTGTGACAGCAAAGAATTAGTGTCTATAATGACCTTAGAAACTACAATGACCTAATAGTTCCTCATGGGCCATTGATTGCTGTTGTAGAAAGGACATTAATCAGCTACAGTTATGTTATTTACTGTTTAGTGTCACCCAAATGAGGATGGGTTCCCTTCTGAGCCTGGTTCCTCTCAAGGTTTCTTCCTTATTCCATTCCAGGGAGTTTTTCCTTGCCACCGTCGCCACAGGCTTGCTCATTAATGATAAAATAGGGATAAAATAGTTTAATAATTAAATTTAATAATTTATTCTTATTTCTAGTTATTTAGTTATTTTTTATTTTAATTTTCCCCTCCCCTTTCTCTGTTTTTCTTCTTTTGTAAAGCTGCTTTGATAATGTTGACAATGTTCATTGTAAAAGGTGCTATACAAAGTAAATTGAATTAAATTGAACTGAATTAGCTTTGACCTCTTGGCTAATGTCTTGAGATGCTGCTTTAATATATCCACATCATTTTACATCCTCAAAATGTCCTCTGTTTTGTAAAGTGCAGCAAAGTACACCTACAACATGATGCTCCCACCCCCCTGCTTCACGTTTGGGACATGTTCTTCAGTTTGAAGGCCTCACCACTTTTTCTCCAAACATAAAAATGGTCATTATGGCCAAACAGTTAAAATTTTAATTCATCAGACCAGATGGCATTTCTCACCCCATAAAGTAAGATCTTTGTCCCCATGTGCAAACTGTCTTGTTTTTAAGCTTCTTTAATGTTGAGCAGCCTGAATCATGTTATGACAATATAGGTTTTATTTTCTTGTACAACTCCAGTTGACACATCAGGATTAAATTAGCCTATCAGGAGCAGTTGTCCTTTAGTAATTTACTGTTTGGGGTTGCCACATACAATTCACATGCAGAAGCAACCCTCCCATTTTGTAGCCTCAGTATAATTAAATAGCTGTGCATTGTACAGTGAAAGCATCGTTTGACTATCAGGATAAGTTTTTGTCATAACCCCTACCCCCTTTTCAACTGCTCATATCTCCACATGAGGTTTGTTTTGTGTGTTATATAACTGTGCACTTATTTGCCATTTTTTGACAGAATGGGAAAATGAGAATGGAGTCCCTTATGGCACGATAGGCCAAGCTATAAAGGCAGGAGGCAATAACAACTCCTGGAGGAAATACATGAGAGGAGAGCTGGGGGCAGAGGAATTTGTGGAAGCCTTTAGTCGGGACTGCAGTCAAATTGTATGTTTCTCATAGTTGGCCTTTTCTGTAAGACTGTGCTTATAATGGATTTGAATTCGAAAATTGGGTACATTGTATTGCATGAATTGGTGTATAGGAACCCATATTTGGCTGTATTATAAACTGTATGTTATTTTCAGGCAGGCTTCAAGGTCCATGTCGGCTCTTTCCATTCGGCACTTACCGGAGACTCCATGTCACGGCCTGTGACTGTTATGATAGATGCTGTGCAGCGTGCTCGTGCTGAGGGGTTTAAGACTGCTGTTCTTAGCAACAACTTCCTGATGCCTGGAGGAAAGTCCTATCTTCCTTTGGACACCTCACTCTTTGATGTTGTAAGTGGATGAACTATAATTTGCTGTAGTGAAAACTGGAAACAAGATTTATATATTTTTTATAGTCCTGGTTCAGTTTTATACCTACACTTTTGTATCCTGTAATGTTGGAAAAAAATTGGATACAGTATTGGATAATTGATACTCCAATTCTTGCTGTCAGAGTGTCTTTTTTACATTGTTTTTTGGAAACTACATAATGATGGGCTAAAAGAAAAAGGGGTATCCATGTGCATACATCATAGTATGCAACCACAATAAACTGACTATTTATCTGAAATTGCTTACAAAATCTAGAGGTTTCACGTTTGGGGTTTGGCTCAATAAGAGTAGTCTAATTGCATTATCAACGTGAGGATTCGTGTGTTTTTGTGTGTATGTGTGTGTGTCTGTGAGAGAGAGTAGAGTAGAGTAGAGAAATTCAGGATGTTTGTGTGGTTTACAAACCATCACATATTTAGCTATAAATGTGACTATTTTGTCTCAACAGCCTGTAGCTAGTTGAACATTACTGAGAATTCGGTTGTGGATATCATCATGTCATAAGGAACAACATAAGACAGACTGTACTGTTATATAAAAATAATGCACGCTGGGGGAAGTGACAACATGATACATATTTAGCCAAGGGGAGTTAAACTTCTGAACAGGATGATGAGTGAAAATTGTTATTATTTTGTTTAAAGGTCTTATTTTTTCATTCAGTACTGCCCTTCAGAAACTACAAAAGATGTTTCATGTTTCTCTGCTCAAAAGTTTAAACCCCCTGGGCTCTTAATGGATCATGTTGCCTTCTTAAGCATCAGTGAATGTTTATCTATCTAAACAAACTGCAATTTATAAGCTCCCTCTTCTTTGTTTTAAATGACTAATAAATATTAAATACATGTCTCCTGAAAAATTTCACCACATCAATGATTGTATGTTTTACTCTGTTAAACAGGTTTTATTAATCTGTTTATTGTTAGTCTTTAATTAGACTAATTAGTCTATTAGATTGTATAAGCACACCAGCAGTTTCTTCCAAGCAGATCCACTCATGCTCAGACAGATTGGATGCAGAGGGTCTGTGAAAAGCCAACCTCAGATTTCATCACTGCATTTATTGGGATGAAGACTTTTCACCAAATTTGAAGAAGTTTCTTTTTCCTTATCAGTTATACGAAAGCCCCCCGATTATAGTCTCACTTCTATGATCACCTCACTGTATCTTGATTTTGTTCATGTATTTTTCTTTTATTTAATTCTTTTTAGATAGTAGAGTCCTGCAGAGTGGGTTTATGTAAACCAGATCTCAGGATCTATCAGCTGTGTGCTGAAAGACTGGGAGTCTCACCACATGAAGCTGTGTTTCTGGATGACTTGAGTTTCAATGTGGAGGCTGCAGTACAATTAGGAATGCATGGCATCACGGTGAGTTCAGTACATTACTGTAGTTCCAAGTGGTTCCATATACAGTATCTCACAAAAGTGAGTACACCCCTCACATTTTTGTAAATATTTTATTATATCTTTTCATGTGACAACACTGAAGAAATGACACTCTGCTCCAATGTAAAGTAGTGAGTGTACAGCCTGTATAACAGTGTAAATTTGCTGTCCCCTTAAAATAACAGTCCATCACCAAGGCAGTGGTCGTCTTGGAGGTGTGTTGGGGTCGTTATCATGTTGGTTCCCTCAATGAACTGTAGCTCCCCAGTGCCGGCAGCACTCATGCAGGCCCAGACCATGACACTCCCACCACCATGCTTGACTGTAGGCAAGACACACTTTTCTTTGTACTCCTCACCTGGTTGCCGCTACACACACTTGACACCATCTGAACCAAATAAATTTATCTTGGTCTCAACAGACCACAGGACATGGTTCCAGGAATCCATGTCCTTAGTCTGCTTGTCTTCAGCAAACTGTATGCGGGCTTTCTTGTGCATCATCTTTAGTAGAAGCTTCCTTCTGGGACGACATCCATGCAGACCAATTTGATGCAGTATGCAGTGTATGGTATGAGCACTGACAGACTGACCCCCCACCCCTTCAACCTCTGCAGCAATGCTGGCAGCACTCATACGTCTATTTCCCAAAGACAACCTCCGGATATGATGCTGAGCACATGCATTTAACTTCTTTGGTGGACCATGGCGAGGCCTGTTCTGTTGTATGGTCTTGCCCACCATGCTGCAGCTCAGTTTCAGGGTCTTGGCAATCTTCTTATAGCCTAGGCCATCTTTATGTAGAGCAACAATTCTTTTTTTCAGATCTTCTTCAGAGAGTTCTTTGCCTTGAGGTGCCATGTTGAACTTCCAGTGACCAGTGTGAGAGAGTGTGAGAGCGATAACACCAAATTTAACACACCTGATCCCCATTCACACCTGAGACCTTGTAACACTAACAAGTCACATGACACCGGGGAGGGTAAATGGCTAATTAGGCCCAATTTGGACATTTCCACTTAGGGGTGTACCCACTTTTGTTGCCAACGGTTTAGACATTAATGGCTGTGTGTTGAGTTATTTTAAGGGGACAGCAAATTTACACTGTTATACAGGCTGTACACTCACTACTTTACATTGGAGCAGAGTGTCATTTCTTCAGTGTTGTCACATGAAAAGATATAATAAAATATTTACAAAAATGTGAGGGGTGTACTCACTTTTGTGAGATACTGTATATATACTACCGCTCAAAAGTTTGGGATCACTTGCATATTTCAGCTGGATTTCAGCTATGGAGGAAGACTCTATCAGCCAATCCATCTTGTCAGAGATCCTCTAGGAAGCATGTGGTGAAATCTCATCAGATTATCTTGAAAAATTGACAGCTAGAATGCCCAGGCTGTAATTACTGCAAAATGTGTTTTTTTTATGAAGGCAAAGTTTGAAGAAAACATCCATCATTTCCATCAAAATCATTATTTCTAACTATGACATGTCAGCATGTCCTGTTCTTTTGCTATATTTTCTATCTATTCAGACTAATTCCCTGTGTGTTTCCTTGGAAAACAACATTAATACCCTTTTAAATACTAACATGATGTTAAAGACCTTTGACAAGGGGCCAAACTGTGAAATCTAGATGACTGGGTAAGAGCATCTCCAAAACGGTTTTGTCGGATGTTCCTGATATGAAGTGCTTAGTACCTTCCAAAAGTGATCCAAGGAAGCAAGGAACTCAAGGCTCATTGATGTGTGTCTGAAATTACACTTACATGATATTAATATCTCATTTATAGAAATATTGTATAAAAGCAATTTTGTACTCTGACTATTTCTGATTTAATTATGTGAATATGAAAATAAATTATTTTGAGTTACATTATACTTCACCAATATCACACAAACAAGGGTGTGGTTATATTGAATATAAGCACAGCTGTGATTTCGGCACAAGCCTGCACCTACAGCGTTCTCCCTGCAGGCTCCTCCACCACCACAACCTGCACAGTGGTTTTTGAGATATATTTAGGATGGGAATTTTGCTGTTAACTGGCAACCCTCTGTATGGGGTTCTGCAGGCTGTTCCTTAAAGCCTCACATTAATAAAAAAAAAAAAACTTAAGATAAAATTTACTCAGTTCCTCAGATTACGTTATGTTGCTGCCTCAGACGATATCCTCTAGGCCAAAATAAAATACTTTTCATGCACTTTCCAAGAATGCTAAGATACATTTAGTGACAAAGGTGTATTTAACATTGCCCTCAAATGGTATTCTGTCAATTATTTTTTACATTTTGTGGTCATATCAAACTGTCAGACAGTGGTGCTGGACTTGCCTGAGCTGATACTGAGTAAGAAAAATACACTTAAGTCCATGGTCAGAATCCTGCAACTGTTTAAAGCAAACAGAAGTCCCATGATACTGTCTGTTTAAACCTACAGTCATGGTTACGTCTGAGTTCTGAATACTGATATGTACTGTTTTCTGAACTGTTTCACATGAAGTATGTGTAACTCTACTCTAAATATGGCCCTTGATATTTGTATTCCTACATTTTCTCATTCTTAATGATTAAATTTCCAGAACAGTTGCTAGCTGTGAGGCTCATAGCTTGATTAGTCCACAATGGGCAGGGTATTTTGTTGATGTGCTCTTACATGAAATGGTGAATTTGAATTATCAGAAATAGTAATAGAATTACAATATTTTTCCACATATTTTTCTCCAAGTTTTGGTTGTTTTGCATTTCTAATTTATTATCTGTTTGGATTTGCTGCAAGACAGTTCCTCTGTAGCATTCAACATGTGCTGTTTCTCCTCAGGTTAGAGATCCTGGATTGGCTGTGAAGGAGCTGGAGCAGGTGCTGAAGATACCTTTGTCTGTGTATAGTCCTGGAACTCGGTCTGTTAGCCAAAATTGGCAGCTCCCTATGACCCAGCTTACCCAGTATCTCAAGAAAGCTACTCAGCTACCACTTACAGGTACAGCTGATAATTATATGTTTTATAACTAGAATTCAAACATACTCATGTTTTGTTCAATGAAATGCGTTATTGCATTGTTAGAATGTATTCCATTTAGTTGTTTTGGATTTCCTTTATGTTTTTCATAGACAACATTACAATGCAGCAGCTGAGCCAGAGTTACTTGACTGATTCCACATGCCTGTTGAGCTGTGGACAGCATCAGTTTGTCCTAAAGAAGAAACCAAGTACTGAAGCTCTGCAGAAGGAATGCAGGTTCAGTCACATGAGCCTATGAGCATCTACATTATTTCTATTGGATTGTATTTTCCGTTAAAACATTTTTGTATCTGTAGGCTTCTCAAAGTCCTTAAAGAAGCCAAAGTCCCTGTACCTAGTGTTATTGACCAGCATGAGATGTCCAGGTAAGCAGACATTCACTTGCGAATTAGATTAGACCCATATAGCTATATGTTGTAATCTAAATATGCATCTTGTGTAATTGTAGTATATTTTAGTGTTTTAACATTCCTTTTATCTATTTTTTCCTTTAGCAATGTCCTAGGAACCCCATTTTACCTGACCTTTTACTGTCCAGGTCGAGTGTTTAATGACCACTCTATACCAGGAGAGGATCCTCATGAGAAGAGATGTGTATATGAGACTATGATAAAAACTCTCTGTCAGATACACAGAGTAGACCTGAAAAACACAGGTCTGGACAGCCTTAGAGGTCCAGGTAGGAAATTTGCAAAGTTTTCCCATTTCAAAAAATTGATAAAAATGATATAACAGTGGAGACTTGCAGTATAAAAGATCATAAACGTCCTACAAGCTGCGTAATTATCAACATATGAACATATAAATAGTATAAACCACAGCAGCCCTACCCTGGCCAAAGTCACTTACAAATGAATTAGTGAATTAATTTATTAATTGGGGCTGTACCCCAAGGTTCCTGATTTGTGTCCATTGAAGTTTAAAACAGCCATCTTTTTTACAGCTAGAGATTTCCGTGCTTTCCATTTTATATCTATAACCACTGCAAATCTATGATTTTATTGTCTTTTTACTGTAGTATAACTGACCATAAGCTAATTTTTGCACATCTTCTGTATTCATGTTAAGAATCATATCTGACTCTCCTGTCATGCCACAGCAGAATAAAGCCATCCCATTGTCGTTTTTTTTGTTGGACAGCAGGACAACATAAGAGTTACATAGCTACAAACAAAATGTGACTTGATCAAGAGTTTGTATTTTAGGTGACTTCATGGAATCTGAAGTGAAGAAGTGGGCGCAGCAGTTCAAAGCAAATGAGATTCAGCCCATTCCTGCCATGGATAGACTGATAGACTGGCTACTGTTGCATCTCCCTAAATATCAAAGAAACACACTACTCCATGGAAGCTTCAGGTTTGACATATCTATGCACACAGTTGTATAACCAATTAAACACTCCAAATAGGGCCACACCCACTGCAATATAAGCTGCTGCAGCATACACTGATCAGTCATAACATTAAAACCACCTGCCTAATATTGTGTCCTTTGCAACATCAAAACAGTTTTGACCTGTCAAGGCATGTATTTTTTTTATTTAAGATTTAATTTATTCGTATGGCACTTTTAACAATGGACATTGTCTCAAAGCAGCTTTACTGAAATATAAAAACAGAATAAAAATTACAAAGTTTAAAATTAAATTAATATTTATCCCTAATGAGTAACACACCTGAGGCAAAGGTAACAAGGAAAAACTCCCTGAGATGATATGAGGAAAAACCTTAAGAGGGAACCAGACTCCTCTTCATTTGGGTGACGTGGTACAGTAAATAATGTAAATGTAAATAATGTCCTTTCTACAACTGTATATAATCATTGGAACTGTGCAACCAAGAGCTCCTGAGCAACTAATAGGTCATCGTACTTTCATTAGAGTTCATTATAGACTTAACACTAATTCCTTCCTGCTGAAGTCTTCAAATGTTCACTGATGAAGACCAGAACACAAAACTGACTGCCGGAACAGCAGTTCAAAAGACAGCGTCTCCAAGTGGTTATATCCACAGGACTCGCATCGGTCATGGGCTGTCTACGCGGATCCATTCCCAGCAGCAGCGTGCGCCACCTAGCAATAAGACTCCAACCAGGGGTGGGGCATCAGGATAGATCAGACAGGTCCTGAAAGAAGAAGCGGTCACACTGGAAACAGAACACTGGGAGCTTTGGAATGGCACGTATAGCTCGACAGAGGCAGATAGAGAGAGTGAAAGGGACAGGGAGAGAGAAAAAAGGAAAAAGAGAGAAATATTAGGTATGCTTGTAATCATGTAATGGTTAAAGATGATGTACATTATGTTCAAAGTGCAGGCAGGGATTCCGGCAAGAAGACATGAAGGCTAGACAGACATGAAGGCTTCCTGGGACAAAAAGCATCCAACTACTACGAGAGTTGTAAAGCGACAGCATCCAAACATTCCAGTTCACCAAACACTCTAAGGCCATGAAACTTCCAGATCTGCTTCCTTATGTAAAAAAAAAAAAACTATACATTGAAAGCTTGACTATACAAATTTGTCTTCCACCTGGACTTAGACACTGAGACTGAGTCCCGAACTCTAATTGGAAGGCTGTTCCATAACTGTGGGGCATTGTAAGAAAAAGCTCTGCCCCCTGATGTAGCCTTCAATACTGGAGGGTACTACCAAATAACCTGCACCTTTTGATTGAAGTAGGCGTGATGATAAAAAACCAGAAGGACACTCAGGTACTGTGGCATGAGACCATTTAGTGCTTTATAGGTCAGTAAAAGCATTTTATAATCATTGTGAAACTTGACTGGGTGCCAGTGCAGTGTGGATAAGATAGGAGTGATGTGTTCATATCTTCTGGTTCTAGGTAGGACTCTAACTGCTGCATTCTAGACCAACTAGAGCTTGTATATGGGGATGTGGTAGCTTAGTGGTTAAGGCATTAAACTACTGATCGGAAGCTTGAATACTCATGTGAGCTTGAATCCCAGGTCCACCAAGCTGCTACTGCTGGGCCCCTGAGCAAGGCCCTTAATCCTCAGTTGCTCGATTGTATAAAATTAGATCAATTATAAGTTGCTCTGGAAACAGGTGTCTGCCAGATGCCAGAAATGTAAATGTATATGTTCTTATAGCCAGACAGTAAGGCATTACAATAATCCAAGCTAGAGGTAACAACAGCATGTACTAGTATTTCTGCATCAGACAGTGACATCAGATTTCTTATCTTAGCAATATTTCTGAGATGAAAGAAGGCTACCCTGGTGATATTATCTATATGAGCTTCAAATGAAAGACTAGAGTCAATAATCACACCAGGGTCTTTTACTGCTGAAAGAGAAAGACCATTCAAAGTAATTATAAAGCTTACTTCTGGCTGCATGTGGTCCTAATACAAGCAGTTCTGTCTTCTCAGAGTTAAGCAGAATTAATCATCCACTGTCTAATATCCTTTACACATTCTTCAGTCTTAATAAGCTGGTGTCTCTCATCTGACTTAGTTGAAACATATCACTGTGTCATCAGCATAACAATGGAAGTTATAAGTTTACTAATAAAACTGGCCTGAACAAAAATGATGGTATCCCTAGAAAAGATAATTTGACCATGGGGACTTGTTAACCTAAAGTTTTCTTGTAATTAGCATCACAGGTGTCTTCAAGCCAGTCAGTCTGCCTATTTAAAAGGTGAAGAGTAGTCACTGTGCTGTTTATCATGGTGTGCACCACACTGAACATGGACCACAGAAAACTAAGGAGAGAGTTTTCTCAGGAGATTAGAAGCATGTTAAAGGTAAAGGCTATAACACAATATCCAAGCAACTGGATATTCATGTGACAGTTGCACATATTATTCAGACGTTTATGGTCCATGGGACTGTAGCCAACCTCCCTGGACGTGGCCATGAGGAAAATTGATAACAAATTGAGACAATATAATAATACGAATACAGGAGACAGATAATACGAATGGAGACAGATACAGATAATACGAATGGTATCCAAAGAGCCCAGAACAACTTCCAGAGAGATTAGAGGTGAACTCCAAGAACAAGGTACATCAGTGTTAAATCACACCATCCATCACTGTCCATCCAGATGACCGAGAAGGACTCTAGCGTTGAAAGCAAATCATAAAAAAGTGAGACTGGAATTTGCCAAAATGCACATTGACAAGCCACAAAGCTTCTGGGAGAATGTCCTTTGGACAGATGAAACAAAACTGCTTTTTGGCAAGTCACATCAGCTCTATGTTCACAGACGCAAAAATGAAGCATACAAAGAAAAGAACACTGTACCTACTGTGAAACATGGAGGAGGCTCGGTTATGTTATGGGGCTGCTTTGCTGAAACTGGCACAGTGTGTCTTGAATCTGTGCAGGATACAATGAAATCTCAAGACTATCAAAGCATTCTGGAGCGAAATGTGCTGCCCAGTGTTAGAAAGCTTGGTCTCAGGCACGGGTCATGGGTCCCCCAAAAGGATATTGACCCAAAACACATAACTAAAAACACCCAAGAATGGCTAAGAACAAAACATTGGACTATTCTGAAGCAGCCTTCTATGAACCCTCGAACATCTGTGGAAAGAGCTGAAACATGCAGTCTGGAGAAGGTACCCTTCAAACCTGAGACAGCTGGAGCAGTTTACTCATGAGGAGTGGGCCAAAATACCTGTCGACAGGTGCAGAAGTCTCATTGAGAGTTACAGAAATCGCTTGATTGCAGTGATTGCCTCAAAAGGTTGTGTAAGAAAACATTATATTAAGGGTAAATTAAGTTGACACAATGTACTTTAGTGAAGGAAGAAACAGTGTAAAGAGATGATTTTGGGCTAAATAATGTGCCTGTTGTACTTTAGGGGCTATGCAGCACATGCACTAGTGCACTGATGCAGTTGTATGTGTTGCTTATGAGAAAGATGACAAATCTTTGATAATTGCTGCTGATTTTTATCCATTATATGTTTTTTATGGTTCCTGAATTGGAACTTTTGAGAAATGCACTATAAACATTAAATATTTTGTTGTGTATTCTGTTGTCAAAACAATGGGTTATTGGTGAATTAGTTTTTGGTTGTAAGCCTACTAAACTATTTATATGGAATTGATCTTGACCTCCTGTTTTAAAATTCTTAACATATTTTTAACCATGTGCCCATGGTTAAAATAAATAACCATGTTATTTGAAATGCTGGATTGCTGCCCATAGACATGTAAATAACATTTATTAAATAAATAACAAATAAATAACAATTAACAAGTAAATAACAATTATTAAATATTAATAACATATAAAATGTTATTAATAATAATAATGATCATAATAATAATAATCTTACAGCCTGAACAATCTGGTGTTTGACCCCGACACCCCTGATGTGAGGGCAGTTTTGGGCTGGAGTCTTTCTACTGTAGGAGACCCACTTGTGGATGTGGCTTCCTGTTGTATGTCCCACTTCCTTCCCCCTACTGTGTCTACACAACCAGGTAAGAGCAAGAGCATTCCAGCAAAGCCAGGTGCTCTGTGTCTGATCAACAATTAACTCCAGCAGTTATTCTTTATAAGGGAAAAGTTGCCGTTAAATAAGAACCAGGACAAGGTTCAGCAGGTTAGGTCTGTGTGCAAAATCAGTTCAACTGGAACATGTACAGTGTATCAAAAATAAGAAGTGAGTTAAATAATAAAACACAAAAGGGGAGCCCTCACCTATACAATATGCACAAGCTGTAATACTGCAAAGAATCTGTATACTTCGTGGCTCATCTTTAATCTGTCCAGCTTTTTCTGCAATCAAAATAGTCAGATACAATGACAGATGTCTGTAGATGTCTGTGTGGTCAATTCCTGAATAAGTGAATTAAATTTTTGTTTAAAGAAAATCTTAAAATATCCTGGAAACTGATGATGATTGCAGAGATATGAGAGATAATACAGACCATCTTCTTCGTCTTTCGGCTTTTTCCTTCAGGGGTCGCCACAGCGAATCATCTCTCTCCACCTATCCCTATCTTCTGCATACCGATCCGGTATGAAATTTAGAGTACTGACGATTTGCATGTTTAAATTTGGCAATGTTTTACGCCGGATGCCCTTCCTGACGCAACCCTCTCTATTTATCCGGGCTTGGGACCGGCACAGAAGTCACTGGACTGTGACCCCATGGCTAGATTAGATAATACAGACCATGACGTATAATAATGGCCATCCGTTTATATTATATATTTATTATAATTCATATAAAATGTAGTTCATATAAAACTAAGCATACAGGGTATGCAAATTATTTGCAATCCATTACAAGTACGAGTGTATTCTTAAATTAACTCGGATATTTTATGCTGTCATAGGGAAGTTTCTTGCTCTGATGGGTATCCCGAGTGCAGAGGAAATATTTGATCTGTATAGCAAAGAAATGGAATTGGAGTACGTTCCAAACTGGCAGTTCTACATGGCTTTCTGCTTCTTTCGCCAGGCTGCTATCTTACAGACAAATTATAAAACGTCACTCAAAGGTAAAAAATAATTATTATTTATTAACCTATCCTTTCACATAAAATATTATACAGCATCCCAGAGCCTTTGGGTGATATTTGGGGCTGACATTAAAATTTCTGTATATGTTGAAACTCATGGTTTTTTTTTTGTTTGTTTTTTTTAAGTGTATTTAATAATTGCAAGATTTTCAGAAATATGTCTCTTATTTTTATTAAGTCACTAGAAACACAACCAAAGTAGAAGACATTGCAGACCAGGCATGGGACTTTGCTACTAAAGAAGGCTTCCGTATCTTTAATGCTTTGCCTGGAGCAGCAAGCCTTTGAGAACGTAATGACAATACAGTGCAACATCAGCGTCTGTGCTGGACAATCGGGTATCAGGGAGTTTGTGTATTACTCAGTAAACTACTCCTCAGGTCCTCAAGCATTGACAGAGGTTGCGCAGTGTGGCCGGAGTTTCAGAAAAAATTAGACCTGATAAATTACTAGCACAACATGATGGTTTGTTTGTACACACAACTCTTTCAGATGTAAGTACCAGGCATAATGTTGTATGTGTTCCCATTTTAATGTTATCTGAATATTGTATATCATAAAATGGCTTTATATTATCTACTGTTATGGTGAGGAAAGAAGTTTCTACATAATATTTACAATCTCTTCAACCCACCAATTCCCAGACATAGTTCTGGATCTTCTGACCTTACATTATTCAGTAATGTTCATATATAAAGAGACAAAATTTAAAAACTGGTTTAATGTAAATTGCAGTGTCACTTTAAATATATGAATAATGAATCTTTAAAAGACTTTAATCTCTCATTAGTCAACACTGCTGTGCCAACATTCACCCAGGTTTTGTTTAACAGTCTGAAGTTCAGCACTGCTTTGTAACCTGATAAGACTCTAAACACAGTAGGATCACGCTTTTAAAAAATGGATTATTATAAAATTGTGCCTTGCATATGGTGTGTTAAAATGTGTTGACAGATCAAAAATATAAAAAGTCCCTGATTTAATATAGGTTTATAGAGTCTTTTCATGTTGTTTTTTTAATGAAATAAGATTAAAAGATACAATAAAGATGCAATAAAGTTTGATTGCACTATATCAGATTACATTCTCTGACAATTACATTGCTGCAGCTTTGCTAAATTACATATCCACAATGGGGCTTGTGGTTGTTTTGGACACTACGTTGTGAGAGATGTTATAAGACTAAATGCATATTTAAAAAAAATATATATAATAAAGGGATCTCTGGGTTCTGCCTATTGCAGTGTTTTGTGTTGCTGAATACTGTGGATTTTGATTTATTTACCTGTGCATGACAGCCATTAATCCAGTTAACCCATAAAATTCTTTATAGCCAAAGCAATCTTCAAATCATGACTATAGTACTGTGATGAAGCCGCTTAAGCTCAGAGGTGACAGTTGGAGGCCAAAACTACTGTAGTCTTCCTGTATTTGTCGTCACCTCTGCATGGGTCAGTGGTAGCTATAAAGCCATTTGTACACAACCTGAGGCGTTGTTCAAGCACACATCTCCTCCTGCCTTCTTTCTGCAAAATCTGTAATGACAGATGCCAACCCCTTCCTCAGAAGATCTTTAAGATTATTGTGTTTAGCTTCAGCTGTAGGGGTGTAGTTGTGTTGATGAGGTAATTTTTGCAGTATAGAGGTGCATAGGAAATGGGATGTTGGTCCAGATAAGGTTAGATGTTTGTGCCTGCATGCATTGTACAGATTAGGGGTGTGTGTGTGTACATACAAGCACACAGGTGGTCAGCAGTGCAGAGTATAGATGAGATAAAAAGTGTCAAGTTCTACATGTATACATATAACTATACAAACATATAAAAAGAGAGATTAGATGTCATAAAATTTAGTTTTTATAAATCATAATACTAGTACTTGTCTCTTAAAAAATGGTGTTTTTAGATGAATGTATTTAGTGAATAAAACAATGATTTATAATGACTCTTTTTTTATTTGCATATGACAGACAAGAGAATATAACAAAAAGAGAAATACAGTGTTGCATATAAATGGCATCAGTACAAAAGATTACAAGTAAAATAAAATTTAGCCAGAGAAATAAAGAAAACAACAACATAAAATATTATAAAGACAGTACAGTTTACTTGTCTCTTTCAATTTTGCAAATAATTGTAAATAAGTCCTAAGAGCTTTTTTGCTTTACAATTATATACCATATTGCAGTATTGTTTAAATTTATTCATAAAATGAAAGAAATTTGGTTTACCCCCCTGACCACTTCATTTTGTGTATATGAAACTTCCCCCATTACAACTAGTAATTGAATAATATATGCTTTATCTTTTTCTATCCCATCATCATTAACATATATCATTATCTCAGACCCACCCAGTTTAACAACTGTATTAAGTTTTCTTGTAATAAAATTCTAGTCAATATTCAGTTTAAAAACCTTCCAATAAACGTTTCACTGGATAAATCCTATGCTATATTTTATACGAAACCTCCTTTACTTTATTATTAACGAAGAATTTATCGACCATTCCCCAAGCCTCACAGCAATTTACGTCTCCAAATATTGATGACCAGAAAAATCGAGCTGGAGGATATGTAACATTTACTACATTTCTAATGTATATATTTGGTTTGTTGGGGTTTTTTTATATTAATATTACCAATAAAAATTGTATTGTTGATATAGTTCAGATTAGGGATTTCATTGCATTTATTTTTAAGAAGACCTAATACGCATCTAGTATGCAATGAACGTTGGTCAATGCAAGGGTAAATCTGTTGGAGTTTAATGTTTGCTTGTCTCAGAAGCACATTTCATTTCTTCTAGTTTCCTAAAAGTACAGTTAAAAGCCTTGCTGTATGTTAATAGAGGATGACGTCGTCGTAATTACGACTTCCCAGTACATTCAGTACATTGTACAACCTGCGCTCCCCAAATCCCGCCTCTTGTGCAGCAGAACCTGGCGATCCTGTTTCCTGGATCCTGATTGGCTAGTTTGGGGCAAGCAAACAAAGTCCGCCTAATGAACTAGGATTGGTGGATGGTCAGTGATTTACAGTTATAAACCTGTCCATCAGTGCATGGAGGAGGGTCTTGTTGCTGCTGGGTGAAAAACAACGCGCCCCGAACGCTTCTGTTGGCTGGTTTGCAGAGTTTATAGCTGAGAAGCTCCAAGTTGCGTGAATTCGCCATGCTCCGCACCGCGTTCACACGAGGCGTCCCGCATTTCTCCCGCATCTCCGCGTGCAGGTTTTCCGCTGCAGCAATTCCTGCACCGAATCCTGAGCCCGAGGTCCACTACAACAAGGTACAGTGCCAAAGAAGTCATGAGGATTTAAGCATGACGCCGAAATACCAATATTTTCTTCTGTACATTTTAGGTAAAACTTCACACTTGTTCATGAATCTGCACTATTTAACATGTTCTCTACGCCTGCTCTGTTCACACTACTTCCTGCTTCTGTACTCTACTGTACTGTACACACAAGTTCCTATAGTCTTGGATCGCACCAACAAACAGCTAGGGAATGCGAAAAAGTTAGTTTCACTCTCCGAATTTGTCATCAAAAGAAGATTCATTTTTAAGCCTTTGGTCAGATCTAGATTCAGACCTGACATTTCCACAGATATACTCGCGTGTTTCTGGTCCACTGTGATGACTGACCGTCGACTGTGAGACACCTGAGTTTTTACAGCAGGGGAGCTGTGAAATGCCTGCAACTCCATCTGATCACTGCCTACACAGCTCTCAAAAACAAGAAGTCATCTGCAGTTTAGCTTAATGTTTGGAATGAAAATGTGATGGGTTTAAATAATAATTAATAATAATAATAATAATAATAATAATGTATAATTAATAATAATAATAATTAATAATTAACTCTTAAGGAATTAGAAAATCAGATTAGAGGGAGAGCTAGTCGTCGCTATTATATTATACTATATTATACTATATTATATAATATATTATATTATATTATATTATATTATATTATATTATAGTATAGTATATTATATTATGGATTAGTGGTTAGCACTGTTGCTTCACACCAAGAAGGTCCTGGGTTCGTATCCTGGGTTCGAACAGGCAGGGGCCTTTGTGTGCATGCTCTCCCCATGCCTGCGTGGGTTTACTCCGGTTTCCTCGCACAGTCCAAAAACATGTACATTAGGTAGGTAATCCTAAATTACCCATAGGATATATGGATATGTGGCCCTGTGATGGACTAGCAACCTGTCCAAGGTGTATCCCTGCCTTTCGCCCAATGTGTGCTGGGATAGGCTCCAGCAGACCCCCGTTGACCCTAATTAGGAATAAAGCGGTTATAGACGATGGATATATTATATTATATTATATTATATTATATTATATTATATTATATTATATTATATTATATTATATTATATTATATTATTATTATATTATTATATCGGATTTTTTTTTTTGCATTCCTGCACATGTAACAGTAATAGTTTTCCTGGCACTTGTTAGTTTGGACATGATATATTTTTCTTAAATTTTGTAATTGTTTGAAAATATGTCGACATGTTCAAGTATGTTGATCAAATTACTGTGAACCTTCTTCTTAGTGATTAGTGATCTATTACTAAAAAAAAAAAACCCAAATATGCTAATCAGATAAATATATTGTTCCAAAGCAAATTGTGCAGTACTGTGCATTTAGAAAATACAAATCCTCTCAATTTAGCACTGTTAAAGATTTTTAATGAATTTTATTTGAACCAGAAAATAACAAAAAATTCATGGTCTCAGAACAGTAATGTTTATTGTTTAAAAATAAATCTAAAATATAATACAACTCTATTCATTACCTATTGGTTTGGAAATGCACAGTATGGCTGAATTTGTGAACACCTGACCATCGCATCTATATGTGGTTCTTCTCCAAACTGTTGACAAAAATAACGGGAGCACACTATCGTTTAGGACGTCTCTGTATGTTGTAGCATTACAATTTCCCTTCACTGGACCTAACTGGTCCAAACCTGTTCCAGCACGATGATGCAGTTTGCTAAGGTTCATGTGAAAGAACTTGAGTGTCCTGCATAGACACCTGACCTCAAACTCACTGAACACCTTGAACTGGAAAACCCACAGCAACCCAGATCTCCTTCCTCACACAGCATCAGTTGCTAATCTCACTTAATGCTCTTGTAGCTGAATGAAACTAAATCCCCACTGTCATACTCCAATATCTAGTGGAAATCCTTAGCAGAAAAGTGGAGCTTATTATAACAGCAAAGTTTTACATTTCTATATTAATGTCCATGGGTTTGGAATGGGATGTTCAACAAGCACATAGGGGTTTGATGCTGATGTTCACATACTTTTGGCCATGTAGTGTAATTCAGCTCATCGTGATTAGTCAGACATATTGCTTTAAAACAGTATGCTTTTGCTGAGCAACTATTATTTGTTTGTAACTATTTTTACTTTCAATCCATATGACATCTTAACCTTGTGGAGTGAAAAATATTTAAGACACTGTGCATATTTTATTTTGGATCAGTCAATTCAACTGTTTAGATGAATAAAATAGTAATAGTAATTAAATGTTACTGTTAGTGTTAATGTAATAATGTTTTAACCTTTTTTTTTTTTGAAAGTTGAAAACAGAATTTTGAATATGTATTGAATTGTGTTTTATATTCTGAGATTACTTTCTTTCAGCTCTTCATCAACAATGAGTGGCATGATGCCGAGAGCAAGAAAACCTTTCCAACTGTCAATCCTGCCACTGGTGAAGTCATCTGCCAGGTTGCCGAGGGTAATAAGGTAGGCGAGTGTGTGTTTGTGCATAACTGCATTTGCCTTGACTTGCTTGCAATTTACAAATACAAATAAATATGTTCACACCCTCCTTGTTTTCTTATATTTTATTTTTATTGCACTTAATGATCTAATGATTGCAGAGCACCTGACAAAGTTCTTGGCAACACTGTTTTTGGATTTTTATTTTTTGGTTTTTATTCCTTCCCATAAAACTTTATAGGTGAGATAGTGTTCTCATATTGTCTCACTCATCTCTCTGTTTTATACTCTTAGGCAGATGTGGATAAAGCTGTGAAAGCTGCGAAGGATGCTTTTAGACTTGGGTCTCCATGGCGGCGCATGGATGCATCTCAACGTGGACTCCTCTTGCACCGCCTTGCTGATTGCATCGAGAGGGACTCTGCCTACCTGGCCGTGAGTGACGACCACTTTATCCAGTTATGATGTGACCGTGTGCTTGAACTCATGCTGGTCATGGGTTGTAAAACTTCGCCTTTGGTCAAGATGCAAACTCATTAAAGTTTTTAAATGACTGAACCAATACATGGATAAAACATAAGTAGAGTCTGATGGAAAGAAAAAACTGTCTGTAGTTAATCATCTCTAGCTTTGTAACCATGAAACAGTACAGCCCTGTACCAGCTCTGTGGCTTTTCATATTTATGTAAATTATTTAGTTGCAGTCAGCTTATTTCCCCAGAGACCAGCTACAATGGTTAAGACAATTTTCATAGGCTTTTGTTTTTTGTTGTTGTTTTCGTTACGCTGTCTAATTTAATTAGGGACATGACAAGACGGCTGATTAAATAACATTTATACTGGATGTGTGTTAAAGATGAATGGACACAGAGGCGTGTGCTTATTCTCTCAGCTTTAAAATCAAAATAGACCTTGAGTCTGTAGCACGAGACAAACCTGGTAACATCAAGCACCACTATAAAACACAACATAACTCTTAATATTGTCCTATTGTAACCATAATTATGAAAGATCAAGTATTAAACAGTAAGTTTTGTCACTAGTCAATCATGTTTGGTGCTCTTATTGACTTGTAAGCGGGTAATTTTATGGACTTTTTTACATATTTTAATTGAAGGCCCCTGGTTTATGGCAACATTTTCTATAATTGCTGTGCTGGATTGCATGCAAAGTGCTAGATTTTGTTTAATTCACAAACAAGAAACTGCTTATAGTCATAGCTGGGAAACAATAGCAGTTAGATCTTTTTTTGAAATGATGTGAAACTGGGGACTGCTGTTTATTGCTCTGTAATGAAATAAAAAAGGACAGTGTACTAGCTCCTGTTGAGAATCTGTGTGTCAGTTTTCCCTTCTGCACACTATCAAGTTGCATTTGGCCAGTGCATGCATGTGCAAATGGGAACGAGTTATAGAGCTTGAAACTGCTGAGTCATTGTGACTTTGCTTCAACTACGAATAGTTTTTTAATATTGGAATTGCAAAAGATTAATATTAAACCTTATCAGTGCTGAAGTACCTGATAATGACTTTTTTAGCAATCTTGCCAATTGAAAATATGCTTGGGAAATGTTACCATTTTTGTTATATAACCTGGGTGTGACCTTTATTAGCGTATAACTTATTGCTAAAGGATATAAAAAGCTTATGAGTGAATCACAAGCCATTACAGTGCGATTATTAATGAGTACATTAGACAAACACAGCAGTTAACTTCTGCCAAAATGTTGCACTGTTTGAGAATGAACTTTTCACAGACTTGGACCTAAGAATTATTTTGTAATTATAAACATAAATATGCAATAACTTTATAGTATACAGTACAAAATATAGTGTTAGATATAGATGTAGATATATAGATACATCTTTCAGTCAAAATCCAAACCCAGTTTTTTTAGATTGCATGTAATATATTTCTGCTGTTTGAATTTCAGGAGCTGGAAACTTTGGACAATGGAAAGCCATATGCTGTGTCCTACAGTGTTGATTTGCCCATGGTGGTCAAAACATTGAGGTGAGATTTAGAAATTTAGAATAATTTTGACTGATGAACTGGAGTGCTTAGTAGTATTATAGAAAAAAATATTAATGTCTCAGCTTTTCTGGTGCTTCATGGTCTTGGCTGAACAGGAGCATCAGTGGAGAACAACGTAAAATCTAGCATCAAATCTAAAATATCAATGACTTCCTGTTGTGCCTTCATATGAAATGACTTGCCAGCTACAAGCTTTGTTCAGATATACACTTACCAAAGACTTTATTAGGAACACTAATACTGGGTAGGGCCTCTTTTGACTCAAAATAGCCTAGTTATGGATTCCACAGCATGTTGGAAACATTCCTTTGAGATTCTGGTCCATGTTGACATGATTGCATCACACATTTCAGGTACACTTTCATCTCTTGTTCGATCACATCCCAAAGGTGTTCTGTTTTGATTCAGATCTGGTGACCACTGGCCACAGTTTGAGACGAGTTTTGATTTGTGACATGGTGTGTTACTGTGCTGGAAGTAGCCATTAGAAGTGTAAATTGTGGCTATGAAGGGATGCACATAATCAACAACAATGCTCAAATATGCTGTAATGCATGATTATTTGGGGATTAACAGGCTCAAAGTGTGTTAGGAACACATTCACCACACCATTACACCACATCCACCTGCCTGGACTTTTGCCACTTTTGACTTGGGTCCATGGATTCATGCAACTGGCAACTAATTGTGACTACCTTCTGTGCACCTCATGAGAAATCTGCAATCATACCAGGCTTTGCAGAGCCAGCAGTCCAGTTTTGCAGAGCCTTGCCCACTGAAGCCTCCATTTTTTTGTTCTTGGCTGACAGAAGTGGAAACTGACATGGCCTTCTGCTGCTGTAGCTCATCACCAGGTTTCACAGTGTGAGATTTTCTGGTCAACACAACTGTACAGAGTGGCTATCTGTGTTACTGCAGCCTTTCTGTCTGCCTGAACCAGTCTGGCCATTTTCTTTTGGTCTCTCCCATTAACAAGGCATTTCCTTCAGCTTCTTTATTGCACCATTTGACCCCTGTGCATAAAAGACCCAGGAGAGCAGTTATAGAAAACAACAAGAATGCCATGGTCAAAATCACTGAGATCACATTTTTCCACTGTTTTAATGGTTGATGTGAACGTTATCCAAACCTGTTGGTCCGTGGGTCCTATCATTTCATGAAGTATTTAAAATGTCTATTGTATAAGACAAAAACCATGCTCATGTGATAAACATTAAATGTAAAGAGGGTGTTTACCAGTTTAGCAGTTATGTATTCCCACTACTATAATGATTCTGTAGCAAATAAATTGTCCTTTTTTTCTTTCTCTTTTCTTTTTCTCCTTCTTCATATGACCTGGATAATGGAAAATAATCTGAATCACATGAATATAATTAATTCCCTTTAAAGCCAGAAACGTCAACAAATGGAATAATGTGCCTTGCAGATATTTGCCTGTAGAAGAAACTAAAGTCTAAATTGCATAACATTGTAGAATGTGTAAGCATCAAGCAAATACATTTGCTTATATATGTTTTTGTTAGAATTTTTATCATTCTTTAGTTTCTAAAATGATGACCTGTTGAAATGATCTGTTAAGACCAGGCTTTTCCTGTGTGCACTGTCTGGATTTTGTTTTGTTTCTGCAGGTATTATGCTGGCTGGGCTGATAAATGGGAGGGTAAGACCATTCCAATCGATGGGGATTATTTCTGCTATACTAGACATGAGCCTATTGGAGTGTGTGGCCAGATTATTCCTGTAAGTATTTGTTTTATTTGTCTTCTGGTTTAATTTTATTTTATATTTATTTGTTTAATTTTTTTTAAATAATATAATAAATTAAAAAATTTAAAAATCCATCTGTAATAAGGTTTGGATGTATGCTATAGCTTTTAGAAAGAGATTTTCATTAGTGTTGAGGACAGATTGGCTGGTTTGCTGTTGAAAGCTGATGAATGAGTGGAAATGTTGCAGTTCTGAGCCAGAGATATGTTTAATAAACAGTGACTGGACTTATTTCAGGGCTCTGTCTTGAAGTGGAAAAGGCCGTGTTGTGTATACTAGAGCTAGACTTACTGTGGATAAATTAGTGGATAAATTTAGCAACATGTTTGTGTTGCAGTAATTTTGGCAGTGATGTGTGGAGGGTATGTTTGTGTAAAAAAGCACACCGTTTATTGTAGAGTTTATTAGTTTAATCAACACATGGTTATTTGTTTGATAGCGGCAAATAAATAAATAAAGAAATATGTGTGTCCTTGCATGAAAGCTGCTGTTCTTTCGGTGATAAGCTGCATTGTTTTTGCACTGAACATATTTATTAAAATTGTAACCTAAAGTTTCTGCCTTGGTCTCATCAGACCACGTGGTTTGGGGAGATTTAGCAGACTTGGGTATTTTAGACACTGTAACAGCCTTCACTCCTCTGGGAAAGATTTTGGAGCATGTCTATAGGACATATTTCTGCCCATTTATTCAAAAGAAAAACAGGTCAGGAAGTAGTGTTGGACACTAAGGCTAAAAAGAGATTTCAGTTTTCAATTTTTAAGTCAGTGTAGATTTGTGTAAGTGAAGTTAAGTGTAGTGGGTTTCCTCCGGGTGCTCCGGTTTCTGCCCACAGTCTCTAAATTGTAGTGTGTGACTGTGTGAGTGAATGAGTGTGTGTGTGTGCCCTGCGATGGGTTGGCACTCCGCCCAGGGTGCATCCTGTCTTGATGCCCGATGACGCCTGAGGATAGATCGGATAAGCGGTATAGACAATGAAATTAAATGGAAAAAAAAGTTAAGTGTAGATTTATGACAATTAAATAGTAATTTAATCCACAACATGGTAAAGTAAATGTATAAATTATCCAGTAAAATACTAAAATACTTTCTGAATCCATATCTTTACATTTATAGTCAATTTTGTTACTGGGAAAATAAAGGAAAATGTCCTTCCATAAGAGAAACAGGTTATATTTTAAGAAAGACTAAAAGAAATTAGTTTTTCCATGACCCAGACGTCATATGAGGAAGGCAGTGTGTAAGTTTCTAACAGTAGTTGGAACAGAAATGTCAGGAAGAATTAGAAAAGGCAATTATTGCCATTTAGAGCAGCGGTTCTTGACCCGGGGCTGACAAAGAGGTGGAGGGGGGCGGCGAAGCATTTTCATTCTTAATAGAATTTTATCCTAATTTCTGAGGATACAAACACTACTTGCATGATAAAAGGATCTATTTGAAAGGACCTTTTTTCCCTCATTTTATCATAAAGAGTGCACTGAACTGTGTGAATGTATTTAGCAGTAGCAGCTGCTGTGTAAAAGTGATCTTTCATGAAGGAGACCAGTGAAAACCACACATTGTAAAAAGAAAGAAAAGGTGTTGGATGTAGGTATTCTGGAATTTCAGGTTGCTCTTTATGGTGAGATTATAAAATACACATTAATGGGTTAGAACATTTAACTGCATTCACCATTTTAATCTTGCTGTGTAGTGTAAACATTTCAGTATTTTATTTCATTATTCATTTGTTTCCCTTCTTAGAAATCCTTATTTTTGAAGACTATATGTTAGTTCTTTTGTTCAAGGCTTACAGAAGTGTGATATGGAACTAGATTTGAGAAAATTTGGCATTTCACTGTTTGGCATGTGTGCAGTTTAGCAATAACTGACTGTTTCAGACAGTTATATTACACAGCTACACACTTCTCATTCTCAGAGCAGTGTAGAGATATCAGTTCCATTTTTAACACAGATAATGGCTTAGATAAATCTATATAGATTTCCTTTTTGGAATTCATCTCACATGTGTAATGATAGAATCTTTGTCCTTTTATTTGCCAGTGGAATTTCCCACTGCTGATGCAGGCATGGAAACTGGGACCTGCTCTGGCTACAGGCAACACCATAGTGATGAAGGTGGCAGAGCAGACACCTCTCACTGCGCTCTACGTGGCCAGCCTGATCAAGGAGGTCTGAGCTGCCCCTATAGGCCTAAATAGGCCATGATATTTGCATCTCATTTAAATGTAATAAATAAAGTAAACATGTATATAATATTTTGTATAAATCTTTCTTAATCTGTTACCTTTAGGTGGGTTTCCCTCCTGGTGTCGTGAACATCATCCCTGGAATGGGTCCTACAGCTGGAGCAGCCATCGCTTCTCATGCTGATGTGGATAAAATTGCCTTCACTGGTTCCACTGAGGTAACACTATAGATTTTATGGAATTAAATGTGGACATTACATGGCAACTAGGAATATGCATTTTTACCAGATTCAGTTAATGGTTAGGAGTATTTAATGTTATGTAATGAAGTTGAAAGTTCCCATTCATGAAGACTTCTCAACTCTAAACACTGACAGTGACTGAAGTCTTCTTTCAGAAATATTAAAGAAGAAACTCCCCAGAACAAAACTTGTATGTTTTATTTATCATCATGTATTATCTTCCTTCTGGCCTGCAAGCTTCATATCCTCATTTGTCTCAAACTAATAAAGTGTAAAAATGTTGCTAAATTATTTGACTCCAGTATATGTTCTGTAGGTAGGTCACCTAATTCAGCAAGCATCTGGCACCAGCAACCTAAAGAAAGTAACTCTGGAACTAGGAGGAAAGAGTCCCAACATTATTTTATCTGATGCGGACAGTGAGTACATTTCCTGTTTAGACAGTTTTCAGAATTATAGTATTCTATAAAGTTCTTTGTTGCAGAATGCTTGCGCTTTGTGAATTTAGCCTTAATATCAAGACAGATGTACAAATTTGGTTGTAATTGTTTCCTTGTTCTGACAGTGGAGCAAGCAGTGGACCAGGCCAACATGGCCATTTTCTTCAACCAGGGTCAGTGCTGCTGTGCAGGTTCCCGTACCTATGTGCAGGAAAACATCTACAACGAGTTTGTTGAGCGCAGTGTGGAAAAAGCAAAGAAGAGAGTGGTGGGAAATCCTTTTAACCTTCAAACTGAGCATGGACCGCAGGTACGAATGTGGGCCACACCTTACCCGTAGAAAACTTTTCTATAAAATCCATTGCTTTGCAGAATGGGATGTTGTAGGTTATGAATGTTTTTTTCATAGCTGTGATTTTGCTGTGAGGCAGACACACTAAATTGATGATAATCCTCAAAGTCAAAGTTTCTGGAACATCAAATTCGCACCAGATACTAACATGTAAGTGGGATGTGTGTGCATGAATAAGGCATAATCAAGATTCCAGGCAAGCCAGGACCTGTTGGCATATGTCCAGCTCAATACTGTAAGACACTACTGTACACGAGCAAGCAAACTGGCACTCGAATTTAGCCATCAGCAGATTCTTTACTTTCTTTACGTTTTATTGTATATAGTGTTTGACTAATTGATATGTTCACTCTTTAGAGTCTAACACTTGCTGAAAATTATAGTACATGCCTAGAACTGAACTGAACTGGAGTGTAAATGTGCAAAGCTATTTGTGTACACACTCATACAGTCATGTGCATAAATATTTGGATATTTTTTACTGGACCATAAGTAATTGGACAATTGGTTACTTAGAAGTTCCTTGGCCATGTTATTCCTTCATTATTCCACTTTAATTAAGCAGAAAAAAGTATAGATTTGATTCCAAGTGTAGCATTTCCATTTGGAATTTGTTGCTATAAACCCTTAATATGAAGTCCCAAGAGCTGTTATTACCAGTAAAGCAAGCAACCATTAAGCCAAATAACACATCCGTCAGGCAGATATTAAAAGCATAAGATGTGGCCATGTCAACTGTTTAGGACTTTCTTAAAAATAAAATTTGATCTGGAATGCCAGAAGGCCCAAAAAAAACTATGCTAGATGACGGAAGTCGTTTCCTCTCTCAAACCCTTCCCAACAGCTGGCCAAAATAAGAACACCCTCTGGTCATGTTGATATTTTAGTATAATGTCTGCTATACTGGGAATACATTTGCAACCCTGCCCATTGATTGCTATCTTTGGACTTCCAGATGAGGCATCTCGGTTGCACTCTGTGCAGAAGGAAGTTATTAGTTTTACATCATTATTGGCCAGACCTCGCTTTCTCCTACACTGGTCCTCTGGTACACTGGTAATATATATATATATATATATATATATATATATATATATATATATTACACACACACACACATATACAGGGGTTGGACAATGAAACTGAAACACTGGCCAATTTAGTGTTGGAGGTTTCATGGCCAGCCTGGTGGCCAATCTTCATTGATTGCACATTCCACCAGTAAGAGCAGAGTGTGAAGGTTTAATTAGCAGAGTAATAGCACAGTTTTGCTTAAAATATTGCAATGCACACAACATTATGGGTGACATATCAGAGTTCAAAAGAGGACAAATTGTTGGTGCACGTCTCGCTGGCGCATCTGTAACTAAGCAAGTCTTTGTGATGTATCAAGAGCCACGGTATCCAGGGTAATGTTAGCATACCACCAAGAAGGACGAACCACAGCCAACAGGAGTAACTGTGGACGCAAGAGGAAGCTATCTGAAAGGGATGTCCGGGTACTAACCCGGATTGTATCCAAAAAACATAAAACCAATACTGCCCAACTCACTGCAGAATTAAATGTGCACCTCAACTCTCCTGTTTCCACCAAAACTGACCGTCGGGAGCTCCACAGGGTCAATGTACATGGCCGGGCTACTATAGCCAAACCTTTGGTCACTCGTGCCAATGCCAAATGTCGGTTTCAATGGTGCCAGCAGCAAAAATCTTGGGCTGTGGACAATGTGAAACATGTATTGTTCTCTGATGAGTCCACCTTCACTGTCTTTCCCACATCCGGGAGAGTTACGGTGTGGAGAAGCCCAAAAGAAGCGTACCACCCAGACTGTTGCATGCCCAGAGTGAAGCATGGGGGTGGATCAGTGATGGTTTGGACTGCAATATCATGGCATTCCCTAGGCCCAATACTTGTGCTAGATGGGCGCGTCACTGCCAAGGACTACCGAACCATTCTGGAGGACCATGTGCACCCAATGGTTCAAACATTGTATCCTGAAGGCGGTGCCGTGTATCAGGATGATAATGTACCAATACACACAGCAAGACTGGTGACAGAGTGGTTTGATGAACATGAAAGTGAAGTTGAACATCTCCCATGGCCTGCACAGTCACCAGATCTAAATATTATTGAGCCACTTTGGGGTGTTTTGGAGGAGCGAGTCAGGAAACGTTTTCCTCCATCAGCGTCACGTACTGACCTGGCCACTATTCTGCAAGAAGAATGGCTCAAAATCCCTCTGGCCACTGTGCAGGACTTGTATCTGTCATTCCCAAGACGAACTGATGCTGTATTGGCCGCAAAAGGCCAAAAAAAGGCCAAAAGGCCCTACACTATACTAATGAATTATTGTGGTCTAAAACCAGGCGTTTCAGTTTCATTGTCCAACCCTGTATATGTTTGTGTGTATATGTGTGTGTGTGTGTGTGTGTGTGTGTGTATATATATGTATGTATATATATATATGTATATGTATGTGTATGTGTATAATATATATATATATATATATATATATATATATATATATATATATGGCAACTTTTCTTTGACATTTTACATGCCTTCAGGTTCTGCCATATTAGATTCTTTTCTTCTACAACCTACATGAATGTGTATGTGGGCCATGACTCAGGCTGGGAGTTTGTTTTTTTTTTTGTTTATGTTAAAAAAAAAAAAAATTAAAAAAAAAGCGACTTGCACATGATACCAATAAAAAGAATTAGTGGAACAACATCCCTTGGATAAGTAAGACAAAGCTCAACTTGTAGCAGAATAATGGGAAGAGAAGAGGATGGATGGAAGGACGGACAAACGGACTGATGATTTGATGCATACCACTTATGGCAGGTGTATCTATGGCTATCAAGAAACTGATTCTCTTGTATTTGATGGTGTAACTACTGGCAAAAGCAGCAGGATGAATATGGCTATATCAACTGCTCAGATTCAGCCAAATGTTTCAAACTCATTGAAGGATGCTTCACAGTGCAGATGGGAAATGGCCCGAAGCATACTTCAACAGTAAAATGAAACTTCTTCTTTAAGGCAGTGGAATGTTCTGCAATGGCCAAATCAGTCACCTGATCTGAATGCAGTTGAGCTACATTTCACTTGCTAGAGGCTAAAGCCCCAACAAGTAGGAAGTGAAGGCCTGGCAGAGCTTCAGCAGGGAAAAAAAAAAACATAGTGTCTGGTGAAGCCTGTGGGTCCCAGACTTCAGGCAGTCATTAAGTGCAAATGATTTATGACCTTCTAATTATTAAAAGTGGCAGTTACCATGATTGTTAATCTCTCCAATTAACTCTGGTCTCTTATAAAGGAATTCCTTGAAATGTGAATACCACACGTGAAATATAATAAAGGGAGGGGACTATAAGAAGGGCTGATAGTCTTCCATTGTTCACCCAATTTGGATGCAAATACTTGAATACAGAGCTAAAATCTAAAATAACAAAAACTGTCTATGTCCAACTATTTATGGACCTGACCATATATATTCATTGTAGAATTCTATAGTACATTCAGGTTTATTATTAATTGTATTATTTGCTCTTTTGGCTAAAGATTGATGATGAGCAGTACCAGAAGATTCTGGGGTACATAAGCAGTGGGAAACGTGAAGGAGCAAAGCTCATGTGTGGAGGCAATGTGGCATCAGACCGCGGGTTCTTCATCCAGCCAACCATCTTCGGGGATGTCCAGGATGGCATGACGATTGCCCGTGAAGAGGTAAAGCTGAAGCGAATAACATCTTTCCCGATTGTTCCCTTACATCATTGACTTACTATTAGCTGAATATCTGCAGTGCTTCACTTAACTTGAACTTTCAATTACATTTTGCTTCTTCTTTATTAGATCTTTGGTCCAGTTATGCAAATTCTGAAGTTTAAAACTATAGAAGAGGTGATTGAGAGAGCCAATGACACCAAGTATGGCCTGGCAGCTGCTGTCTTCACGACAGATATCAGCAAAGCGCAGTACATCTCGAACAGTCTTCGTGCTGGCACTGTCTGGTATGTCAATAACAGTTTTACTCCAAGGGTTGGGTTTTAATTCTAGCTGCACAGGATGAGTACCCTGCACTGAACAGTCAGGAAAGATCACTGATATTTACTGTTTACTCAAGGGGTTTCACATTGTTCTCCTCCATGTCCCTGTGGGTTTCCTTCAGGTTCTTCACTTTCCTCCCAGGTTATGCTGGTAGGGGGCTTGTTGGTTTTAATTTGCCACTTGATCTCAATGTGTGTGCAATTTGCCTTCTGATGGACTGGTATCCAATCCAGGGTGTATTCCCTTCTCATTCTCAGTGTTCTCAGGATAGCCTCTGGATCCTGTACTGAAGATGCTTGTGGCCTGAGTTAAAAAAAAAAAAGATATCCACCAAAGTGTTTTCCAGGCAAGAGGCTTAGTGTACTGTTTAGCATCCCCATATTTAATAGTGTAATCATTTTAAAGCTTAGGTTTTGCATTAAAAACCATCATAAACAAGCAGCAATAAATTATTCTTTATTTATTAAACTATAAAATGCACAATGTTTTAAAGATAAAAATATCACTGCTTTTTCATAATTCAGTTTAATGAAGCATGTAAATAATCTAAGTGTATTATACTGGATTTTGTCTACAAATAAATTTGTTCGTCCAGGTACCCTGGTTTCCTCACCAATTCTAAAGACATGAATTGTAGGTTGATTGGCATCACCAAATCGTCTGGTTTGTGTGTGTGTGTGTGTGATTGTACCCTGCCTTGTCATTGTCAGTAGGATAAGCGGGATAGAGGGATGGATTGATTGATAGAAGGAAGTATTTAGGGACAGGTGAAGGTGACGTATTAATACCATTCAGTAAGATTTTTGTATTTTTCCTATCCACAGGATTAACTGCTACAATGTGTTTGGAGTTCAGGCTCCATTTGGTGGCTACAAGGCCTCAGGAACTGGACGTGAAATGGGAGAGTATGGCCTGGAAAACTACACTGAAGTCAAAACTGTAAGCATGCACAACTCATCCTGCTGAAATCTATCACACTGTCTAACTGCATGTGAGGAAAAACGACTGTTTTAGGGTACAGCTTTGCCAGAATTAATCATGAACTACTAATAACTTAAAACATCTATGATTGGCAAAAATATTCTGAGATATTAAAGGTGATAAATTAATCTGTGATTTCTATCAACAAAGCTCTAGCTGTATTTTTGAGATCATGGCTAACTGCCTATAGCATGACCTCCACTGATTTGTATTATCTGTTGGTCTTCATCAATCCAAATCATCATTCACATCTTAGATTGGTATATGATTTGACACTTTTTTTTTTTTTTTTTTCATTAAAAAACTTAATCTGTGATGTTATTTTTGGTCCTACAGGTGACAATTAAAATTCCCCAGAAAAATTCGTAAGGTGTTTGGACAATCCCTTTGAAGAAACCAGTGACTCAGAGCAGAAAATACAGCCGACAAGTTTGAACAGGAAATTTTTAGTGATGTATAAAGCTATGTTTTTCAAGAAACCTTATTTCCTTTATATCTTGAGTTCAGAGGCACTTAAAACCCTATATTTTAAAATATACTGATTACTAAAATATACTAATTGATCCATTGTTGCTTTTGCCCCATTTTGATAGTGTCTCAGAAATGCAACTTTGTTTTACATAAGCATTGGAATGGTGTAATGCCCTAACCCAGTTTTCTGGAATAAATGCTTCAAAGCTTCTTTTCTGTGGTCATCTGGATTTCATGTAGTTTTGTATAATGTGATTATATATTTCCATTTTTATGATAAGATAGAACTTTATTAATCCCGAAGGAAATTCTTTTGCCAGAGACTGCTTCAGATTACACAAAAGAAATAAATATAAATGAAATATTCTGGACAAAAAAGATGCTAGAGAACTAAGTCCATATTGCACATGGTATTATATTAACGTACATATTGTAAATAGGGATAGTGCACATAATAACAGTAATATTGTCTGTGTTCATTGGGTCAGCTCTGTGCCCTACTGAAAGGGGAGGAGTTATAGAGTTTGATGGCCTCTGGTAGGAAAGACCATCTGTGGTGTTCTGTGGTTGTCCTCGGTGGTCTCAGTCTACGGCTGAATGTGCTCCGGTAGGACTCCAGTGTCGCATGCAGGGGGTGTGACGCTTTGTCGAGGATACTGAGACGTTTTCTCAGCATTCTCCTCTTAGACACCTCAACCAGAGGCATCCACTGCCATGACAGAGCCTAGTTCCAGTTGGCATCGACTATCTTTACCCTGCTAAACTAGCACACTACAGCATAGAAGATGCCACTGGCTAGCACTGAGTGGTAGCACAGCATGGTTCTGCAAACATTAAAGGACCCAAGTCTCCTGAAGAAGTACATGCAAGTCAGACCTTTCTTACAGTGCATCAGTGTTTTTGGTCCATTCGTCCAGGTACCCTGGAGTGTCTATGTGGACACTAAGATACTTATTGTTGTCTACAATGTCCACCTCAGCGCCCATGATGCTGAATGGGCCTGGGGAGTCCTCTGCTTCCTAAAATCCACCACCAGCTCTTTCATCTTTGTGACATTGAGTTGCAGGTGATTTCACCCACACCACTCTACAAAGATGCCCACCACACTCCTGTACTTGTACTGACCTCTCCTAATACAGCATACAATGAGTCATCAGAGAATGTCTGCAGGTGGCAGGATTATGAGAAGTGTCTGAAGTCTGATGTGTAGTGTGTGAACACAAAGGGAGACAGGACTGTCCCCTGGGGGGCCTTTGTGCTGCTCACTGATGTCTGACATGTCTGCCTCACATACTGTGGTTGACCTGTGAGGTAGTTGATAATATAGGTCACTAGAGGAGCATCCGCATACATGTCCAGTAGATCACTGAGCAGTGCAGGTCATATGGTGTTGAAAGCACTAGAGCAAAAAACATGACTCTCACAGTGTTACCTGCCTCCTCAAGATGTGTGTAAGCTCTGTTCAGCAGGAAGATGATGGCGTCCTCTTCTCCAGTACAGGGCTGATAAGCGAACTGCAGGAGGTCCAGAAATGGTTCAGCTGTTGTTCTTAGGTGCTTCAGGACCAGCCTCTCTGGCGACTTCATGACATGTGAGGTCAGAGCCACTGGCTTGTAGTCACTGTACTGTTTGAATTGATTTCAGTGTAGGGAAGACCACAGGGGTTTCATAACTAAAAAAAATAAGATAAGGCTAAACAATTTCACATGCCTGCATGTGCAGTGTCAGTGACCTGTTACACTGTATGGCTAAATGTTAGTGCACACAGGGCTCTGTGCAGGACACTCAGTTTCTTCCACTTATTGACAAACAATGTCATCTTTGTGCACTGGGACATTATCATGCTGTAACAGATTTGGGCCTCTTATTTTATTCAGTGATAGGAAATTGTATTACTACAGCCAACAAATACAATCTATACAATTTTAGGCTTCCAACTTTGTGGCAACAGTCTGGGGAAGGTACACATGGGTGTGATGTTCATGTGTCCAGAAACTTTTAACCACATAGTGTAACTGGTACTTAATCTGCCTGAGCTGGTGCTGTGGGGACGGGATGAAAAATGGGACTGTAAAACTCTCATTTTAGAAGGGGATGCCACAGAAGAGCTACATTAGGGATAAAACAGTAACTTTCATTTAAACTTTTTTTCTCTTCTGTTTCTATACTTCTGTAAACTGCTTTGAGACAATATCCATTGTTAAAAGCTCTATACACATAAATTGAACTGAATTGAAAATTACATTAGCAAATTTCTGAAAAGGTTCATACTGGCTACGGTTTCTGAACACAGAGTGGATCGCAGCTTATTGTGTATGGGGCTGCAGACCGGTCAGCATGCCCATGCTGACCCCTGACCATCACTGAAAGCACCTACAGTGGGACATGAGCATCAGAACTGGAGCATGGAACAATGGAAGAACATAACCTGGTCTGATTAATTTTCTTTTACATCACATGGACAGCTGGTTGCATGTGGGTCACTTAGCTGGGGAAGAGATGGCACCAGGATGCACTATGAGAAGATGCTGCTGGAGGCAGTGTCGTGCTCTGGGCAATGCTCTGCTGGGAAATCTTGGGTCCTGGCTTCATATGGTTGTCACGTAAACAGTGTTGAAGAGGGTATTGTTTACTGCCACACTGTAAACAATGTTCAGGAATAGTTTTAGAAACATGACAAAAAGTTCAAGGTGTTGGACTCCAAATTGGACTCGTATGTTCACTGTTCTTGTTTATATACGCGTCAGTGATTGTGCGACATACATGAAATGAGTGTGGTGCAAATGGCCATCACTTTCAAGCCTGCAGCGAGCCTTCAGAGTGCAGACAAGTGGACAGTGCAGCCTTCAGGTGGTCAGGGATTGTCACGATCAATTCAAAACGGACCGCATGTGAGCGCGGTTGAAAAGTGAAGCGCACATCTCTCAGACGCTCTCTAAAGCATGGGTGTAGTAAGTTTTAAACGCCAATCGAAAGGCATGTTCATCTACAGAGCAAACGGCAGGGTATATATATATATTTTATTTGCACACACAATATCGTAACTATAGTCTGCAGTCTGTCAGGCTGCATTTACTAAGGAACGAAACGCACCGCGTGTGACCAGATGGGTGAGGACCCCGCCGCGTCACGAACGAGTGGTCTTTCAACATGCCTGATTCAAAACAAATGACTAAGATATGCTACATAAATATGCGCATGATTTAGCTAATCGGTAAACGGCATATATTTCTTATGGGCAGTAACGCACTAGGTATCAGATTAAGTCTGAAAGTTCGATGAAAGCCGTCGATCTGATGCCTTGACGGCGTTGACCGGGGCAGCCGGTAGCCGCACAGCTCGCCTGCTTGTTTCCTGGGAGAATCGCTAACAGAGGGATGAGCCTGGTGCTAATGCTGAGACATAACGACACACCAAATAAGTCCCGAGCCCTTAACGGACTGCAGAGAGCGCGTCCTGACACCCGCTTCTTAACGATTCCTTTACGCCTGGCTGTATTTAAGGTCTGTTAATGGTTGTAAGTAGCTTTTTTTGGCAATCCGCTATAGCGCTTTGTGCTAGCAAGCTAAACAGCCAGGTAAGTGGTGAGCTAGCCTGCTGCTGATCGCCGGTTCATCAGCGCTGACTGTTAGCGATCCCGAACAGCACTTTCAGCTAGCCTAGAGACAACCGTACTGTAGCCGAGGCACTACTGTTACCAAACCGAGCCGCTTTACTGAACGCTAGCTATAAATACACGGCTTTGTTTCCCTCCGACCCAAATGCGGTTCAGTTACTGACGGCGTGTCTTCCTCGCTCGCCTCTTGGCAGGTTTGGACCGCCGGCGTTTTCCCTGCCCGGGATTTACTGAACTCTGTCGGCACGCCGTCAAACTCTGAGACGAGCCGCGGGGCTGAAATAGCGTCAATCCTTTTGGGCCGACATAAAGATAAACACGTTGTCCCAGTTAAGCCTGTAGGTTAGCGCTAGACAGTCCCAAATTTAATGGAAAGTCACCGTTGCATTTCGGGAAAAAGGTACAGAGTCGATCCTCCGAGGCCGGACACACAGACTCGTTAATCAGACTAAACCCGGTGTGAAGATTCAGCAGGACATATGAACACCATGTCGGAGGACAACAATGCAGACAAGTTTATCAAGGTAAGCACGATTCACTTCTCACATGTAAACGTTTAGGCATTGGAGTGACTGGTCAGTGATTCAGACCTGCGTGAATGACCAGACTGATTGTTTCATTTGTCTCCACGTTTATCACAGCGACTCTTCCACTGTTTACAGCTGTAACCCTTCTGAAGTCATTTTAGTTTAACAAGGAACAAACCATCACAAGTCCAAAACACAGTTCACCACATAAATACAGCTAGTGAAACGTGCAAGTGATGTAATGGTTATTATATCTGGTGAATAATAATTAATAATGCCTGTTATAATAAAGTTTTGTGTCTTCATATTCCAAATGCAAGCATAATGTCTAACTAGTAACAGTTCAAACGCAGTCTTAATAGCAGTATTAGATTATTTCCTCTCTCCTGAATACGGTTTAACACTTCTTGAGTCACAGATATTGTAGATAATGTAAATCATTCACGGTTTATGAGGAAATGGTTCTTATACAGTCCTTGGAACAGTTTGACCTGAATTTAAGTTGGGGTTTGAGCCAAAAACAGCTCCGTTAACAACTCCTGATCCAAACTCTGGCACATGGGACTGGAGTAAAGGCCGTCCTCCTGTTTCTCAAAAGTGTCAGAGTGCAAAAATCTGTGTGCGTGTGTGTGCACACTTCTCAGTCCTCGGTATCCTGAAGCACACTTTGAAATAGTTGACATTGTTGTGGCTCGTTGGTGTTCATGGGAAACTGGAGCCAGTTCTCTGCTCTTAACTTTTCAGATCAAGACCACAGCAGTAAAGTAATTTTAAGTTTAGAGGTTCTGGCAGGACAAATGTCATTTTAGATGCTGTCTTGCAGATCAGCTGCACAGGAAACCCATGCAAGGCATCTTAATAACCTCGCTGGTCTTGGCACTCCGTTTCAATGAAACTGAACAGGAGTTTGTTCTGTGTTTGTTTTTTTGTTTTGTTTTTCTGTGCAGTGAAACTGTTTGTGCCGCTTTAGTTTTTTGAGACAGAATAATTGCTTTATACCCCAGCACTGTTGAATTTGGGGCAGTGGTGGCTCAGGGGTTAAGGGTCTGGGTTAGTGATCAGAAGGTCGGGGTTCAAGCCCCAGCAGCGCCGAGCTACCACTGTTAGGGCAATTATATGATATGCAAAGAAAAGAATTCCACTGTGCTGTAATATATGTGTGACGATAATAAAGGCTGCATCTTCTAAAAAAATGTTCACACCTGATCAGACAGAAGGTGGTGATTGATTTTTCTAGATCAGCAGCAGATAGGTTTACAATTATCTTTCTACATTAACAACAGATTCACAGTGGTGGATACTTATTCAAGATTCAAGAAGCTTTTATTGTCATTTCAACCACATATAGCTGGCGCAGTACATAGTGAAATGAAACAACGTTTCTCCAGGACCTGGTGCTACATAAACATACAACTACTAGTACAATACAAAACAATGAAAGGCTTATGAAAGGCTGACAGTAATCAGACTTGGATAAAAAATAAACGGTGGTGTTTAATGTTGAAGAAGATATTTATTTTACATTTAGAAAAGAAGACTTCACTCAGTGCTTTGAGGTAAAGCTGGTTTTGTGTCTTTAGGACAGACGACTTTGTGGGTTCTCACTTATGTGACATTTGTTTTCTTATTAGCAGAGGGAAGGAGGGATGGGTGGGTCGTGATGAAGTGACTTCATATCAGTTCTAGCTAAAGCAATAACAGGAACTAACATTTAAATATAACTCTAAATGAATAAAATACATGATATGTTTATTGATAAATTTATAAAGGACAGTGTATGCAAAATCCTGTGGTATAAAATAAATAAAACACATGCTGTTATTGTAAAATAATCATTTTCAGGGTGCTGAAAAACTCCAGTATCAGTAACTCACATCTTCATGACATACCGCATCACACCAGCCAGAGGTTAATTATTTATCTTCTTTTTCTGTTCTGGTTAGTATGTGCTGTTCTCTGTAGGGTGTAGTTCATAAAAGAAAGTTCTTTCTTTTGGGCCATTTTGAGCATGTAAACAAACCCACAACTCCTGAGGCTCCAGATACTAAACTAACGTAAAGACTAAGGTCCACTTTTATTGCTCTCTTAATCAGTACAACAGTTTTGCTAGCACAATTGCAAAAGGTTTTTCAAATAGCCTGCTAGCCTTATACACAAATGAACTTGAATCAATAAATAAAACATGAGACTGAAACTGATGGTTGCTGATAATGTGCCTCTGTGTGACAATGTAGATCTTTCTTTAAAAAATCATCTGATTCATTTTATGTTTTTGAAATGGATAAAAATGGGGTTTTCTTTGGAAAATTAAGAAGTTATTCCAAACTTTTAAATGGTAGCGTATATATATTTTAACTTTATTACGTGGAGCCGAATTCATGAAGCAGTCCTAATGTATTTATAAAAGCTAAGTAGAATAACTGTATTATATCAGTCACCACAAACTAATACTGAGTGGCGTAGGTCTACTGTGCTGCATGGGTTACTGTCAGAATTCCCTGTGGATACAGTAATCCATGGTGCCGAAGTCGCTTAGCTAAAAGGCAGATGCTGTCTATTTGTGTGTAATGCCACAGGAACTCTTGCTGTATCTTTTTGTAACTGTACACCATACTGTACAAATCCACTTTTCTGGTTTTCTCGGCATCATTGTACTCTAAGCAGAATCTTAGTGTATTATGCAGACAAAGGAGGCTTTCTCATCCTGGAGTTGAGTCTAAAACAGAGCAGGATTTGCATCCGAACCACGCAGAGACTACCTGTAGGAGGTGGTGTGAGTTCAGCTGCATGTGAATGTGAATGCAACTCCTACTCGGGTTCCCACTTGTCCAGCGTGTGCATGTGTTTCAGCCGATAACGACACAATAAGTGTCCACAACATTGCGTGTACACAGAGGACGTGAGGTTCTTTATTCAGATATGGGGAAATGAAAGTGTACAGGACAAACAAAACTCAAGAATGCTGATGGTTTTGGTTTTAAGCACAAAGTTGGAGTTTGAATTCATTCCAGTTTCCATAATAGCGTCAAAATAATAATAATAAAAAAAATGAATAAGTGCACCGGGGTTTTTAGAGAATGAATGAATCTGAATCCAGATAAATGCTGTGCCGGTGCCAGATCACACTCGGATTCGGACCACAGCCTGAAACCAACAAATTGGCTGGCTGTCAGCTCCACCCTGTTACAGAACATTCAGCAGGTGGGGTGAGAGTGTGTAGAGGGAAAACTGTCCTACAGCTCACTCGCAAAGCAGGACACACTGCCATCTGTTTAGTGTCTTTTCCCAAACCATTAACAAAGTCAGTAAAAACCGGTAGCATGGCCTCTGCAATCTGCATCGTCATTTTGCACCGTGACTCATTGTTAACAACCAGAGGGTTGTTTCACTGCACTGGCACTTTGTGTGTATTTGTTAGTGTTTTGCCATGGTCAGCTATATTCCTAATGCACTGTACTAACTGAGGGAGTACTGCAAACTGTTTACTGCTCAAAATATTCATTTCTTGTATTTGCATATAGATTTAAATTGAAACCAGATGTTTAAGTTGTCTGTCTTTTTACTTATTTATTTTTTTTAATGTGGAGTCTACAACTTTGTTTCAGAAAGCACTGCAAAACAGTGTTGGAAAGCAGAGAAAAAGGAAAAGTCATTTTCCTTCAACAAATTATAACAACAAATCGAAATTTCTTCTCCATTTCTTTTCTTCATTTCTTCTCCGCTTCTGCATAACCGAGTAAACAAAATAATTATGTTTCAAAGCAACTTTCCCAATTCAGGGAACTGTTATTTATAGTTATGTTTTATTTGCCTTTATAGCTTTTTACCTCACGTTATCTGCACAAAGAGAAATACCCTGAACCAAATACACATGACCGTACAATGACAAAGTTGTAAGGATGTTATAGTATGTAATTACCTTCACTACTCAAAAACTAGAGCTCTGGATACATCACTTATTAAACCAACATAGCTCAAAGATATATATATATATATATATATATATATATATATATATATATATATATATATATATATATATATATATATATATACACACACACAGTGCTGAAACTCCTAATTGTTAAAAATGTAGATGAAATAAGAAGCATCCTATAAATTGCAGTTTGTTGTTTATTTTGTTCTGCCCTGAATGAGCTATTTCCCATAACACATGTTTACATGTAGTCTGCAAGACACATTAAATGCTGGATTTAGCACAAATGAACTAGTTCAAAAGTTTACATCTCCTCGATACTTAATACTGTGTGTTGTTACCTTGATGATCAAGAAGTGTTTATTATGTTTTGGGATAGTTCTTCATGAGCCCTTGTTTGTCCTAGTTCTTCTGACAAATCCTTCAGGTCCTGCACATTCTTTGCTTCTCAGCATCTTCTGCATATTTGATGCTTTTCAGCAGCAGCTAAATGATTTTGAGATCCATCTTTTCACACTGAGGACAGCCGAGGGACTCGAACATGAGGGAAAAACATATTCACAGAACACAAAATAATAACAATTCACACCTTATTTCTTTTTAATAATTAAATATTTTGAGGATTCAAGCAAGGGGGACAAACTCATGACCTCACCTGTATGTTTTCATCCTCTAGTTACAATTCATTCACTCGTACTGCAGACGATCCACATAATCGTCTTTTCATAATAATCCACAGATTAGGAGAACGAAGTGAAATGTATAATCATTGACCCACTTTTCTGACAGGAGATGCTGATGTAATATTTATGGAAAGAGTCTGGAAGCAAACTTTTTTTAATATCTTTTTTTCATGCAGCTTATCTATCTATCTATCTATCTATCTGTCTGTCTGTCTGTCTGTCTGGAATAATAAATGAATTTGTTGCAATTCACAGTAAGATGTGTCATATAGACTTTCATTACATTTTGTACATTAATAAATAAAGGACATGTAATTATTGGCCCCAGTCGCTGTGGTATAAGGAGAATAACTCGCGTATTAATGGGGTAACATATCACACCATGTCACACCCACCTGGCATCGATGCATTTCCTGCAACAGCACGGTCTGTTTTTTGTGTTTATTCTTCAGAAAATATGTTTTTGACTTCTTAATGGCTTTACGATACACATTTCTGTCAGCTGCTCATGGCATGTAAAGATCTTTTGTGTTTGTATTTGAAATTGTAACATGCGCTTAATCACTGTGTATTACTGAACACCGATCTGCTGTAGTAATGCTCATATCACCCCCACAGGAGAGCTCCATCCTGGAAGAGTACAGTATAAACTGGACACAGAAGCTCGGTGCTGGAATCAGTGGACCTGTAAGGTAAGATTATTGAGTTGTTTTATTTCCTGAGTGGACAGTTTTACCAAACAGGGGAATTGTTAAGATAGTATTGGGTTAATATGTGTATTGATATTTTGCTAGGTGACCAGGGAACGCTGTGGGTTAAGGGTGTCTTGGCTCTCACCTGCCCTCTAGTGCATAAAGCCCAGTTTCACATCTAATGTTTGAACAACCTTAAAAATCAGACCGTCTCTTATTAACGAAGAACAAATGGTAAATCCAACCTAAATAATTATCTTCACTGTTGGGGCGTTAGATAGAGTTTATGATTTTTGTAATGGACAGTAATTTTTATCAGAAGTAATTTGTAGGAAAGGAAACAGAACTGTTGCATTTTGTGAAATGTGATGTATTTAGGGCTTTTCGAACACGAAATAGTTACCCCTCCCTGGGTCATTCTAAACTCTGGCTAAATTAAATCCTGGGTTATCTTGTTTCACGCCGCTCATACTTTACCTAGGGTTAGAAAAAGAACTTTTTAGAAGAAGAAATGAGGGCATGAAGCCTTTATTATCGCCACACATACATTACAGCACAGTGGAATTCTTTTCTTTGCATGTCCCAGCTGAGGAAGTTGGGGTCAGAGCACAGGGGCAGCTGTGATAGCAGAGAGGGTTAAGGGCCTTGTTCAACTGCCAATCGGAGCATGGTGGTGCTGGGGCTTGAACCCTGATCCTCTGATCAACAACCCAGAGCCTTAACCACTTGAGCCACCTCTGCCCCCAAACAATTAACACTTGAAATATACAAAGGGTTAACAGTTAACACTAAAAATATTCCTAAACCCGGGCGTAACCTTCTTATTTGCATGTTTGTGGTGTCAACAACGATGATTGGAAAAATACAGCATGCAGCTGCTTAAAATAACCGCTTTCGTATCAGTGAGAAAAAGGGTCTGCCACTCTGTACCTGAGCAGGTATTGATACCTTTCGCAAAAAATCTTTTTTTGGCATTTTTCGTTGTTGTGTAGTTGTTGTGTAGTTGACACTGCGTCCTCTCACACTGTACACCTCCGGCACCGCAATACTGGCTTAACCCTCCACAAGAATTCAGAGCAAAGCTGTGCTAACCCCAGTTATTACATTACCAGTGTGAAGTAGGGGTTAAAAGCAGGGGTCAACTGTGATAACCCAGGGAAAAGTGCAGTGTGATGAGCCCTTATCTGGGAAATCACACAAGGATTATCTTCTATTTATTATTCTGAGAGTGAACACAACTAGCATTGTTTTTCAGCGTTTCTTTGCTGTATTTTGTAAATTCTGCTGTAGTTCATGTTTCTTGAACATCTGAGCAGACATGTACACATTAAAAGAAATATGAAAGCTTCACTAGGCGTGCTCGCAGTGACTTGTACACAGAAGCAGAATAGAGCCCATAGCAGTAGAGTTAAGAGAGTTTTTGCTCAGGTTTGTCTCTAAAATCGACTGCTTTTGGCTCTCTGTTCATTCTGTGGGAGTAATACAGTGCAGCTCAGCAGCATCATATGAGTGCACACATCAGGTGGAACAGTAAAACTCTTCATTGCCTAAAGTGGAAAAAGGTCTTGACTTTTCGTGCTTGGCACTTCCTCCTGCTAAAGCCCGAGCCTGCTGCGTCCCTCCTCCTGCAAACACACTGGTATATTTAGTTGCTGTATTTTAAGCAACAGTGGGAGTTTTTTTTTGTTTTGTTTTATAGATTTATATATAACAGGCAGCATAAATGACAAGTAAATGGATATAGACGCCCCCTTTTCCTGATCAGTTGGATTTGTTTATCTCCTATGTATCAAGGGCATCAAAACTACAGAATCAGATATTTTAATTGGAGCTCCCACAATGTTAATGAGCTCTTCTAAAAAAATTTTATCACAATTAAAAACCTTTTAAAAACAGAGCTAAAAATAACCCATAAAAACAAAAACCCTATCTGACTGTACCTTCACATTTAAACTTTTAAATTATTATTATTATTATTATTATTATTATTTTATATTTTTTTTTATTTATTAATTTTTTTTTAAATTGTTATTACTGTTAATAATTGCCTCCATTTTTTGCTGTTGTGCATCAGTGCAGTGTTTTCTGGTACCTTCAAAGGTATAAATAAAAATATAAATAAAATATTATTTATAAAATGACTAATTTAATCCACAGAGTGGTCCAGAATCAGCAGTTGTTAGTATATTAACTGTCACTTGTCCTGTTATTTAGCATTGGTGTAGCTTTCCAAATGAAACTAAAGCCGTGTGTTTGTTTTGCTTCGGTGTCCTGCAAGTTTAATGTTTATTCTTTTTTATAAATATATATATAGTTTAATATCGCAGACTTTGGACACTTGCCGAGGACAATTAAATTGATTAAGTCAATAAGTTCTTCTTTTTTTTTCTTTTCTTCAGGGTGTGTGTGAAGAAGTCAACACAGGAACGGTTAGCTTTGAAGATCCTGATCGACAGACCTAAAGCACGAAATGAGGTACAGAGAGACATGTTTACTGACCGAAATGATGTGTTATTTAGTTAAACTGATGCACTGGAATCTCATTCTCATTTGTCTATACCCTTTTTATGTAACACTAGTGTAACCCTGGCAATTTCTAAGCAAAATAGTGTACTGTGAATTTGTGCCACATCCTGCAACTTAGAAATGCTTTTAGAAAAGTATGATATGAATTTTTTCTGTCAGATTCACCCATAATTCCAACAGAGAACTGGGACATCATTTCTGAACCTTTAAAAAAAAGTATACTCTGTAGAATAATAAATTAATTTGTTGTCATTCACAGTAAGATGCTTAAAATGAATTTAAAACAACCTAATAAATATGCTAATTGTAAATAAAATGAATTCTATTGAAAATAATAAAGTCGATTATTGCAGAAAAACCTTCTACCTAGTGATTTGTTTTTGCCAGCAGCACCCCTGCTGTAGTGAGACGCTTGTACAAGGCCCAGCATATGAATCCTCCCATTTCTTCTCCTTTTTCTTAGGTAAGACTTCATATGATGTGCGCCTCACATCCCAACATTGTACGCATCTTGGAGGTTTATGCCAACAGCGTGCAGTTTCCCCATGAATCCAGTCCACGGTAAGACGCGCACCATAGTGCCTGTCTCTTCTTAGCTAATGTGGTCCCTCGTTTATTTCTCCATGCTGTTGTTTTTATAGAGCAAGATTATTAATTGTTATGGAGATGATGGAAGGAGGAGAGCTGTTCCACAGAATCAGCCAGCACAGGCACTTTACAGAGAAGATGGCCAGCCAAGTCACTAAACAGGTAACGTGCTGCAACTTTCCACACATCACACATAGTGCTTGTGTGTTCTGTATGACCTCAGCGTGGACAACTCATAAATTCATTAGCTAGAGAGAAAGTTACATCAGACCTAGCTTTATTGCCAAGTACTGTGGGTTTTACATGTACAAGGAATTTGCCTTGGTCTGTTGGTGCATAATAATAATAATATAAAGCAAGGGAGCAATATAAAGAACCTATAAAAACTACGAGAATTCACAAAAAAAAATATAAAAGAAAAAGTAACATTAACGGTATAATTGTGCAGTATAACAGTGAACCAGTGCAAACGCTACGTTCCTTGCAGATGAAACATTACATTAGTAATGTACCAGTGCAAATGCTCACAGTTTGAGGTAGGAAGATCATATCACTTCCGCTTTCTAAGTGTTGAAGTGGAAGGCATTAATGTCTAGGTATTAGTCATGCTTTCCTGAAATATTTTAGGCATCATATCTTTGTATTAAATGATCACATATTAGAACAAATTTAATAATTCAGTCATTCTCTACACCACTTATCCTACTGGGTCACGTGGAACCTGGAAACTCCACACATGCACAGCAGGGGCAGGACCACCCCCCCACCCCCCAACCATAGACGTGTGAGGCAAACATGCAAACCACCAAGCCACTGTGCCCCCCCCCCAAATGTAATAGTATATTATATTAAAGCTCTAATGTGCTTGCCTAATCTTGTGTACTGGTTACCTGGATACTTGTAAGACTAAACTCATACCTAATGTACTAACTGTAATAAATGAACTAGTTAGCTAAATACAGCATAAGGGAAGCACAGTGATACTGTAGAAAATTGTTTGCACTCTTGATTTAAAAAGTCAGAAAGTCAGTGGCTACGGTGTTCTGTCTTCATGTAGCACATAATAGATACTGGAGTGTCTTAGTTTCATGTCAGTAGTGACGTTGTCGTGTGTAGCAGTGAGGAAAGCTTTGCACCGTCATGACAATAATCATGATTTGATTTATCGTCTGTATAATTAATGTCCACAGATTGCCCAGGCTCTGGAACATTGTCACTCACTTAACATTGCACATCGAGACCTAAAGCCAGAAAACCTGCTGTTTAAGGATAATTCACTGGTAAGACCATTTTGATTATGGTTTGAATTCATTGTTCGTATATTTAATTTAATCTGCAGTAATGTCGTATAATTTACAGAATAGTTTATTTATTGCTGTTTAAATTCCACCTTACAGGATGCTCCTGTAAAATTGTGTGATTTTGGTTTTGCTAAAATCGATCAAGGTGATCTGATGACCCCACAATTCACTCCTTACTATGTAGCACCTCAGGTAAGCCATTTGTTATAATAAATTCCGCAAATAAATACATTTATTTAAAATAAATTGGTTTGCTTTTTTGATATCATGAATTTTACATCTTTCAGGTATTGGAGGCACAAAGACGCCACCAGAAAGAAAAGTCTGGAATAATACCTACCTCACCCACCCCGTACACATACAACAAGGTGAGAGGCCTCAGGAGAGGATAATGTGGATTTCTCTGTGGATCATCTGAATGAATTAACAAGCTAATAATTAGTCTAATACCGGTATAAGAGTTACAATTTTGTGGGGGCGTGTTTCGCTGTGGCTGGAAATCTTCCTTTAATTGACATGACGGCATGTTTCCCACATTTTTACATTCTGTTCTCATGCAAGAATTTTGTGAATTAAAGACACTCTAAAACTACTCTCACTCTTGTGAGTCTTACTGGGTGCAGTACTTCAAATTTGGGGGTCAAAGGAAACAAATCAATTACTCATCCAGTTAAGTTACTGAAAATGAAAACGTGGTGTAAATGTACAACCAAGGAATTGGACTACTTGGATATCTTTTTGGCTGTCCCTGTAATATTTGTTCATTTTTGTTCGCAGAGCTGTGACTTGTGGTCCTTGGGCGTAATTATCTATGTGATGCTGTGCGGTTATCCTCCGTTTTATTCCAAGCACCACAGCCGCACCATCCCTAAAGACATGCGCAAGAAGATCATGACCGGCAGCTTCGACTTCCCTGAAGATGAGTGGAGCCAGATATCCGAAATGGCAAAGGACATTGTACGCAAGTGAGTGAGGAAAGCCACTGAAGTGTATAACATTTATTTACTGGTTCATGGGTGTAGGAGATCCAGTTTCACTTAGAAACAGTCATCAAAACAAAAGACCCTTTTAAAGACCATCTGAGCTCGGGTTACTGTCTGCGTAAAGTCGAGCTGCACCAAGTAATCAATAAAATCCAATAATAAATACAATTGGCCTATTCATCAATTCAGTCGATTTTATTATGGATTAGTGGGACTGTGTTATGAAGCATGCTGTGGCAGACTACCTCACTTGGACTCACAGAGAAAACTGTAAAGTATAAACACTATACATTACACTACACTGATGACCTTGTGACATAACTTTTCCTGTGAGTTATATTTCATTTGTTTATGAGAATGGGAGAAACAATGGCAGCACTGGTTGATACCTATATTCTATGTGTTCTTTTGAATTGTCTTACCTTATCCAGTTTTCTGTAGCACATTTCTGGTCATATTTATTGCTCTTTCTGGCCCTAATAGAAAATAATGCGTGCTATTTTGCCCAGAAAGTCATTAGTTTAAGTGACAACTTAATGAGTGAACATGACTGAACACAGTCTCAAACGAATGATTAGTCTACAAGACACACTTTTTTCCACTTCAAAACTTCGTAACGGATTTTGTATGTTTCCTGGCATACAAAATATATTTTAAGTAAATATTGTCAAGTCACAAGGGCATTGGTGGCTCAGTGGTAGGTTTCTCGCCTAGGGCTTGGGTTCGATCCCCAGCCACTAGATGCAGTGCCGGTCCCAAGCCCGGATAAAATGGGAGAGTTGTGTCAGGAAGGGCATCCGGCGTAAAACCTGTGCCAAGTTGTCGTGCAGACCCGTCAGTCAGCTGTGGCGACCCCTCACACACGGAGCAGCCGAAAGATCAATGATTGTCAAGTCACGAAGTCAACATTCTGCTTTTCTGGTTTCCATCCAAGCCGAACACGAGAAGAGTTGAGTCCCTGATTCCAAGCACTGAACAGTCAACCCCATATCTTTTAAAGTCAGTTTAACACACTGAAAGTAGTTCATGTTGTGCTCACACACACACTGCAAAAAAAATTTATTTAACATCAGACCATTTAGAGTGTTCCAGTTAATTAAACTGGGCATATTTATTTTGCATTTATTTTGCAAATGTGTCTGGTTGGAATTGCAAAACAGTGACTTGGGTTCACTCCGAAAAGGTTAAGCACCACTGTATTAACACAGTCACAGCAGTCAGTACAGGTCATAGTTTTTCATTTGCATGCACTAGGCAAAAACGTGGTACCACCTTATACAAGCTAGAAAGCTCTGCAGAAACGGGTATTAAAATATCCTTAACTTTATTTTTGCACAGTTACACACATTACAGATGCATATATTTGAGGTCACAGTCTTCATCATTATTAATTTTGAGAGAGAGACCACCATCAGGGTGAAACAGGCTTCCTTTAAAAGTCCCAAATGTCATTTAAGACTTTTGAATCAGGAGCAATACAGCGTATGTTATTAGTTTTAGATAGACTATTGAATCAGTTTATTCTGTCTTCTTATTTTCAGCTTTTCTGCAGGGCTTTTCACACTGTTGGGGGGGGGAACTGTTGAAAAACACTTGTGAAGTTGTATTTCACAATGTGAAAGACTTCCTTGTATTAAGCATACTCTGAGAGCATACTCGTTTGTTTAACCTGTTTTTGTTCCGTCATATCAGGCTACTGAAGGTAAAGCCTGAAGAAAGGCTAACCATCGAGGGGGTCTTGGCTCACCCCTGGCTTAATTGCACTGAGGCCTTGGACAATGTGCTTCCTTCTGCTCAGATGATGATGGACAAGGTTTGGAATAAATAAAGCATAAAAACACTCTATAAAACATTTTACAAAAAGGGAATGTAATCCTGGGTTAATTACAGGCATTCATTAATAGCATGAAATGTGTGCTTCTTGATTTGTGTGAGCAGGCGGTGGTCGCTGGAATCCAGCAAGCCCATGCAGAGCAACTGGCCAACATGAGAATACAAGACCTTAATGTCAGCCTCAAGCCTCTCAGCTCTGTGAACAACCCAATTCTGAGGAAAAGAAAGCTGCTAGGGTTGGTTTGTGCTTTGCCTCAGTGATAATTAGGTCACCTCATTTTTCAACCAGGATTTAATCAATTTTTATTTGCAGGAATATTTACATAAGAAAACCTGGTATTCATGACATGTTTAACACATTACTAAAAAAAATCTAAACAAATTCCATTCCAAAAGTACAACATAAGGCTGATGTATACACAAATTTGACTTATCTCCTCGGCCATTTCATCTTTTGTTTCCATCCAAATGTCCCTGCACTGTTGTACCTTATTATTTCAGCATCAGACGACGTTTTCTTAGACCCTTGCCAGTCCCCTTTATGGGACTTCCTCTGGCTTTTGTTTGTGGCCTGATGTGATTTTTGTGGTTCTTAATCTTGTTTTGGCGAAGCCATTGCTTTGTTGATTTGGAGGTATGCTCCAGTTCATTGTCATGCTGAAAGGTAATTTAGCAGAACCTTAAGGTTTTGTGTTAAAATTGTTTGGTATTTGGAGTTATACATGATTCCTGCCACCCTGATTAAACCCCCAGTTCCAGCTAAAGAAAAGCAGCCCTAAAACACAATGCTGCCACCACCATGCTTTATTCTGAGAATGATGTATTTTGGTGATGTGCTGTGTGTTTTTATACAAAACATGAAAATTTAATACAACCGATGTTTTTGTTTGTTACTATAGTACAAAGCCTAATGATGGCTTCTTCATTAATGACCCTGAAAATGGAGCAGAAGACTCTAATGTGGCTCTGGAAAAACTGCGGGATGTGATTGCACAGTGCATCCTGCCACAGGCTGGTGAGTTGGCTAAATACATACACAAATCAGTAGCATATGTCACACTTACTTTATATGCTTGTTCACTCTGATTGTTAACAGGGGAAAATGAGGATGAGAAGTTGAATGAAGTGATGTATGAAGCGTGGCGTTTCAACAGAGACTGCAAGCTCCTCCGTGATGGCCTGCAGGGACTGAACTGGGATGGTAAGTGTTCAATAATAATAATAATAATAATACGTTGAAGGAGCTGTTAATCATAATTAATTGTAGCAACTTCTTTATATGCGACTGTAGGCATTGATGCTTTTTGAATGCACTTGACTGTGAACAAACATTGTGTTTGTTTTTTCTGCTCTCTCAGGTAGGGCTTTCTCCGACAAAGTGGATCGCTTGAAATTGGCAGAGATTGTGAAACAGGCTATTGAAGAAAAGACAAACTTGGAAGACTCCCAATAGAAAGTGCTGCTTTTTTATTTCCTTTTGTACTGTTTATTATAATTGTTCTTAAGCAAATAACTGTAAAGTGTAATTTTATGTAAATTGAAGCGCATATTTTCCCCCTTCCATGGACACGCTCGCAAGCCTGTTGTACAGCTGTAGATAACGCCAAGTTGTTGGTATGATTACTTTTTTCTACAGACGACAGTGATGATACATTTCAAAAAGATTATTTTTGTTTTTGCAAGGAAAAATACCAACTGAGGCAGTAGCCCTTTGTAATTCATTGCAGAGATTTCTTTTTATTTTTTGTTTTAATGACGCTCGCAAGTCTATTTATAAGAAAAAGTATGTTGTTTTACCACAATGCTTAAAAAAGTCAAATGAACATATGGAGGCTTCTTTAAAAAGGTTGCGGTGGGGGGGGTTTGAACAGACGTTTAACTGCAATTAGATATCATTTCATATCACATCATATCATATAACAATGATATGATATATTAAATATGTAATAAATTACAATGCTAAATCTTTTGTGTCCTTTACAGCCCAAAATCTTTAACCAAGTTATGTCACGCTAGCATTATTCTTCATTCATATCAACTCATTTTTCGCTCAACTCCAGTAGTTTACTCCCTTTAGTTCAGTTCATACATGGCCGTTTGGTGACTTATGACTTAAAATTGCGGCCTTCATCAGCTGTGTCCGTGAAAAACAAGTAAATGCTGTATCTCGTTTGACCGTCTAAGCTGGAAGTACATTTGACTTGCACTAAATGAACTGTTTTTCTAATTTTCCTAAAGCATCAGGGTCATAATCTCAATTGGTTAATTGGAGTGTGTTCATACAAATCAAACATCTTATGACCTGAACAACTGTGTAACATGTGACCTGTGTAGTTATGTGTATAACATTCATTTGAAGTCTTAATAATTTTACAGAAGATGCCACATGGAGCCCGGTTTAGTCTCCAAACCAGAACGTATGCCCAAGTAATTCCTCCATCGAGAGAGGCCTGTTCAATTATCTTAGTTGCACCTGGCAAATGTGGATATCACTGTATTACTAAAATAATTCATTCATTCAAGACTTATTAACTAGGCCTGATAATTCAGCTGCTTTCAGGGTCATTATATGAAAGCCAAATCATAATGTCATAAAGATTTTGATTCTTACACTTTATTTGAACAAACTTACAGAAAAAAATTGTACGTAAAGAAATATAACAGCGTTGTATTAATCATCCAAACTGCTTTTTTATTACCTAGGTGATATCACCTAAAAATATTGCAAGAAATTACATTAGATTTGTTGTACCAACACATCCCCAAATAATACTAATGATAGGATTTAGCACGCTCCCTTCTTTGGATAACAGATATTTTGTTCTATAACCATGTCATAGAATATGTGTTAACTTCATTGCTAAATAGATGCCTTCCTACAGTTATGGGCCACAAACACAGTGCAGTCTACCTTAACGCTTTACTATGTTATTTAATTTGCAGTGTTCTTTAAATGACAGTAAACAGTTTTGTAGTATCAAAAGCTGTTGAGTTGAACCCAAAGATATCACATGCCCTGCGTATGTGCTGATTGCTCAGTAAGACGTGTAGCAATGCACCTGGAGAAACGTTCGGAAAATGAGTTGAAAGATCTTCTGTATGTAGAACAAAACTGCTGAGCCATAGTCAGATTGCCTTATGCCTAGCCCTTTGCGATCCACATCAAAACAAAAGCATCATAAAGCTAGTGGCCTTTTTTTAAAGCAACTTGCCATCTAAACGTGGCAATATTATATTCTCTCTGAATTAGTCTGAAAGGCCTTGTGTCTGTATTAGGTTTGCTACTACAAACAAGACCCTTGTGTTTCTAGAGCTTCCAGTTTTTATTGTATTTTAATTTATTTGACTTCCTACCCTTTTATGATGTGGCACATGAGCACTTACTGTCATTTCATGATGGAACACATGTAGATCTGTACCTCAGACAGTATTTTTTGTGGGGGGGGGGTTGTTCTGAACATACTGAAATATTTGTATTAAAGGAATTCCTTGCTAAAAATTGAAAATGTGTTTATGGTTTGTTTATCATGTTCTAGCCTCTTTTAGTTCCTCAGTAGTTCTATGTAGCACAGGAATCCTGAGGTTTAATCTGACTTGCTGCTTTTAAAAATTAGAACCAAACCTCACCAAATGCTACTGGTTGCACTTGTAATATTAGAGGTGCTTTTTATTCTGGAAAACTGCCATAGACTGGGCCAATCAGTGGCACTGTCTTTACAAAAAAAAAACAACTGAACCCGTTAACATAAACAGAGTTCTTGGAATCAAGTTGCCTGGTCCCTATTTAATGGAACACCATGTTGACTTTATTGATGAAAAGTAAAGACATGATACAAGACCAGGGCCCTAACGGGACATTGCCGGCATTGAACATCCTATTCAGAAGTTTCTCACTAGAACAATACAGTAGTCTGCTCTGCTTAGTGGGCTCATAGATAGTCCATGCATGTCACGCATAAGGCTGAAGCAATCAACTGGGGGGAAAAAAAGAAAAAGTGATCTCTAGTGAATTTGCTCAAAGGCCAGGTTGTGCAAAGATTCTTAAACCATGGACTAGATCCCAGAGAGGTGAGGATGGGGTAGAATTGTGATTTGTTGCTCTTGCTATAAATATCATGACAAATTGATCCACGGTGAATGGGCTGAATTTATTTCAAACCTTGTGTCTTTGTTAAACCATATTTCAGTGGCTGGGTAATGGGGCAGAAGGGAAATGGCTGAATGATGAGGAGGAGCAGACTCCACTCCTGACCTTCAAAAGCAACCATTCCTGCCTCACTGAAAAAGTTCCTGAAGTGGTTTCCTATGGTTTAACTGGACTTTCACTAGATCCTTCGTTAAGCAAACCAAATTATGAATGACCCCTGTCCAGGCAAAAAAAAAAAAAAAAAAGCTTTGTCAAGGTTAGGTTTCTGAATATAAGTTGAATCAGTGCCACTGTCTAAAGTAAAATTAGTAAAATCCACCTAGCAAGGGGGCATTTGAAGGAAACATTGATATGGATGCTATTTAGGGAACCAACTATACAACGAAACTAGTCCATTTAGGAGAGAACTCGCACAACCAGTAGAAGGGGAAACTAGGCCGTTGAGTTACTTGTATTACTGCAAGACAGGAAGGATTCCAAAGCTTTAATGTCAGATTATAGATGTGCGAGTACATGAAAAAGAAAATCTAATGTGAGCAGAATAATAATGATGTGTGTCTCTAGGCATGTCTGTTGGTATAAGAGCACAACATTTATGCATAAGGTAAGAAGAAGTAGAAGTCTTGTTTCAAAGAAATCATACATTCATTTAGAAATACTGGTTAAAATCAGTGATCTGAAATTATATATTCAGGCTACTACAACTGTAATAGTTTTTCATTTCTTCAAGTAGCCATAGTAAATTTTCTAGTTACTGGCAGGCATCATAGCTAATCAGAAGAGACTGAGTGAGTGTGTGAGTGCTTGTAAAAGAGAAAAACTAGAAGTGGGGAAACTAAAAGGATTTAAGACTGATCAGTTTTTATCTCTACATTTCATACATTTTCGATAGTTGCGTATACATATTACGTTTTATAAACAGTAAGGGGGAAAAAACAAAAACTTTATATCTGTCCTCTACCTGTGTGTTCATCCTATACAAAAAAGCATTTTCACATGCAATCAAAGTAATTTTGTGATCCACTAATAACTGAGTGCGGTGCTCTCCGTCCATAACTCATACAAGCCATACGTGCAGTAAAAATGTTGAGTAAATAATACATGCTGAGGAATAAACTTAGTTATTTTTAAATTGCAAATATTGCATGATAGGGATTGTGTGTATATACAGTTCTGGGAAAAAAATAAGAGTCCACTGCCCAATCTCCAGATTTGAAACCTACTGAAAACCTCTGGAATGTCATCAAGAGGAAGATGGATGGTCATAAACCATCAAGTAAAGCTGAGCTGTTTGCTTTTTTTTGCAAAAAGAGTGGTATAAAGCCACCCAACAGCTAAAGAAAAGAAAAGAAAAACTGGTGGAGAGCATGGAGCCAAAACACATGCAAATCGGGGTTATTCCACCAAATACTGATTTCTTAATGTTATTTAGGCAAAGCATTAACACAATTTTGTTTTATTTGAGTTATTAAAGCTCTGCGAATACTGCATGATCTTGGGTTAGGAGAAATATTGTCAGCAGTTCACAAAAAATGAAACAAATACAATACATGCACCTGTAAGAAAAAAAAAAGAGACCTGTGGTCTCTTATTTTTGTCCAGAGCTATATATACATATATATACACTATATTGCCAAAAGTATTCGCTCACCCATCCAAATAATCAGAATCAGGTGTTCCAATCACTTCCATGGCCACAGGTGTATAAAATCAAGCACCTAGGCATGCAGACTGTTTTTACAAACATTTGTGAAAGAATGGGTCACTCTCAGGAGCTCAGTGAATTCCAGCGTGGAACTGTGATAGGATGCCACCTGTGCAACAAATCCAGTCGTGAAATTTCCTCGCTCCTAAATATTCCACAGTCAACTGTCAGCTGTATTATAAGAACGTGGAAGTGTTTGGGAACGACAGCAACTCAGTCATGAAGTGGTAGGCCACATAAACTGACGGAGCGGGGTCAGCGGATGCTGAGGCGCATAGTGCGAAGAGGTCGCCAACTTTCTGCAGAGTCAATCGCTACAGACCTCCAAACTTCATGTGGCCTTCAGATTAGCTCAAGAACAGTGCGCAGAGAGCTTCATGGAATGGGTTTCCATGGCCGAGCAGCTGCATCCAAGCCATACATCACCAAGTGCAATGCAAAGCGTCGGATGCAGTGGTGTAAAGCGCGCCGCCACTGGACTCTAGAGCAGTGGAGACGCGTTCTCTGGAGTGACGAATCGCGCTTCTCCATCTGGCAATCTGATGGACGAGTCTGGGTTTGGCGGTTGCCAGGAGAACGGTACTTGTCTGACTGCATTGTGCCAAGTGTAAAGTTTGGTGGAGGGGGGATTATGGTGTGCGGTTGTTTTTCAGGAGCTGGGCTTGGCCCCTTAGTTCCAGTGAAAGGAACTCTGAATGCTTCAGCATACCAAGACATTTTGGACAATTCCATGCTCCCAACTTTGTGGGAACAGTTTGGAGCTGGCCCCTTCCTCTTTCACCATGACTGTGCACCAGTGCACAAAGCAAGGTCCATAAAGACATGGATGACAGAGTCTGGTGTGGATGAACTTGACTGGCCTGCACAGAGTCCTGACCTCAACCCGATAGAACACCTTTGGGATGAATTAGAGCGGAGACTGAGACCCAGGCCTTCTCGTCCAACATCAGTGTGTGACCTCACAAATGCGCTTCTGGAAGAATGGTCAAAAATTCCCATAAACACACTCCTAAACCTTGTGGACAGCCTTCCCAGAAGAGTTGAAGCTGTTATAGCTGCAAAGGGTGGACCGACGTCATATTGAACCCTATGGATTAGGAATGGGATGTCACTTAAGTTCATATGCGAGTCAAGGCAGGTGAGCGAATACTTTTGGCAATATAGTGTATATGGAAAAAATATAATATATAATTAATTAATTACAAATAATAGTTGTGGGCAGCATGGTGGTGCAGTGTGGTGTCACTACCTCACATGACAAGAGGTGGACTCTGTACATCAAACTGTTCTAAAATCTGAACAAGTGTGCAATAATCTGCCGTGGTGATGAGAAAGGTAAGAAGAGAATAGTCAGAATGGTTTGACCTAACCGAAAGGCTCAGAATGTACAACATGCCTTGGCAAAACCTTGAGAAGAATGTGTTACTGCAAGAGACCACATCAGGTTCACTGGCCACTGACCTCAACCCACCTGACCACCTTCGGGATGAACTGACTGCACCCAATGCCTCCTCCGTCAAAATCATCAATGCTTTTCTGTCTAAATGGGCAAAACCCCAAAGCCATGTTCTAAAATACAATGAAAAGCAAAATGTAGAGAGTGATGAGGGTGTATGTCATTAACACAGCATGGATGATTTAAATCTGGTATGAGATGTTCAACAGGCACATATGGCTGTGACAGGCAGTCAGGGGTCCACAAACAGTTGACCATATAGTGTATACAGTCCCGTTACGGTACGTTCGCAGGGGACTGTAAATATCAAGAAGGTTTTTTTCACTTCTTAACATTTGTTTTAAAAAAGCAGAGGGAAATGAAGAATAAAAACTGCGTCTCCTTTAAAAGGATGTGGAACTTTAAAGCACAGCGAGGAGCCAACCCTGGCCGGCTCACGTGAATCATGCCGTAGCACCGCCGCTCGGCTTCCGACGTGATCTTGTTCACTTCCTGTAAATAGTGCGCTGCACTCTAGTCGCATTTAGAAAAAGAAAACTTTAAAATAATCCAACAATTAAATGTCACACGTGTCTTGATATTGTATTTTATTTGATGCTGCATGAACTAGCGTGTAGACATTGACATTTATATTTTTTAAACGTTTTGAGCGAAACACGACTGATAAACAAAAAAAAAATGTACGCCTGTTTTGTGTATATATCCTTCCGCTAGTTTTTCGTGTCTTTTTCAGACTGTTTAGGTCTATGTCTTTCACAGGCAGACATCTCCGGGGAACTGATAAAATTATCCAAATAATTTGTAGTGTTGATCTAGCATATATGGATAATCGACATCTCTTTCAATGAGAATAAGCGTTTGATTTTAAGGTGACGACAAGAAGAAAAGAAAGCTAGCTGAGCTTGCCTAGTAGCAGTCACTGTCCAGGTTGGAATAATCAGCCCTAGCAACAGCAGTGGGGCTAGCAGGCTAACATCAGCGAGCCGTTGCTAGTTAGCTTTACTCTGTTTGACTTTTAAAGCATTTTATCCTCTGTAGTTTTGCCGTTGGATATATTTCCCAAACCGTTTGAATAGTCTGCTCAAAGACTCGTTTATGGGATAATCATGTCAATGAAGCAGACAGGCGGTAATCGCAAACCGGGCAGCAGTAGCAGTAGCGGGGCCGCAGCGGCCTCAGGAGCCGGGGGATGCGCAGGAGCTGCTGTAGGACGACACGGTTTAACCAGGTGAGTACACTGGAACTACGAGCTGTGTGTGCTTGATTTATTAGTCACGAATTAAACATTTTTAGATAATATGACTGTCAGATGTCTAACACACACACTGTCATGTTAAAATGCGGAGCTGTTGGTGTCTGCGGCAGTGCAGTAGCTGGTAACTAGCTGGTTAGCTTTGCCTAGGCCGTGCTGGGAGAGTGAATGGGGTAGGGGGCTTGGTTTTGGTTATACTCTTCTCTGTTTTTGGGGTTTGGGGGGAAACACCGTCAGGGTAAAAAAACAAACATTGGAGTTGAATGTTTGGCAAATAAAACGCTGAAAAGAAGTCGGTGATCCTGACTAAGCCGTGTCCTCTGTCTGCCGGCCGGTTTGTCTTGATGAAGTCGGAGGATTTCTCTGTAGAGTAAAAGCCTGGAAGTCGTCTTGTCCTGCATTTACCTTCTTATTTTACTCTCCGGTAATCAGCTGTGAATTGATTGTTTAATGATCTGCTAAGGGCGTCCAAACTAGAGCTAACGCTGTTTCTCCACATTACAGCACTGACCTTTAACACGCTTAAACTAGCAGGTTAGTGAGTTACGTTCTCTTTCCGCAAAACCACGTGCGTTTAAATAATAAACAGCTTCGTCGTTTCGTCAGTCGTATTAGTGCAGCAAGCGAGGCGAAGGGTAGCCTTTTAGAACGGGAAACTAGATGCTAGCCTATAGCTGGCTTTAAAAAAATCTCATTTAAATTATGATCTTCACTTTTAAGAATCCTTTCTGTGCCAGCTTTTGGTCAGATGATTTGGACTTTGCAGGTGATTTGAATGTAATAAGGAAAGTAATCTGTGATGCATATGAATGTCATTTGCAACTTCGCATTATTATTTTTACTGCCCGTATCTAGACAGGTCCTTCCTTCTTGTGCAACCCCGTGCCGCAATCTGCTTCGCAATTGGCTAATCATGACCCGCCCACTGTGCTGTGATTGGCTAGTCCGTTTTATTGCTGGTGAGAACAAACGAACGAACTAGCTACTTCCATGACGGTGGGCGTGGTTTGTCGGAATACGGGTAGGAGACACAGCACGCTGGTTTTCCATTGTAGTAGGCGTTTCAGCTGTCGGCGTCCGGTCATACCATCACAAGACAAACGATCCGGAGGCCAAAGTCAGGAGAGTCAACCTTTAGCAGTGCAACATTTATAGTAAAAAACAAAACCTCAGTCAAATATTACATTTGCTCCAAGTATGTTCTTTGGTTGCGTGACTGTTGAAGTGGCCATTCTGTTCAGTCTTTTGGGCTTGTGGTCACAAATACAACAGTATATACATGTGAGAGCCTGGGGGAAGGCTTCACATGGAATAAATGTACCATTTTCTACTATGCAGAGCTTTAAAATCTACCGAAACACTGTCCCTTTTACACAAGCCTTAATCAGAAGAATCTGAGCATTTTAATGTCTGCGAGTGTAAAGGGACAGGCGAGCTCTCCAGAGGGTGGTGTGATCAGCTGAGCGTACCATCCGCACTGAGCTCCCTGACCTGCAGCTGATCTACAGCAAGCACTGCTGGACCAAGGCCAGGAAGATAGTGAAGGACCTCAGCCATCTGAACAATGGACTCTTCTTCTGTGTTGCGGTCAGAGAAGTGCTCCTTTTCACTGAGAGAATGAGGAGGAGCTTCTTCCCTCAGGCCATTCAGACCCTCAACCAGGAGAACACCTAGAGCTTTTCTGGACTTGTCTCATAACACCCACTACCTCAGCTCAGTCTGCAAAACTGATATACATTGCAAACATTTTGCACTTTATAACAATACTATATTCAGTTCATTAACAACCAGTCATTGTATCCACCTGCTATATTTTGTCTATTTATTTTTCAATCTCATATATTTTACAGCAAATTCCATTTATTTCCTTATTATTCTATTTATTTCTAAATATTTTTAAAAAATATTTTAATTCTAGTTTTGACTTTCTTTTGCCCATTATAAAAATCATTTCTCTTCATGTCATACTGTGTAGGATTGTGTATGTGACCCAAAATTGTGTCTTGAACAAGTTTCCCATAAACAAACTACGCGCATCTCTCTGCATTAGCAGCTACTTTGCGTTAAATCGGGGTGCTTGTGTGGCCATGCTTGTACGTTTTGCTGCACATTAATTCTCCACCACGTTGTTGTGGATGTGTTTGCTCTTCAGAAAGCTCATTTTTCAGAACAGTTTGATTTGATACCTCACTTTAAGCGTGAGTTTTCTTAGACTCCTGTGGGATTTCGGTATTCTCAGTGCTGCAGTAGGAATCAGGAAGATCTGGTCTGAGATGGTACAAGTGACCGACAGAACAGTACATAAATGAATTTCATTAAAAATGTAAAAAAATAAATAAATAAATCCCAATGAATTTTAGCTATATGAGCACTAATCAGTTTCTGAGTTAAAGTGACCCTGAAATCAAATTAGCTGTTTTGAGGCTTTGTGTATCCATCCAAAGTTGTTTTTTTTTTTTTTTGGACACCAATAAAGTAAAAACAAAACACACAGTTTTGGAAATATTCTTAGTTTAATTATACACCAATCAGGCATTACATTATGCCTAATATTGTGTTGGTCCCCCTTTTGCTGCCAAAACAGTCCTGACCCATCGAGGCATGGATTTCACCAGATCCCTGAAGGTGTGCTGTGGTATCTGGCACCAATATTTTAGCAGCAGTCCTATAAGTTGCAAGGTGGGGCCTCCGTGGATCGGACTTGTTTGTCCAGCACACCCCACAGATGCTCGATTGGATTGAGATCTGGGGAATTTGGAGGCAGGTCAACACCTCAAACTCATTGTTGTGCTCATCAAACCATTCCTGAACCATTTGCGTGTCATGCTGTACTTTAGCAGCTTGTTAGCCACATACATGGATCTTTACTGTCATTTTAACAGTGAACCTTCCCACTTGACCATGTTTCCCTTTCCAATCGTCCACTGGTTGAGAAAAAATGATCCATTTTAAAGAGTGTGGACTTTGTGCAAGTTGGCAGTTGATAGGCACTTTGAGTGTTTGAGTGACATGTCATAGGTCATCTTTCTGCCTGTATACCTTGTCGCAGCTTCTCCATCAGACAGTCAGTCTCTTCTCCCTGTGATGTCCTCACTGCTCTCCATCAGCACACTGACCTCAGCTCAAATGCATGACATAATTCCAAAATCACGTGGCATTGTTGTCCTTGTTAAATTGGATAAGTGTCAGCAAACACGGAGGTGATAAAAATCCTCCACAGTAAAAAAAAAAAAAAAAAAAAAACCCACTTGCTTTTGCTTTCTTCATAATTGGTTAGTTTGCTAAGCTAGTGTCAGTGTTTATCTGTTGGAGATCAGTGCAAAAGCTTCATCACACCGTAAATACCTGTTTCAAAGGAAAATCTGTCATTATACACAATAAGAAATAGCTTTCAAATCAATGTTTTTATAACATTTAGTTTGTCCTTCAGTGTGAATGCTGCAGTATGAACTAACATCAGGGAAGGTTTCCCCCCTCAATCCTTACACTTTCAGAACACAGCTTTAGGTAATATTTAACAGATAGATAAGTGATATTTAAAATCCTGTTTCTCATGCAGTAGTGGAAATCTAAACATGTTTAAACGTGTATTATTGATGCACTTTCTCTGTGTAAAGCCACCTTGTGTGCATCAGGTTTAAAAATGAGCATTTATTAAAGTGCCTTCAACCAGCAAGAGTGTTTCTGGGGGTGACCCCCTCAGTAGTGTTGTTTGAACATGAGTGTGTGACTATTCTCATCTCCATATTTGGCCAGTTTGCTAAGCCACTGTTGAGTTTCGAGGCAGTGGGTAGTGTGACTACTGGCTGCTGTGGAAATCGGTCAAGTCCTTAGACACAATCGCTCCTTAACTTTCAGTTTCAGAAGCAAATACGGAATCAAATCCCCGCTCTTTTATTTCTAATGTACAGTACATGCACAGGCGAGCAGGGTGATTCCTGTTAATAAAATAAACCTTTATGTGTAAAAAGCTGGCTTCTTGGCTGTAAGGGTTTTATATGCATTTAGTGGTGATGAGTGTTGCAGTGATGTGACGGTATCTCTACTGTTGTCGCTTTCTTCAGATTGATTGATTAAAAATCTCTTTTTACCAGTTCAGTGAACTGCAAATTCCTAGGCATCAAATCCACCAGTTTATACACGTGATCTGTTTTGTGCCCTCAGGGATTGGACGTTGTACCTGTTTTATTCGGTCAGTCCTAGGGAAAGTCTTATGTTTATTACAACAGTCATTATTTCACATCATATTTCATTATTTTGTAGCTGATGCTCTTTGTAATGGCTGGATCTGTGGATCTCTGGATCTGTGTAATGGCTGGATGTGTGTCTTCAGTGAGATTTACCTGAATGTCAGCTGAGCTTTATGCAGACATGTCTGTTGTTTTGTGGTACAGTGAAGCGAATTGCTTTCTTTGCCAGCAGAGATTGGCCTGACCACAGCACATTCAAGTATCTGATTAATTGCTGTTTGAAAGTGTTAATGTATTGCCTGCTTCATACTATTCTCACTCCATCTCCAACTTTCTACGGTCACTCAGCAGGAGGAACATTTATCTTATCTGGCTAAAGTGAGTTACAGTTTAGACTGGATAGAGCTGAGCAGTTCAAGGCTAAGTGGCCTGCACAAGGGCCTAAAGTCGCAGCTGGGATTTGACCTCATGACCTTTCTGATCTGTAACCAAGTGTTTTAACCCTTGAGCCTCCACTGCCAAATCACTTTGCGGATACGAAATGCTGTTGTAAGGTTTGTCTGTGTTGGTGCAGAGACGGGGTTTATGGGTAGTGTGGCTGAAGTGTAATAACAGGCTCACCTAAACACCTACAACATGCTAATCAAGTCAGTGGTCAAGAAGCTTTTAGTGCCATTTTCACTATATATAGCTGGTGCAGTACACAGTAAATGAAACATTACTCCAGGCCGTGGTACTACATTAAATGACAATGAACTACAGACTTAGTAAAAAACTGACACAGTTTCATGTGTGCAAACCTGTGCAAATAGTACAGACAGGAGGGCGTGCAAAACAAGACTGTACAATACATGTCAGTAGTGTCTACAGAACAGTGCTGACCACTATACAGTTTGTGGAGTACAGGTAAAGATGCTTTGGTTGTAAACATATGGCATTTGATATCAAAAGTGAATATAGCATTTTAAATTTTTATTTGCTTTAACTTTATTTATATTTAGTTTATTTAGATGTGTTAAAAGAACAAACATTGGGCTTAGCCAATAAAATGATTTGGAATGTCTTGAAAAAGAAAGAAACCACTGATTTACTGGGCAACAGACACCGAAAAGGTCAGCCAAAGAGAACAGCAGCAGCTGATGACGGAAACGTTGTGAACAAAAACCCAAAAACAATAGTCAGTGACGACAACCTCCACAAGACAGAAGTGAAATTATCATAATCCATCATTTAAACAAGACTTTGAGCGGAAATGTAGATGCCATACCACCACCACCACCACTCATCAGCAGACACGAGAGTTCTGCGACCAGGATTATACTCTACCAAAATGTGAAGAAGGAAAGGATCTGCTCATGATCCAAAACACACAAACTCATCTGTGAAACATGGTGGAGGTGGTGTCCCGGTATGAGCTTGCATGGCTGCTGCTGGAAAACGTTTATTAATCTTCACTGATGATGTACCTCATGATGGTAGAACAAAATGAATACAGAAGAATTCGTTCTGCCTGCAAATTTACAGAGAAATGCATCAAAATGAATTAGGAGGAACTTCATCATGTAGCAAGATGATCCAAAACACACTGCTGACTCAACAAAGTACTCACTTCACCAGGGGAAGAATGTGGAAGACTTTAGACTGGCCAAGTCAATCACCAGACCTAAAGGAGACAGGAGGAAGAGACCTCCCCAAAACAAACAACAAACGAAAGAGACTGGAATAGAAGTTTGGAAGAGAATCACAAAAGAAGAAACCAGGAATGTGGTGATGTCAATGACGTGAAGGTCTGATACTGTTGTAGCGAACAAGGGATATGAAACCAAATATTACGTATCGTGTTGTTTAACACAGGTAGATGTTTAAAAAAATGTCTTTGGTGTTTAATACAAATACTCTTCCAGTAGTTTCAGGGGGAACTGTAACAGACCCTCCCACTGCCTCACATGGTCACAAATGCATGGACCCTGAAACATAAACCAGTATTTAGCCTGCAGTCAGCTGCTTTGTGGGCATGCCACTAAAATGCAGTCTAGTATGTGAGTTAAGTTGCACAGTATGGCCGAAAGTATGTGGAAAGCTGACCATCATGTCTATAGGTGTTCCTACCCCAAACTGCCGACAATTGTATAAAATGTGTTTGTATGATGTAGCATTATATAATTTTCCACTGGAACTGAGAGACCTCAAACATGTTCCAGCAAATTGAAATTGGCTTAGTGCCTGAAATAATGATGTGAAATAAATCTTGATGTTGAGACAAATCATATATTCCCTTTTAATAATCAGTGGGACCAAGTCATTTACACACGATGCCAGAAAGTGCACTCAAGACTCTCTCACAAATTTTGAGAGAAAATTAACCAAAGTGCTCATTGTGTCAGAATCCACTGCCCATTAAAGATATTTTGCTGGACTTTTACCCTTTTGAGGGGCTTGTTTTATTCTGTTGATTTATGAAAAGTTTTTTAACCAAGTAAATCCAGGAGAGGAAAACCTCATCTTAAACAGCTTATTTAGTTTTACTTTTGAGTAACTAACCTCAGTTCTTGACTTTAACATAGCCAAAGAAGCTGGCATGGTGTTAAAGGTAAGAAGAAAAACGTTCCAGTATGACTGCACCTGTGCACAAACCAGGCTCCATGAAGACAAAGTGTGTTAAGGTTGAAGTGTCCTGCACAGAGCCTTCACTGAACACCCCCTGACCTTACCAAATGAGCAAATCCCCACAACCATGCTACAAAATCTATTGGAAAGCTATCTTCAGAGAATAGAGCTTAATATAACAACAAAGTGGGACTAAATTTAGCATGTGATGGTAAAGTGTCCACAAACCATTTAGGTCATGTAGGGTACGTTCATTTTTTTTTTTTTTTTTTTTTGCTTGGTTGTTCACGTGTTTCATTCAAACTGAAGTTTTCACACTTCTGACTAGAGCTGGGCGATTCATCGTATTTATCAGTTAATTCGAATTTATGGTTATGTCGATGTTGAAAAAACGAAAATCGATTTTCTGATTTCACTTTGGTTTGGCAGAGCGAGCTTCCGTAGTTCTGCGACGCAAAGAGCTTGTTTCTAAGAGAGGCGCGGTCTCTTCAGTCGGATTGAAGAACGCGCTGAAAGACGGGGAAGAGCCGAAAGTCTGCCCGCATTTTCTTATGAAATTTAAAAGGGACTGAGACGATCACGAATTTGTGTAGAGTTTATGGAGAATTCTTCGATAGAAATGTTAAAAATGGCCTAGCGACGAAAACGGCGGCAGACTTCAGCTCTTCCCCGTCTTTCAGCACGTTCTTCAATCCGACTGAAGAAACCGCGGCGTCGCAGACCGAGGATCAGAGGACGTGTGTGTGTGATCAGAAAGACTCGTATTTGGCTTGTTCAGTACTCAAATGTTATACACATCTATGCAATACAGTGGAATGCTGCAATAAGTTTACCTATACCCTGTTTATTTTATTTATTTATTTATTTATATTTTTTATATTTTTTACTATTATACTCTCATTGGGGGCGGAGTCCCCCTTACATGAAAATCCCAAAAGTAATTTTGCACTTTGCACTTTTAGTCCAAATTAGCAGTTCATATGTTTGGTTATACTGTTTTTGCTCAAATAAAAAAAAAAAAAAAAAATCTATTCTATAGTCTCTAGTGTTTTATTAAAAATTTTTTTTAAAGAAAAATAATCGTTTACAATCGAAAATCAAATTTTGTTTTAAAAAATCGGAGATTCAATTTTTTGGACATATCGCCCAGCTCTACTTCTGACCTGCATACACCAACTGTACAATCTGCACAATACACTCTTACATAGCCTCTTTAACAGTACTGACATGGTAGTGTGTGGTTTGGACGCTGCCCATGTAATTGTTAGTGCGCAATATTCCTGAAATATTATGGGAATAAAACAATTACAGAGAAAAATGAGAGCATCAGAGTTAGAGTTCCAGATGAGAGAGTAAAACCTCACAACAAGAGCTTGTCTTTTAACACAAAACCCCTAGAATGTGAACTTGTTGCCTAATGTTAGCCAGCTAGCTCAGTATAAACCGTGAGAGAGTTACTCTGTGTGCTGCACACATCCTTTTACTCCTCATAGTGTTGCTTTCAGCTGAGAGCCGTTGTGTTACGCCACACACACACAAGTCCTTTAGAGTGCCTGGTCTCTTGCTGAGTGTATTTTGTTGTTAACATTAGGCTTTAGGTAACTTCAGTGGGCTCTGTGTGCTCTGGATCCATGTTTAAGCTGCACTGCTTTCTCCAGTGGGTAGTGGGGATTTTAGATACAGCAGAAAATTCCATCACAATTATATCATTGACTACCGAGCCCAGAAAAGGAAGACGATGCTTAGCATGAGCATTGGTACTGTTTGTGTTTCTAATAACATTTTCATGGCTCTGTGTTAAATCTTAACAACACAAAAAGGAAGTCTAAATAATTAACAGTTTCCTTGAATAGTAGTATGCCAAATATCTGAAGCAAAGCCTGAATATTTGCCTTTTGACTTGATGCATAAGCTGCCACATGAACAATGGTCCAAGAGCTGTTGCATTCTTGTCATGTATGTGAAACACATTGTGATTTTATGACCTTGTAAGAAATGTAATGTGCACTATTATGCCATACAAATGTTTTGATTAATTGGTAGATTAAAGCTTTTTGCTGCTTTTGTGCAGGGGACGCAACAGCGCCAAAACACACTCTACACCAGTAAGTCCAAAGACCCCCCAAGTGTGACTTAATAAAACTCAATACAGTATATTCATGGTAGCATTGTCTGCAGCACTAATTACTTCCTCCTTCTGTTTTAGGTGGCCTTCAGTGGTGTTTATGCAAATATGAGGATGGTTCACGTCTTAACTTCAGTGGTGGTATGTATAAAAGACACATTCATTTTTTTCAGATTGATTTCTTGCATTGAATGATGCACATTGATTAAATGAGGTGCTATTCTTAAATGTAGGTTTTAAAATGTTAATTTATGTACAAAAGACAAAGTGTTTAAGATGGTGTTATCAATTTACTTATCATACAGGGAGCCAAGTGTGAACTTAACGTGAAAAATGGAACAGTTTACGAGGGTGTCTTCAAAACGTACGGCCCAGAGGTACAGACAAATACATTAACCTGTATATGCAGCTTTGAAATACCAAAAGGTTTCTATATGGATGTCTTTCTTCTTATTCTATTACTACTACTTCTTTTTATTATTATTATTATTATTGGTTGATACAGTCAGGACAGTGTAGAGAAGGTAAATTTTGACTGTGTGTATGTGTGTGCACGCATCTGTAGTGTGATCTGGTCCTGGATGCAGCCCACAGGAATAGCGCAGATCTGAACGTGAGCCCTCGACGTGAGGACATTGTCGAGAGCATCATCTTCAAGGCCTCAGATGTCGTGGTGGTGCATTTTAAAGACGTGGACCTGAGCTATGCCAAAAAAGGTGAAACCAAATGTTGTATGCTGAAACCTGCTGTGATTGCTGTCATGCCTCTGTGAGCGTTTCATTACTCTTGCCCTACAGTATGTGGAGGAGTGTTGAGTCGTGGTAAATGAAAAGGATGCCTAATTTAAAATGCTTTTGTGGTGTGTGGAAGAGCTGGGATGAGAAGCATAATGTGATGTTAGACAGATGATGGACAGGCTGCCATGAAGCTGTGCTAGTTGCATTAATATGGCCTGGGTCCAACTTATCTACACTCTCTACTATCTACATTTTTCCCTACTGGAAAAATGTTGCAGGAGCGCAGCACTGTGCCACTATATTGTTCTATATAGTCAATCTATAACATTACCATAGGTTGGTATTAATAATGTTTCTGAACGTTTGTCCCAGTGCTGCGTAATAAATACACAGAACAAACATACCATGTGTAAATCAGAGAAACTGGAATTTCTTCATTATTAGAACAGGAAATTGAACAGTTTCTATGGGCGGCACTGCACAAAACATTTCACTTCAATTCAGTTTTATTTGTATAGCGCATTTAACAGTGGACCCAAATTTATCCCCAATAAGCAAGTCTGAGGCAAAGAAAAAACTCCCTGAGACATGAGCCTACCCTAATGTATCAGTCAAAAGGCCATTCATTACTTATTCTTGGATATATTTGGATGTGAACAGCAATGATGGGAAAATATAAAGTGCATTAATTCCATTTTCTATTATTTATGAAAACCTTATTTATGCAAGTCAGTATTACAGCTAAAATATTTACAGAAGTCTTGCTGTCTGTACAGTTGGGGTTTTTTGTGACTTTCTATAAAAAACATTCCCATTGTACCTTATTGTTTCAGAATACTTATAAAGGTTTACACGTTAACATTACTGTACTAACTCTTATTAGCACGAAAAAACAAGCAGTTAGTCTTTTAGTCCCAGCTGATTGACTGTGTCCCTTTATATTCTGTGTAAATGGCTTCTCATAATTTGGGCTGCTTGAAGGATTCTGCTGCTTTTACAGTACTGCAAAATGTATGTTGTCCTCGTTCAGAACCATTTTCCCTTTCTGTTTGACTTTTTTTCTTTTTGGTAATAAATCTTTTGACTGTGTGTACCATGGATGTAAAGCACTGCTTTTTAATCTGCTCAATTATGTCCAACTGACCCAGTCTTTTTTCTGTCTGTCTGTCTTTCAATGGGTGTAGTCTCATCAGAGCAAGGTAAACCGGCTTATTTGATCTCACATGCTGTGTGTTTGTGTTGTTATAGATGAGTGACTAACAGCACTGGGTATTATAGTCACTGACCGATTTGCCTGAGAAGCTGAACTGTACTAGTTAGCTTTTTTTTTTTAACCATGAATTACATTACAAGAATTGCAGGATTTAACGATGATTAATTACAGAGTGCCAAAGCCTAACACATTCAATTTTACCATGAAAAAGAACTGAGTAAAATATTAGACCACGATACTAATCAAACATGGAGTTTTGATTGTATTTACTTTATTAGTCAATTAAAAGGCCTGGAAGTCCTTTAGTGTCTTGAAATTACTTGGTTCGTGTCTGAATATCCTTTTATATTTAAAAAAAAAAAAAAAGTATATGAGGTATATGACTGACTAAAATTAAAATCCATGCCTGGTAATATTTTGATATGTGGGCGAATATGAATCTCACAAGACGGTAGAGAGTTAATAAGCTTTCAGTAATGTGCACTATTACGGTTTTTGAACTACTATAGAACTACTACACGTTAATCCAACGTGATTTTAATTACATTCTCTAGAAGGTAGTACCTTCACCATGTTTACATTTTATGTCACGTATGACAATGTGCTGAATATAGCTGATATTTAGTAAAATGTTTGGTTTGCGCTCATTATTTTCATTGTATTTACATTTTATTTCATATTACGTCTGTCAAACACTTAAAGATGTGCACCAAGAAGCACAGGACTAATGTCCACTGCTCTAAAGACATCTTTTCCCTATCTTAGCAGTCAGTCAAACAGCAGTTCATTAACTCTTACAGATATTTAGATCAAAACTGTGCACATGGCACATCTGTAGAGAAGTCACTGGAGTAGCTGCTGTCTGTGCTCACAAACGTTTGGCTTTACAGCTGTAAAGAAGGTTTTGTTTCCATCATGTCACAGATTCCCAAGCTTGCAGCTCTAAATACATTAGAGATGGTCTGGTGCCTCTCACTTAGATTAGATAGATAAGATAGATAGATAGATAGATAGATAGATAGATAGATAGATAGATAGATAGATAGATAGATAGATAGATAGATAGATAGATAGATAGATAGATAGATAGATAGATAGATAGATAGATAGATAGATAGATAGATAGATAGATAGATAGATAAGTTGTAGCATGCAGGTTGTACTTGCTCTGAAAAATGAATAAATTGAAACTCCATAACAAAGGCACTGAGCATCCTTTGACATAAAATATGCAAATACAGGCCTTTCTTCCAACTAAAAGGTCTGCTGCTTGCAGTTGTATTAAAATGTAACTGCAGTCCTTGTAATCTTTATCCATTTATTTCTTTTTTTCTTTAAACCTAATAGCCATTATGCTTTGCCTTGCTGTTGTTTTAAGTGCATGGTTTCTTTCTTACCATTAATCCAAGTGTGTTTCTTGATTTCATTTCATAGCAGTGGCACTATTATTGTTATAGTGCTCCCTCTCTCTCTCTCTCTCTCTCTCTCTCTCTCTCTCTCTCTCTCTCTCTCAAGAAATGAAATCCTTGAAAGCATCAGTTGAAAATGCTTTGTATAAAATGAATGGGGGTATGCCTAATAACAGCATGTTTTTGGAACTGTTTTTTTCTGAAGGCACAAGAATATAGCTGCATTATACCAGACTTTAAACAATTGAAGTGTAGTGGTACCTAATAGCACCAAGCTGCTTTCACATATCTATATTCCTCTTCATTTAACAGTGTATTAGTAGGAATTTTGGCTCTAGTAATTACAAGATTAAATACAAAAACATTGGACTTTTATTTATTTACTCTTTGATCCCAACTTTATCCAGGGTTTTATTTACTTTTGCAATGAAGGTTATGGATGGCTATTACCTGTCATGCATTCATAAAAAAAAGACTTATATTTATAATTTATACTTAAATACTTTAAGATTTATACTTCATAACTATAAGCACATTTTCCTTGTGACACAGCGAGGGGGTGTGTGGCTAGAGCTACACAAATGGGCTGACAGGCACACCTCCATCTCTAACAGCACATCACGTGTATATATGCCTTGTTTTGCCTCACTGAGGCGAAAGCTGCTCAGTCTGACTGATGCAGTCTGAGTGTTCAGTTGTGTAAAGCTTTCCTTTGTTGCAACCAGTGCTTTCCGTCGTTTATACACTTCCGAAAGGGTAGTGCATGAAAAATTTAACTTTATGATATCTATAAATTTCTATACATAAAATGTCCATGCTGCTTGTTATATAAATACCAGTGCTCTCTTTACTAGGCACCGGCACATATCCAGTCACACATCATCCATATCAGTGAACATAGTTTACTATTTGAAGTAAAGTAATCAAATAGTGACCAGTGCACCTTTAACTGAGCATTAAACCTCTAGTAATTGTTTCTGCCTTCACCATGCCTGTTCTTTTTGTTAATACATTGTATGTTTTCTCTTTGAGCCAGATAACCTTACAGACAACTCAATAAGCGCTCGTTTAAATGGAGAACATAAAGAGAAAGATTTAGAGCCTTGGGATGGAGGAGATCAGCATGTCTCCGGCAGCTTGGAGTCTCTTGATACTGACTTGGTAAAGCCTTTTTTTGAAGCCTAAAAATTGTCTGGCAGTAAAATACATTTAAGTCATTCATTCAATCATTTGACATTTTCATTCTCTTCTCAGTCAAATGGTTGGGACCCTGATGACATGTTCAAATACAATGAGGAAACGTATGGTGTGAAGTCTACCTATGATAGCAGCCTGTCCTCATACACGTGAGTGCTTTTATTTCTTCTCCTTAGATCGAAGCTTAGGTGCATTTGCATTTGCATTTGGACAATATTTGTGAAAGCTCTTTGATTTTTATTTAGAGATTTTGTATTTAAAAGATTTGCTTATGTGAATGTGTCTGTGTATTATACAAATGCTATCTTCTCTCCGCTTATTGCATGCAGTATCAGCAAATGTAAATGCAGCTTTTATTTTATATTGAATTACTACATGTAAGTTTATTTTATATGTCTGTTTTAATGAACTCTCATCCCAGAGTGCCACTGGAGCGAGACAATTCAGAGGAGTTCCTCAAGCGGGAAGCTCGTGCAGCGCAGCTCGCCGAGGAGATTGAGGCCAGCGCCACCTATAAAGCTCGTGTGGCACTGGAGAACGATGATCGGTCAGAAGAGGAGAAATACTCGGCTGTAGTGCGGGACACACACACACTCAGCAGGTCAGATATCGGGCACCATGCTGGCAATAATTACACATCTGCATTTCAGAGATATGGTCACTGCAGTCTAAGCAAGCCATCAGTTAACACAATGTTAGGGCAAGCGGCTTCAAAACACTGAGCCTACTGATGTGCTGTAACAAATCACCAATAATGTACTCAGTAAAAGTAACATAGATTGTATTTTGATCAGTAACGGTAAACAATTACAAGTTAATAATAGTGTACCGAATAACAACGAAACAGTCCTCTCTACTCTTCTGCTTTCACACTGGCAGTTTAGTCTGAAACAGAGCAGGGTTTACAAGAAAAATTGGTAATGTGAAAGTAAGCACAGTGTGTGGTACTGAACCCCAAGACTACCTGTATGAGGTGGTGTGAGTTTGGTTGCACCCGAACTGTGAATGCAGCTTGTACTCAGGTCTGCACTTGTTCAGGAAGTAAAGTAACACATGTTTGAATTAGCTAATAACGACATCATTAGTTTCCATAAAACTCAAGTACCATAAGAGGCAGGGGAACGTTGTGGAACACAGAAGAGCTAAGGAGCCTTACTGCACATAATGACACCAAAAAAAGTACTTGGTGGGTCATGTTGTATTTTCCATACTTGTCCTGTGGTCATGTAAGATGAACAAAAATGCAGTTCAGTTCTATAGCACTTTTAACAGTAGATGTTGTCACAAAGCAACTTTACAAAAATTTGTATTGGTTTAGATCCTTAATGATCAAGCCAGATGTGACCGTGGCAAAGATAAAACTCCCTGTGAGGAAGAAACTTGACCCAAAACACTAGATGTAGAGGAGTAAAAGCATCGGTCTTTTCCGTTTGGTAATTGTTGAATGTAATGTGAAGCTGTTGCTACCTAATCCCCACTTTCTGCCCAATTTGCATGAATTGCTGCAGTGCACAGAGAAGGATGCATATGGCAGCAAGTGACTTGTGTCAGTGCCGTAAATGAAGACCAGCTTTCCTCACAGAACATGTATTTATTTCTAGAGCACATGCAGATGAATGTGCATTTATTTATTATTATTAATTTTTAAATGGCTTAAACATATTTTAATGGATTTTTAGAATGGGTCTTAAATATGTCTTTGGAAGCATCAGAAATTATTGTTCTTACATTAAAAACATGAATTGGACTTTTTTTTTATTCAGGATCATAAAATCTTGTTGAACTATTGGTTATATTTACCCATATAATAGTCTTTTCTTTACTTAAAAATACACTTGCATGATCAGCAGAGGAAAAATGGCTTTCAGTAAGAGCTAGAAAGAAATCCATCAGCCCACATCTGCCACATTCCTGGCCAGTCAGACTCTCATTTGTGTGTCTCCTGTGCTTGAAATCCATTGCAGTGCAAAACCAACCTAATAGAAAAAGATGTCAGAATGGAATGGCAGAAAATGAAATAGGTGTGAACGTTAGAGCTTTAGACGGTTCTTCAGTTACTGTAGGCAATGATATGAGGCCAACACTGTAACAGAAGCTGATTTTAGAGGTATTTAGTATATATTAGAGCTTCATATGCCTTTGTGTTCTTAGATTTACCTTTCAAATCTTTCTGCTACTCTTCAACAGGGAAAATAAATACATTCCCCCAGGCCAGAGGAACAGAGAAGTAGGACTGTCATGGGGAGCAGGACGGCAGAACTCACCCAGACTGGTGCAGTGCAATCCTGGACCTCCTAATCCCAGAGCTTCACCACATGACTACAGCACACTTACTGGTGTGGATCAACGTGTTGTAAATGGAGGTATGGTTACTACTATTGTGTTGACTTGTGACATTCAAGTACCTGAATTGATCACATGAGAATTAGAATTTTTCCCATAGATATTCATTTTTGCTAAGCTATGGTGAGTCACTTAAAGACCAAAGCCTCTTAAACATTTTCCTATGCTGTGCTCAGCAGATTTGCTGAGATTTTCATTCTCATCACACAAAAGAGCATGTGGCTAATTAGAGTGCTGGAGGTGTTTAAAAAAAATGACACACAAACATAAGTTAGTCTCAATTTCCAGAAACTGTCAGAAGGCACCTAACTGACCTTTAACAAATGATATAGTAATATTTTTGGGGGGATTTCACACCTATGCTTATACAGTAATCCCCCGTTTATCAGGGGGTTCCATTCGAAACCCACCCACGATAAACAAAAATCCGCGATACATGGACGCCACCCCCAAATGCTTTTTTAAAAATTTTTTTTTTTTTTTTATTGTTTAAGCCATAAATGACCCTCCCACACTCTTTAAACACACACAGGAAACATTTGCAAGCATATAGCGAGATGAATTTTGGGTGAATTCGTAGAAATATCACACTTATAGTGAGTACTGTATGTATGTGTGTTCCTTGCCAGAAGCCTTTAGAAGGTGCGGAGCGTTTGGGCAACATAATAGGGCTTGCAGAAAAAGCGTAAAAATACAGCGTACACAGAACAAAACCAAACACTCGGGACAGTGACGCGCGAAAAACTGGGATGCTGGAGAATTCTGCTTCCCTTTCCCCAACTGCACGCATAGCCAGCAGCCAATCACAACCATGATCAAATGAATGGAGCATTCCGATTGGCCGGACTCGTTCCTCCAGCAGTACTGTATTTTGATTTTCAGCATCCCCGCACCGCGTTTTCCTAAACAACGCTACGTGTTCTTATTAACATTTTACTTCATTTGTAATTAATAATTCTTTTTATTAATAAATTACCTTATTTCAACATAAAAACAATTCACTATAAGGTTTGTGGATACCGTGATATACCGAGAAAATCTGCTAAAAAATTACCGTAGTTATGTTCCAAATAAAAATCTGCGATATACCGGGGCCGCGATAAATTATCCGCGATATAGCGGGGGATTACTGTATCATGAAAACATATATACACTATCACCATCATCATGGTTAATATAGACATTACCAAGCTGGGTGTAAATCTAAAAAGATTAGTTGCTGATGGGGTTAGATACATTTAGCTGAGGTGGGACATTTACATTAGAGAGCTACATTTTTCTAGTTTTGACAAATTCATCCGTATACTTTCACTGTGAATCTCTTCTTCCCATGTCATTTTGTCATCTTGTTCTCATCTGCTTCTCAGCTGTCAGTTTAAACACAGTAGCTGCAGGTTATTAAAATTTGAACAAAGCAGTCAGTTTTGTCAAAATGTCTAAACTCAGTATGATGTCTCGGGCTGTTCTGCACCAGCTTTTAAATTTTAATGCCAAAAAATGTCCTAAAAATCCTTAATAAAATTTCCTGCAGTTACCCTGTCAAAGAACTCAGTTTTTCAGTATATTTTATTATATTTTCTATTCTTGTCAGAAAAATTGTATTCATTGGCATTTTTCCTTTTTACCCTGAATCCCCTTTCCTCATGTTCGATCTCTGTTCTGCACATTATTTACATCTTTGTCGATTTTGTTTCTGCTACCCCTCTCTCATTTGTTTTCCCCATTCACTCTCTATCAGGTGCCCAACATTGGCTCTCTCGCTGTCCATCTCCCTCCTCTCGCCCTTCCTCTCGCTACCAGTCAGGCCCCAACGCCTCCCTTCCCACCCGGCCTCCCTCCAGACCCCCATCCAGGCCCTCGCGGCCTCCCTCTCACCCCTCTGCCCATGGCTCTCCAGCACCCCTCTCCACTCTGCCCAAACGCCTCTCCTTGGAAGGTACTAAAACACCTGGAGTGGGCCACCATGTTTGTTTGTTTGTTTGTTTTTTTTTGTTTTTTTTTGCGCTTTGGCATGGAATGTGCTGCAGGTTCACGTCTGTGTATTTTAACTAACAAGTGTGGATTTCTTTGGTTGGTTATTTTTTGAGTGAATTTGTGCATTTCTAACATCTCACCTTCCCACTACTCCTTCTTCTCCATCTCTCGGACTCACTGGTTTTGATTAGGCACAGGATTGTGCCATTTTTCACATATTTTTCACACGTCAGTCTTGGACAGAAAGTAGCCTTGTTAAATAACACGGCGCAATTCCACTTTCTTTCACGGCTTTAGTCTGGCAGGAGAGTTATGTCACCGACTGTCACTATGAGCTCATCTAATGAGCTACAGCCATGGATGAAGTTGTACTAGTAATAATTAAAATTTCTTATTGTGTCGCTTAAGTCACTGCCAGATTAAAACAAGGAGAACTTTGTTTTCAAACATTTTGTCTGCCTTTTTTTTTTTATTCGCAAACCTGATAAAAAGGGTCAGTCACTTGATCGGAATTAAGTAACTTGAAAAATCTGACCGTTTGCCACAGAAGATGCTACAAATCTGCAGAATCGCTTAAAAAAAAATCCACCATCCTGATGAACTTACGTGATTGCTGTTTCCTACCTCATCCTCATGGGTAGAAGCTTGTTCGCTATTGCATTGATACATAATTGGCAGAGAGAGTCTCTTAAGGATAAGATCAGAGAAATATCAAGCTCAGAAAGAGATGAACTTGACAAAAAAAATGATAGCATTAATTCTCACATGCCTGAGTTTTGGGTAAAATGTTACTCAAGATATTGTTAGCAGTGCTACATTTGTTGTTTCTATCTAGGGAGCAGTCAGGCTGAGCACAGAAAAATGGCTTATGTAGTGTGTATCATGAAGCCTTGCTCTGTTATCGAATGACAGACAACCAGGAAGGGTGAAAGCTTTTGTTTGCCTCATCTGACATGAAGATCTGTACATCTGCTTATACTATGTCACAGGACACTGTACATCAGCTTCCACATGCCTATAATTGACTAGTGGCAGTTTACATGAAGAAATAATGTTATTTAAATTGTTTGTTTTATTTTGTAGTTGAAATCCTTTGTCACTCAGAAGAGGGAAAGAAAATAAAGCTCAGTATTGGTGAAATCAGCCAATCACGTGGCAGCAGCACAATGCATAAAATCATTTAGATACAGGACAAGAGCTTCAGTTATTGTTCACATCAAACATTAGGAAGGGGTCATATGTGGGATCTCTGTTACTTTAACGGTGGCATGGTTGATGGTGCTAGATGTGCATTTCATTGTACTTCGCAGATCACACTTTCCCTCATTCACATGTTTGTTGTGAAAATGAGCTGAAGCTCCAGACCTGTGTCTGCATGATTTCATGTGTTTTGCTGCTGCCATGTGATTCTGATTTGATAACTGCATAAATGTGTGTGGCAGGTTATCCTATTAAAGTGGGTGGTGATAGTAAAGTGGATACTTGTATGCAAGTGATTTTTAATACCTGCTTTGGCTGTTTGTAGCTCTTTATCCTAAACTGACCTCTGAAATCTGCTGTCATTGAGTCATGAGAAAGACTGATCTGACTTATGGTACAGTTAATGGCTGTGGACCTTGGGCTCAAAAGCACTTCCTTTGGCATTTTTTTGGGAATTTTAACTCAAAATGTTCCACAAACTCTGAATTTTAACCGCTGAGGCATCGCTTGTCTTCACCCCCTATATCTAGTGCAATTTTTTATCATAATGCTTTTATTTATAGGTCCTCCTAGGATGTCTCCTAAATCCCAGAGGACCCCCAGGGCACACAGAATGCCCTCCTGCCGGGGAGCTGGCCCTCCTGGGGTGGACTTCATGTCACAGGGTGCATCTGGGGAGGCTTCAACTACTCCTCCTGCTCGTAGCAGCCCCTCTGGTGGCACTTGGTCTTCAGTGGTCAGTGGAGGTAAGGTATATGAGTGCCATTTGCTCAGTATGTATTAGTCAAAGTTTTAAGTAAATTTAGTTTATTTCAGTCAAGCAACTTTAACTCGTATTAAATCATCACGTTTGCAGGCAGTGCTTTTTCTTTAACTTGTTTTCAACATAAGCTGCATAAAGTTCCTAACTGGTTTAAAATCTTTTCTACAGGACACAGACCTCGTTCTCCTCGGCAAAACATTGTGGGCGGTGCGCCACCTGGCCCCTCCTCCTCCTCACCTTCTCCACAAGCTGGCACAGTGCCGGTGGAATCAATGGCCACACCCACTTCAACAACATCACCAATTTCAGCGAGTCCTGCTCCTAACATGGCTGCAATACCAGTAACTGAAGGTGCAGATCTGTTTAGAGCATGCATGTTGGGTTTGTTTAAGTCAGTGTGGATTCTTATATGTTAAAATGGTTCTTGTCTCTTTTTCTTTGGGAATGTAGCAAAAGAAATTAGGCACAATTCTCCTTCGGCCAACAAGGAGAACGTGAAGCCTGTGGAATCTTCCTCAAGCAGTAGGCCAGTTAGTAAAGGTGTGTGAGATTATATATTTATATATAGAGATATTATATCAGAACTCTCTGATACTCACTTTGCTTTATAAGTTTTTCCACTACCAATGGGTTCTTGGAAAACTGCTTGAAAAAAAACTATTGAATTTGAATACAGGGCAATGCATGGTGATCCAAATATGATCAGTTTTTGGTCTCAATTAGGAATACCTAAACACAGAAATGGAAGTAAAAGTCTGATCATCTCAGGAATGTTGTAAGAATCATGGCAAGTTACTTCATTATCACATTTAAACGCTTTGGTCAGGTCAAATCTGGTCAGATTTAAATGAATCTTATGTAGGGCAGCCTGTGTAAAAATGTGATATTGGTATTTAAAATGATGGCTAATATCCATTTACATTTTTTTTGTTTCTTCTTTTGTAGGATTTCCAAGCATGCCACCTGACCACAGAAAGCAAATAGACAATTTAAAAAAATTTAGTGTGGATTTTCGGGTAAGTTTTGTTTCTTCATAACCTGTGCATTTTGTATTTTATTGGTTAGCTAAGAATTACTCTTCTGCTTGTTTAGCTGCAGTCCAGCGCAAATCCAGAGCTTGGGGTTGACACCATGATGACGAAGTCTCCACGGGACTCTGGAGAGAAACTAAAGGAGTCACAGAGTGAGAAGAGTATAACTGGGGCAACAGGACCCAAGGTTTGTTCAGAGTCCTCTGGCAGTGAAGAGGTGTCAGCAGCGGTGGGTGTTGGGAGTAAACCTGGCACTCCCTCTCCCTCTCCCTCATCCTCTACTCTCAGCACGGAGCAAAAACGTGTACCTGATGTGACGTCTCAGGGTGTCCAGACTTCCTCACCTGCTGCCATGAAATCAGATGATAAAGAGGAGAAGAAAGACCCTTTACCAGAGTAAGTTATGGCATTCCCGTGTTTGAACACCACCTGCATGACTCAAATGAAATCACCAAAAAGACACAGGTTATTTATTTGCTGAAAGGAGCTACACTGTGATGAGTAATTGAGTCATAATTTAAATACTTGAGAAAGTGATTGAGTCTTTCAATTCAGACATTCTAACTGTTGTGCTTTTGCTTAAAACTGTAACACAGCCTATGCTGTTTCTTTCACGTTTTTACTTTGTATATGTTTAAATATGAGCCGATTCTGCACTGTCCACAACCCCCGATAATGCTACAGGCATCTGTTCCCAGGGGTCCAAGAGAGAAAATTCTGATTGATAGGGAAGAGGAAGTATGCCTCCTCTCCCATCCTGAGTGCATGGCCAGTGACACTAATCAGTCATGGGAAGCTGTGAGCTCATGTGGAAGTGAGCAGATAGTGCTTTCCTCTGAGTGCAGTTGATAAAGTTTCTGTTAGCTCGCTTCATGCTGATCATTTGCCCTTCCTGGTTGGCTGGTTGTCAAGTGATGGGGCAATAGGGGCAGTGTTTTTCATGAAATTTCCAGGAGTTGCACTTTAAGTGTTGATCTGCTAACTGATACAGGATAATCAGTGAAGTAGTCATTAATGCTACATCAGGCTGAAAGGATGAAGACTAGTATCGTGTCTGTCCAGGGTATATGAAGTTTCTGTTAGTTGCTATGGCATGTCAGAGCTCTCATGAACACACTGAGTGACTCGACCATGGGATCATGTAATCTTCAGCAGTTGGGAGCTGCCCCCCCCACCCCCCCGTTAATGAGCAAGTTAATGTGTCTTAGTTGTATTTATATCTTTCTAACAAGTTATTAATGTCTGTCTAATTTCTTGCCCCATGCAGGAGTGTTAGAAAATCAACTCTTAATCCTAATGCCAAGGAGTTCAACCCTAGACCTTTGTGCACTCCAGTGAGTATTTAAGTAATGCACCAATGAGAGCAATGATATGATTGATAGATTTAACATTTTCAGAGTTTCATCCCAAACCACACAAAAATGTGTCACAAATGTTAGAATAATAAAGTGAAGGGATAAACAAATAATAATAATAATAATAATAATAATAATAGCTGAGGTTTCACTTAAGACATGGTTCTCTATCTCAGCCCAAACCAGCCACTACTCCGACTCTGACACGACCCCAGGGTCAGCCGAGTCCTTCCATCGTGGTGCAGCAGCCTCCTGCGGTTTATAGCCAGCAAATGTGCTTCCCACAGGTGTACCCACTGACCCCAGTGAGCCCTGGAGTGCAGGTGAACATTTTCCACAATTCTTTAAAAAGCTCAGGAATGCCTTTTTGCTCCATCCCTTTCTTTGGTTTGTGTTCTAATCCTCTGTTTTCAGACTAATACTCCACTATATCTCTGTATTTTTGTTGTCTCCATCTTTATTGCACTGTGTTAACACTATCATTTGTTTTTGTTTTTTTTTTGTTTTTTTTCCCTGCAATTTGTAAGCATTTGTTTGAATTTTTATGTTTTTCCTGTCTCCTGAAACCCACCTTGCCTCTTTATTTTATAGCTGACTACTAGTTTCATGTACTCTGATTGGATAATGAAGATTTCTGCAGTTTATATGAATGAAGATGAAGAATAACTTCTATGTAATAGAAGCTATGATGAATATTGACTTGTGTGTATATACAGTCAGGTTCATAAATATGTGGACAATGACAGTGCTATTGTCTCCTGCTGTATATAGGAGTTGAAATGTACTACAGAATATGGGTTCAGAGTGCATTGTTTCTACACCATTCAGTTGATTTGGGACACTCAAATAAAAATGTCTCTTATTTCCGTATGTTTCAACTCCAGTATACTGCAGGTAGACAGTAGAATAATTTTGTCAGTTTCCAAATAAATTTTCGTATATGCTGGTTTTGTGTACATCATGGTAACTTGTCAGTGATGTTTGTTAGTTTTAGTTCTGTGTGAAATCTTGTTGCCAGTCATTTAGCTGCTGCTTTTCATTTAGTGATGTTAAAAGCGAATAAAAATCGTAACCAAATTCTCTAAGTTTTTGTTTAAGGTTTCCTGTCATATTGCCCTAAGGAAAGCCTGATGATACAGCAGTAGTTTCAAATGGTTTAGTATCAGACGTGCGATGATCAAACTAAAGACTGGTTCTTTTTTTTTCTGTTCCTTCTTTCCTCTCTCCATTAGAAAAGCATTATCTGGAAGGTTTGTGCAATTCTAAACTTTCTTCTTTTTTCCCTGTTGATCATATTATGAGATGTTTGCTTGCTTAATGTGCCCTTGCAAAATGGTTTGCCATTTCTTACCATAGTTGATAAGCTTGTATTTCCTTTCCATATTTTGATATGCAACACACAAATAAATAAATAAACCAATTATTTTGGTTTTCTTTGCTAATAAGGTTTTCATAATTTACAAATGGGCACCTTGTTTAGTTTTTTATACGACATTTTGCTTTTTAATTATCCTTAAAGGTTTATTTGCATGATTATTCATTAAATAAGAAAGAACAGTGTTCAATATACATGATATGTACAGTTCATGGGTTATGTACTTGCTCTGCCTCCACAACAGGACATATGTAATTAGTAAGACTTGATGTTAAAAATGTGCCTTTAAGACTGTTTGAAACTGACCGACCCCAATTTTTCCAAGCTACACTGACCGCATAGCATTCTGCCCAAGTGTAAATGGTGAAGGATCTGAGACATGCCACCTCTGTACAAACATGGTAGATGTTCTCAGCAGTACGATTGCAGTGTTAAAGTTAGCTATAGCATAAAACAAACATTCACTGATGTCATGGCATGACCGATATAAAGATGGTCACAAGTGCTGTCATGTGGGTTGTGAGTTGAGGTGCTTTTTTTCCCCCCCATCCTACTTTTCTGAGACTCACCCCAGGCCACTCTGTGAGGTCTGTCACAATATAGCTGAGAATCAGACAGCCTAAAACAGGACCTCTAGAGACCACTGGTCCATTGAAAGATTGTTGGTTGAAGGATGAACCCTGTGTTAAACTTTTGTTTCTCCTCCCTCAGACTCCTACGGTGTACCACCTTCAAGTTCCTCATGTGACTGTAAGCCAGTCCAAGCCGTTCAGACAAGGTAAAGGTGAGAATGCATTTTTTCAGAGGAGTGTGTGTGTGTTTGTGTGAGCTAGACAGTTTGATGGATATATTCGTGCGCTGTGGTCCTTTTGTAAAGATGCACAGACTGAATTGACTGTATCATTAATCATATCGTTAAATCTTTGTCACAAATATAGAACGTATCTGTAAGAGAAATTGCTTGTGTTTTTTATACATAAACAAATGAATAATTTTCCTTGTAATAATCTCAAGTACCCAGTATGCCACAGCAAAGACCCGAGCAGCATCACCCAGCAGGCACGTCACCCATGATGCACCCTGCCACAGCTGCAGGTCCCCCAATCGTAGCCCAGAGCTCCATTTACTCCACTCAGTATTTCACCTGCAACCCTCCACAGTTCAGCAGCCAGCCGCTTGTGCAGCAGATGCCCCACTACCAGTCACAGGTATGTATGTGGATCAGTACAAGTTTAAAAACACACACACACTCCAAATACATCAATGTGATATTAACTTTATATTAGTATTATATTATTTTGGTACTTGATTCGAATCTTCTTTGAGCCAGGAAGTTAATAATTCACAGTGTAAAGCAAAAGTGTTAAACAAAGTGTTTCTCCTCCCAGGCTCAGCATGTGTTCAGTCCTGTTATGCAGGGAGGTGCAAGGATGATCACTACCAGTCATGGCCAGCCCAATCTGGCCTCCTCTTCCACAACCCAGTATGGTGAGCAGACCCACCCAATGTATGGTAAGAACCCCCCCCCTTTCCCATCAGTTATTTTCTGATATCCAGATTTTCCCTGGGTTGTTTTCTGTTACATATTGTACCCTTTATGCATCACATGCCTACTTTCCAATCTGTTGTTTTTTTCAGCCACATTAACTACTGCATTTCTTTTGCTTTTTCTTTTAATCTCAGCCCCCATCCCCCAGCAGTACACACACCATGGGGCCACCCTCCACCCACATCCCCCTCAACCCCCACAGCCCTCGGCCACACCCACAGCTCAGGCCCAGCAGAGTGGGCAGCATGCCGGCACAAGCCACGCTGCCAGCCCCGTCCAGCACCCACAGCACCAGGCGTCTCTCCACCTGGCCAGTGCAGCTCCCCCACAGCAACAGATGTACTCTGCCTTGACGCCAACCCCACCCTCCATGACTCCTGGTCCAGCTCCTCAATCCCCGCAGGCTGTGTACATCCATCCTCAGCAGGTTCAGCACTCGTACAATCCCAACCACATGGCTCACGTGCAGCAGGTCAGTTCTTCTGATTTTACCAAGTAGTATAATCTGTCTCTTAAAATGTGATGAGAAAAGCTATAAAAAGTCCCATTTATAACCCATTTTACTCATGAGTACAGTAAAGCAGCCTGAGGTCCTCACCTGAGGCTTATAAAAGTTAACAGCATTTAAACACAAGCCTCATCATCATCTCTTCATGTTACAGATTTCCCTTCCTTCTTGTGAGGAACTAATTGCTCAAGTCAGTCAACTTAAATGAATAATAGGACCTAATAAATAAATAAAAGGAAAATGCAGGTATTTTAAAACGTTTCAGTGATCCTCCATTACATCCCCAAGACAGATCTACTGAGCAGTCATTTTAACAGCCAGAATGTGATCAGAAGCTTCCGGTGGATTCAGCTAACCAGCACCTTGATCTGCTTCTAGATGTCTTGACAGAATGATTGTATTATACTGCTGTGTTTGCCTGTCTGACCACATTGTGTAAGGAGCCACAAAGTTAGGAAGTAAATGTAAACATTTCTATGTAGTTTCCTGAAACATTTTACATAAAACTCCACCAGATCAGTTTTCCCAGACCTTCAAACACCACGAGAAGGATTGTTTATTAAAAAAAAAAAAAAAAATGTAACCCTCTTTTTGTCATTCCATTAACGTTGCAGGCACACATGCAGTCAGGGATGGTGCCTCCACATCATGGCACTCCATCTCACCCCGTCATGCTGATGGCCACACAAGCACCTGCAGGCCCACAGCCTCCTTTACCCCAGAGCACACTCAACCCAATCCCTGTCTCCTCAACCACACATTTCTCCTACATGGCACATCCTCCAGGTATTCAGTCAACATTCTCAGGACTAAACACTGTAAACATTACCATAAAAATTTCTGTGAAATTTAAATCGCAGATACAAATTAGCATCCCAGTTTTCCAGCGCAGACATTGTGTGTATGTGTGTGTGTGTGTGTGTGTGTGTGTGTGTATTCTGAAAATGGGTTTTTGGGGAAGTGGTAGCTCAGTGCTTAAGATGTTGGACTACTAATCCTGGGATCACCAAAAGCTGCCACTGCTGGGCCCTTGAGTGACCCTTAACTGCTCAGGTCTATAAGTCACTCTGGCAAATGGCATAAATGCAAATTTTGGCATAGGTAAAAATATATAAACTATGCAATTTAAACATTTTTTAAAAAATTGCTTCTCTCCGCCTTCTTCTCAGTACAACCTCACCATCAGCAGCAACTTTAGAGAAGATGAAGATCGGGTATTTTCAGCTGACTCCAGTTGACATGCTCTTCTCAACCCCCTGTGAGCTACGGGCAAGACCGATCCTTCACCTGCTCCTTCTCTCCTTGCCCAGTGAAATGGCCACTAAACCATCGATCATGCTGCACTGCACTTCTGCTAAACTATCAGAAATTAATGCTAATGAGCAAAGTTGCGGTGAACAGATGTTTGTTTTTTGTTTTTTTTTTAACACAAGTTTTAACATGAGAGGGACTGTTTTAGACGCCATGAGTGAAAAACTGAATGTCAAGAAACTGGAACTTGCATTTTGTTTGCACCTTCTAAGTAACAAATTCTTCCAGTGAATTGACAGTATTAACATTACTGTTAAATGCTGCTGCTATTGCCGTGTTCAGGAACTCGGGGTAAAGGAAAAAACGTACAAAGCAAAAATGACTCTAATCAAATTAAACAAAACAAAAAACTTCCAGTGATTTTAAAATGTTTGGCAAAAAAAAAAAAAAAGGATTAATTATTTATTAATCAAACTGAACGGGCCCCAGTTACATCTGACTGTCATAAAACTGCTAAGTTAAAGAAAAACAATTTTACTTTGTAGATAATATAAATGAATAAAAAAAAAAAAAGAATAAAAACATTAAAAAAGTTGTAAAAACTGTTAATGGCTTGTGTTTGATCATTGTTTTCCTTTGTGTTTAATACAGATTTCTATTAAAAACAAGCTAATGTTAGTAGACACAGAAAACCCAGTGTCACGTGGCATGAGGGTGCGCCACCATGCTTCAATACACCTCGCTGTAGATGGTGTGTTATTCAAGCCGCTGAACAGTAATCTTATTAAAGTGAAGAACACCTTTTAATACATCTACCATCATTTTCATTAGGGTTGAGCTGTGACTTAAATGATCATCTTGCATTCTCTTTAAACCCGTGGGTGAAGCCCTTGTGCCCTGGAAGAGAGAGCTTTGTGTCTTCACGGTTCAAGTGCATCTCTCTTTATATTTTCACGTCTGTAAAAGCACGGTGGTAGTGAGTACAGGGCCAGATTTTATTACAGTCAGAATCCTGTGAGCTGCGAGTCGGTCACCTGCAGCAGTTCAGATGCACTCCGAAGCTAATCAGGAATTAATAAGGAACTAGAGCTGTGGTGTTTGAGCTCTGTGTTCCTGAAGTGTATTAGTGCTTAAGATACTTATTACTATTATTAATACTCCATTAGTGGTGTTAGACTTGCAGCACTTGAATCTGTTTAGTCTGAAGCTGTTGCTTCATTTTCTCTAACAGTAGTGCTAATAATACAGCTAGCTCTAATTCCAGCCACAGGTTTATAGTAATGCCCTTGTTTTAACTCGTTCTCACTGACGTATGCAGGCGATCTGCATAATCAATAAACGTGTTAATTTAAAAAAATAAAAAATAAATAAAAAAATAGACCAACGATATGCTTTTGTGATCTGTAAAAAGATGTTTAATATTTATTTATTTATTTATTTGGTGAAAGAGTCAGAGTTTTCCAACACACCACAGGATTTTCTGGTTTCTGTTCAATTGGAAATTATTCCAGTTAATTACTGCAATTAATGAGTAATATCACCACAATAATTTGCTATGATATTTCCCCCCCAAAAAATGATTTGCAGAGCTGTATCCAAGAATGTTGTGCCTGCTAAATGCTTTTTATCTTACCAGGCATGGAGTAGAAACTCGACATGACCACTATGTATTAACATTCCCCCAATTATTTATTTATTTTTATTTTATTTTTGTTAGAGGTTCATGTTTCTGAGTGTGGACATGAAAAGAAAATTAATCGCTGCCCTTTTTTTTGGGGGGGCATTTAAGCATCCTTCCTCCTTCGAGATGTTCAGCTTCTTTTCAAATGGTCACACACACAATGATGCACAGTTACATTCACCCTGCAGTGAAATGCTTCAGAACGCTTCAAAACATTTCACCGCATGTTGTATTGGGTACGATTGTGTATGAGAGAGGGTGTTTTATTGCCCAAAGAAATGGCAGCAATTAATTTCCTTACACTCAGTAACACGAGCAGTAAATTGGGTAAATATTCACACTAGTTTTGAGTTATTCAGTATAGAACATTCTTACACAGAAATATTTCTTCCACTGCGAAGTACACAATTCTGTAACCTTTAATCGTCTTTGCAGTGTGTTTAAGTAACTCTCGACAAACTGTAACTACTTTAATTATTAAAAAAAGAAATGGGAGACTAGATTAAAATGACTTTTATTGCACACAATTGTAAAAATGTGAGGAACAGTGATGTATAAAAAAAAATTGTAAGTGCTGTAATAAATATTTTAGTTCGTGGTAAAAAGAGCGGACTTTATCAAAACGTTTGTACAGGGAGGTGAAAAAGGCATTAAACCTCCAGTCACGTATACCACTGACATGAGGCGCAGTAGATCAAAAAATGTTATCAAAAATGTTAAAATTATTTGTAAAAAAAAAGTCAAATAATTTCTCTCAAGCAAAAAAAAAAAAAAAGACTCTTTTTGGCTCTGAGGTAATAAACCTAAAAAAAAAAAAAAAAAAGCAGAAAATTTGCACCTTTATATATTTCAGCTCCTCATGTAGTCACAGAGCGTGTCTCAACACAGCATGACTGCTGCAGGATGACAGCTGGGAATCTCCTTCACACTGCGACTTGGCTTCAGTAGCAACCAGAGAGAAGGTTTTGGCTTCAGTGCACTTGGCTCAGCATGTCAGGTTGGTCTTTCTCAGGAACGGTGAGGTACTGCCTAATGGGGCTTAAGGAGTGATCTCTCTCCCTCCGCGGCCGCCATCTTTCTGTGTCTGACTGCAAACATTTACACCGAAACATTTTAAACAGCTTACACTTTTCACATCATTCCTGTTTCTGTGTGCTCCTTCAAGCTGACGAGTGAAACAGACCACATACTTTTTCTTTTTTCACTATCCGGCAGTTTTCACTTACACACATATATTTGGGGAGGACGTTGGAGTCACCACTGTAATGGAAATCCTGGCCTGACTTGGTCAGTAGCTGGTCCAGTTTGTCTACTCGTCGGCGCAGGCCCTGGATGCTCCCCTCCGTCTGCTGCCTGCGCAGACTCAGTGCCTCCTGCTGAGAGAACATGCACCTGCGCAGCTGTGCCTACAACAGAGGAGAGTGGGGGGGAAAAAAAAAAAAAAAAAAAAAAGACACTCAGCGTCTAGAATACAACAAGAGAATGCGGAAAAAAAAGCCATCTTATAATGAAATAATAAAATAAAATTAATTGTAGTGATATTTTTCACACTAATGGCTAAATGACAGTCGCACTGTACCTTCAGGTTATCTTCATGCTGCCTCAGCTTTTCTCTCAGCACTTCTCCTCGCCACTGCTCGTCCTGCAGACAGGAATAATCACAATCGTCACCATTTTATGTTCTCATTAACGTTTAATTAAGTGTTGCTCTCTGAAAATCTCAGCCCATACTCTGCTGCTGGAGGCCGCTTTCCCAGTGTTCAGTGCTGCGGATGTGTGGTTCTCCTCGTCACTGTCCATGTCTGAAGTGGTCATGGGCTGCAGCTCTAGCTCTTTCAAACCACTGTCCAGCTCTGCTTGCACTTCAGCTCTCAGCGAGCGCGCAGTATCTTTAATGTCTTGCATATGACCGTCCTCCTCTCCCTGACTCCAGAGCTGAGGACACAAATCAAAATTCTGCCATAATTAGTGCTCCTCTTTCGCTGAATTCATCCGACTAATTTCAGTGGTGCAAATCGTGAATAAGCGCCATAAGCAGCTAATTCTATTAATGTGAGCAGAAAATGTCGACTAAATACTTCAGAATTCATTCTGCTGCTTTCGTCAGCAGTCACATCATCAATAAATACAAGTGAACCGGCTCCTGGCAGCCATCCATGTCCAAGCATAATACTTTGGCGGTATACTTTGGTTCATGAGTAGTTCCTTTCTACATTCTCTTCTCACCTTTTTTAAAATTTCGCAAATTCTCATCTGCTCTTCCTGTTTTTGACGCTTACCAATAGATTACATCATGTAGTAAACCCTCTGTATTTATGCTGCTGATGGCTCCATTGCGCTAATGCTTCCTATTACAAATCTCAAATATCGTCAAAATATACTTTACCTAGGAAAAAAGCTTTTGAAGTAAAACAAACAAACAGTCATTTGACTTTGTTGTGGCCTCGATTCTGCTTGGATCATCTGCAAATTTTAATCAGTTCATCTGCTGTTTATGTTGATAATTCCACATACATCTAACTTTGAGATGAAGTTTCATGAGATATTGAGGTAATGAGCAGAGTTTGCATGTGCAGGTTACCATAGTCAAGGTTAAGCAGGAGTAAAAAGGCATGGGATTAAAAGAGCAGTCCTATACCCAGCTTCAGGCATTCTTATAGAATATGATATTTCAAACGATCTTGTAGCAAGAAATCAAGGAAACAGCTCTCACCTCAGCCTGCTGTAGTTTATCTGCACGCTCCCTCTCGGTGGCAAGAGTACCTTGAAGAATCTGGATGTCAGAGCGGCAGGTTTCAAGTTCCTCCCTTGTTTCTCTTTGCTCCTCTGCACTGGCACATAGCCTGGCCTCACTCTCAACCAGCTCTTGTTCTACAAACACACACACATCCCCGTTTTTTCACCACTGACCAAGTGTGCAACCAAACAGGCTACAAATAATTGTGTGTAAGATCAGTGATCAAGTAAGACCCTATACTTCAGTATGAAGGCAGAAACTGACTGGGGTGTAAACTCACCCAGCTGTGCCACTCTGTCCTGCAGTAAAGCACACTGCTGCTGATCTGCCAGCAGGAAGCGTCTCTGCTCTTCTAGCGTTTCCACAGCAACCGTGACCTGCTCCATCTTCTCCACTCGCTTCGACAGAGCTTCCTCTAGAGCCTGTAGCTGAGCCTGCAACTTCTGCTGCTGCTGTCTCTGTAGCTCCTCCAGCTCTGAACTCTGCTGCTGTTGGATCATCAGGCGCTAAATGTAAAAAGGAAAAGGTGACTGCACCTTAGTATTATTCTATAAAAAGGCTTTGAAACATGCATCATAGAATATTAGTCATGTACGTTTGTAACTGTGTTTCTGTTTTCACCTCCTCCCAATCTGAGGAAGTTAGAATCACCTGGATAATGTACAGTATATGCCACGATGTCATTACCACCAACACTCCTTAGGACTGAAAGTGCATGGTGATGCCAAGGTGACAGCAACACACTTCCTGGAGCAGCAAGTCACTAATTCCCCTGACCATTTCCCATGAGGAGAACAGGCAGTAGTAATGATGCCTAGCAGTAATGATGTCCAGCACCCAGTGGGCCAGTCTGTGTATAGACAAGGGAGTCCCTTATGCCTTTCCTCTGTGACAGATGAAGAGTTGAGTGGGACCCTATCATGTCTGTTGTCCAGTGTAAATTAAACAGCAGTGATACAAATCTGCCAGATATAACAAAGAACACTCTGCTTGCCTTAATGGAATGCTACAGGATCAATTTGTTTGATTTCTAAAACTAGGTGAAAAGGACCTTGGGTATAAAATCCCAGGTTCAACCAGAAGGTCATTATGTAAGGTCAGAACATTCAGTTCTCTCATGCTTTTTTGCTAAAGTGCTTGCGAGTGAAAAGATACGTGGGCACTTCCCACTGCCTAGCAGTTCCTGAAAATAAATCAGTTAAGGATCCAGTCAAAATGATGACCATTTGAGGACCAACTTTTACTTAAGAGCATACAAATCCTAAGTTTTGGGCAACTCATGTTTAGAACATTTCCCGGACTGCCAGGTTGTAGGCTTGTCAGTTTGTGATTGTGAGAAACTAAATCTTTTAGCACAGGTGACCTGGTTGGAATGCAAAATCCCTCTCTTCAAGATTGAACACCATAAGTGTTGGAAAACCTTTCCCAGATCTAGGACACAGAGATCTGCAGACACCACTCTCTACAGCACACAATGAGGCTAATCATAGATCACACCTGCTGTCAAAAATCTCTTCATCCTCAACAGGAGCACACAAAGCGAAAATGGATTGCCAAGCAGAAAAATGTCTGCAACATGAGAAACATCGGTCATTTGTCTATAGGTTGTAGACCATTAGCCTCTTAGTTACATGTGCTAAGCTTCTGAATTGGTGATTTATTCAAACCAAGCATTCACATTCTCAGACTGCTTTCTGGGCTTCTTGTTATGATTATCAGACATCACTAGACATCACTAGTAAGCTGTTTCAGCTGTGCCATGTGGGCCAGAGTTAAAGTCCAAATCTGATAAGTGAACAGGCTTTGCTTATATCAGTACATGAGGCAAGAAGAAGAAATAGATGTATTGCTGAATGACAGTGGTGGCTATAGCAAATACTGTGTCATTGTTTTCAGTGTGAATAGTAGGTATAGAGGTGACTCTCAGGCAGTTTGACGGAGTAAAACAGAACTGCATTTATTCAGTAAACTTGGAAACGTTTCATTAATTTTTGCCTTTGAATACATCAAATAAACACAAAAATATGAATAGTATTTAAAAAAGTGAAATTAGGTGAAATTAACTTAAACGAGGCTGTTAGACATGACAAGATTAATTAATATCCTACACATGCCTGTGTCATACATTCATTTAATTTAAAGTATAACTGTACCCCAAACATATTTGTTACTTTACCTCCTCCTGTCGCTCAAACTGCATCTCCTTCTTTTCCACAGATGCCTCAATCTCCTTCAGCTGCTGCTCCAATTTGTCTATTCGTTGTTGTCTCCTCTGGATTTTGTCCTGCATCACAGCCTTCTGGTGCTGCTGCTGCTTCACAAATTCATCCCGCTCTCGCTGAGCATCTTCTACCTCCTGTACGCAGAAATGCAACATGGATGATGGCTGTTATTTCTTTTGGGATGCTTCCCTGTTTCCTAAGTCTCAAAACTCACTCATACTGGAAACAGCAGTCGCTGGGACAAAATAGATTATTATTTAAAATAATTTCTATTAGGGATAGAGCAACTTTTCCTGAAGATAGAAACTGTGTGTAAATTATTAACACAGTCAATCAGGTTCCATCTGATCACCAACAAAATAAACCTCAAGAAAAGTAAATACTTTACATTTACAGTATTTTCATTTGTCACAGTTGAGTATGTATTTGTCACACACAAATTTCCATACATGTGAGTTTTCTAAAAAAAAAAAAAAAACTGACCTTGAATTGAATGTCCAGAGTAATGAGGGCAGTAATCAGGTTGAAAGATGGTCTAACACTCCTTATCAGTTTAAACTCAGATTAGATACACGGGTAGATTTTATACACACCTTTTTAATTTTCTCTAGCTGAACTGTTGAGTGTGCAATATCTTCCTTTAGTTTATTCAGATCCTTAGATTTCTCTGTAGGGAGCAACAAATTAGCCACAGATCACAAACATATACAAGTTTTTTTTATTATCAATTAAAACTAGTATAGTATAGTATAGTATAGTATAGTAGGTTGGGTTATATAACATTTTTGACCCATTCCACCGACATTAGTGAAGCACATTCATATACGACTACTGAAGTTATCAACAGAGCTCAAACAAAACTATTAGCAATTAATAGAACCTGTTAACCATTAATTATGCTTACACTGGCACTCAAATCTCATTTCAGACTCATAAGAATGTCTTAAATATGGCTTAAACCTTCTAGTTGTTTCTGGGTTGTGGCAGCATCTCTGTTGACCTCTTCTCGGATACTTTGGGCATGTCTGTGCTCCAGCTTCAGCTTAGCCAGCTCTGCCTGCAGTTTCAGCAACTCTGCCTCTGCTTTTCTCACCCCCTCCTCTGCTGTTTCCTGACATCTGCAACAGCAGATAACAGCATTTAAAGCCACTTTAATATAGTTCACAGAGTAAACACTGCTGTTTATCATAATCATAGACTTGCTAGTCTAAATGCTGCAGTATTACTAAAAATACACAGAACAGATACCTCTGAGCATGTGAGCGGCGGGCCTCCAGGTTGGTGCACTGCTCCAGCAGGCTGCTCCTCTCTATGGCTGCGGCATTAGTCTGCTCTTTCAGTGTGAGGATCTCCTGCTCCTGTAGCCTCCTATGTCTCTCCCGCTCAGTCTGTTGCTCCTGCACCTCCTTCTCCACCTCCTGCAGTTCCAGACGCACCTGCAAGGCACAACATACCAATTCCACAATTACTCGTTCACAGCAGAAAATCTTGTGCTAAAACCAACCAAAAAAATTAATATATGTTTGTATTTATTCTTTTTCAGTGGAAAAATAATAATAATAATATTTTATAACATAATAAGAGAACTGCTTGTTTTTCTGTATGCTGAATAATGGCAGGAAACCAAGTATAGCAGGAATAAGAAATTCTGGCTTTAAATGACTTAGGGCTCACCTGTAGCAAAGTCTCCTGGCTCTTCTCCAGCTGGTCCAGTTTCTGGTTGTGTTGAACCTTCACTCTCTCTAGCTCCACACTCTCCAGTTGGATCATGTCCAGGACCTGCTTCAGCTCTATACACAGAAAGAGAACACAAGATCCTGAAAATAGATTCCTAACAGCCAACCGTTCTGTGAGAACTCAGGACCACATAACATTAGAGCTGAATTTCACCGGCTAAATACTATATATGAAATCTTTTTGCATTTAAACACAAAAAACATTAAATTAAAATGCCAGAGATCCCTTACACTACATTAAGTTGCCTAATGAAGACCTGAATCAATCAATTAATGTAGAAACGGTTATCTGTAAGTAAATACATAGCACTTGTGGCACAGTTTATTCTGAATTTTAAGTAAACTAAACATTAATAAAAAATGATAATAACAATAACATTCACTTATTAGTTTCACTCTTTTCCCAGTCTAAAATGCATTAGATATATGCTAGTCTTTAATGTAATGCAAATTTGATAGCCAGAGTAGAACATAACAAAAACCATGTAGTTAGCTGAACATCACACTCATGTAGTATAGCTGAACCAAAATAAGATTTCTAAAAATTCTGCATCCTACTGTATTATGTTAAAACCTTGAAAACAAGGCTACCCTGCAACATGTTGCCCACAAACCTAACATGTGTGCCCACTAACTAAATGATTCTAACATCACTTTCTGTGGCCTGTGCAGATTTATTAATCCACATAGCAAAAACTATTCTACATTGAGCCAATTAGCATAGTTACAGCGAGGTGAGTAGTGCAACAGGTTGTGGGTTTCAGACTGAGTCAGTGTGTCAAACCATAGTGAAGTGCAAAAAATGTAAACATACATACCAAAGAAAAAAATAATAATCACATTTTTGGCTGGTTGTTGCCTCGATGGTAGCTACAAATAAAAACTGCCTGGTCACAACACCTGTAATGTTGTAAAACACATCTAATGTTCTGTGTTCATTTACACTAATCCCTGACTGTGTGTCTGTTACCATGCAGGAGTAATATGCAGAAGTGCTCAGATGTTACCTGCTTTGTGCTTGTTGATGACTGCACGCTGATTCTGCATTTTCTCGTGAATTTTCTTCTCTTCCCTTTTATACTGAGCCTGTCTTCGTCTCCTCTCTGAGAGCTGGGAGTCCAGCTCCCCCTTTTGTGCAGCCAGAGACTGCACATCCTCACGCAGCTCCTACACATGCACACGTCCATTTCGTCCACAGACGAATCATGATGTTTCCACATTCCAATCACTCACATATGCAAGTCTAAAGCTACTTGTGGTATATAAGCATTTATACGCAATGCATATCTTCATGTACTGACTCGATGAACAGCATTTGTAAACTTTAGAGGAAAGAATTTGTTGTATACATGTAAACAAAGAAATGCATGGCTACCACAAAACCTTACAGAAAGTGGAACTGGAATTGCTTTGCATTTTGTCAGTGTAATATGTTATATACAACTAAAACGGATTTAGGAGGACATTCTCTCACATCTATCATATTCTATGATTATTAGAATGTTAGATTTCTTATTAGCATTATTTTGATAAATATGAATGTAGATTTGAATATAATAGTTGTATTTTTTTAAATATTTATAAATTCAATTATTTATAACCTTCATTCTATAGGAATTCTGAGTAACTGAGCAATGTCATGTGCTATAGACACAGTAGGTAGAGATGTGTCTTTAACAGATAACATTTGTACCAATGCTACTTGGTGGCTATTACAATAGTTAATATTGTGAACCTTAATGTGTTGCTGCAGACGGTGTGCGTCCTCTTCTCCCTGCCTCAGCACCTCCACCAGGCTCTGCCTGTGCTTTTCCACATTTGCCCTGACAATGCCCTCCTCTTCCCTCCACTGCTCTAGCTTCCTGCCCAGTAAAGACAGCTGTTCCTTCTGCAGCAGCACCTACAAACACACACAAACACACACACGTAAGTGAGCTACAAATGAGCAACATATTTATGCCAATAATTATGTAGTCTAATTATTCATAAACAGCTATTTTAAACATAGACAAATAAGTTATTTTAAACACAGACATATCTTAAACAACAGATAAATAAGTACAATGCCACTGATTTTATACTAAAATATATAAAGTTGCAACTTTACAGATCAACTGTACTAGCTCCTATTTTGCTAATTTCTGATAATATACATGTAGGCCTTAGATGTGGGTAATGCGTCATGACTTCTGCTTTTATTTCCTCTTTGTCAAAACACATCTTGTGCTTGTCTGTCTGACAGAAGCACAGTCATCAATCACACCTTACTGAGAAATGTTGTTTCTGAAAGCAAATAATGTCATTACATACAATCTGAGGCATAACTTCTACACCCTTTTTAAGGCTGTTATTTATTTGATTGTTTGTTACATCAATAAAAATTGACTTTATTTTTACTGTGCAGGTCAATCTTTTTAAATCACACTGCTTATGACTCGCTTATTGCAGAGAAGAGTTTCATTTTTGTGCCTTCTTACTATGACTGAGCACATATGCTATTCAGTGTATGCTACAGTGCAGATGTAAGGAAAAACCAACTAAGACAGCTGATGTGCTGCTCAAAAGCAATTTGTGCATAATATGTGTTTCTAAGTCGTGCTATAAAGTCTGAAGGCGAGATTAAAATTTTTGACATCTTTTTTTAAACAGGACCGTTAACATTACCTGGGTGTTTAGATGCTCCAGCTCTTTTCTGCGGGTGTATAGAATATCCTCAGAGTCTCTGTAGCCCATAAAAAGATTAGCCTCCTGGTACTGTGCCTCTCTCAGCTCTTTCTGCATGTCCTCCATTCTTGACAACAGACAGACAACATTGTGGTAAGAAAAACAAAAAAAGACTAAGAAAAGCTTTGAAGGACTGCTGTCATATCACAAAAGAAAGACACTTACTTAGTGTTTACCCTCTTCAGATTTCTGTTGACTTCATGGAACTCTGCATCTCGAGCTTCAATCGCCTTTTCCACCTGTTTTAGTGTGCTCTCCTGATCCTGCTTACATGTTTGCAGATCTTTTACCTCTTCTTGAAGATCCCTGAGACAAAGATTTGGACATAACTGTCTGAAGCCAAGCAGTTTTAAACTAAGCAAGAGTATCATATTGTTTAAAATAAGTGCTACAGGATTGTTTACATAGTCAGAGTAGTACCGGATTTGTTGTTTGGTGTGTGTGAGCTGTCGGGTGCTATCCTGGGTTTGCTGTTTAATCTCCTCAAGCTCACATTCTGTCTCTTTTAACTTCTTCTTAGCTTCATTGTAGCACTGCAGAGTGTCTTTGGTCTATATATATAATACATAATATATACAATAAAATAATCATGTTTAAATTGATGTGAATTATTTTAAGACTTCTCATATTGAAATGTAGTGCTGTGTGGTTGTGGCAGACCTTAGTTCTGGTATCCTTCAGATCTGCTTCAGCCTCTGACAGGAGGCGTTCTACCTCTCGTAGCTGAGTCCTGCGTTTGGAGAGAGTTTTCCCCAGACATTCCACCTCGTCCATTACAGTGTCCTCTTCTGCATGACTTACTGAACTTTCCAATAGCCTCCTGTCCGCAGACACAACAAAAATACATATATATATATACACACACACACACACTGCTCGTAAATAAATCATATCTAGCTTAACTGATTTCAAACATCAAAAAAGGTTCAGAGTATAATTCAGACTGCAAGCAGGTGTAAGAATATAGTGCAAACTGTGAGCGGGTGTGAGTGTAGTGTGTAGAGTGAGAGCGGGTGTGAGTGTAGCGTGTAGAGTGTGAGCGGGTGTGAGTGTAGTGTGTAGAGTGAGAGCAGGTGTGAGTGTAGTGTGTAGAGTGTGAGCAGGTGTGAGTGTAGTGTGTAGAGTGAGAGCGGGTGTGAGTGTAGCGTGTAGAGTGAGAGCGGGTGTGAGTGTAGCGTGTAGAGTGTGAGCGGGTGTGAGTGTAGCGTGTAGAGTGTGAGCGGGTGTGAGTGTAGCGTGTAGAGAGCAGGTGTGAGTGTAGTGTGTAGAGTGAGAGCGGGTGTGAGTGTAGTGTGTAGAGTGTGAGCGGGTGTGAGTGTAGTGTGTAGAGTGAGAGCGGGTGTGAGTGTAGTGTGTAGAGTGTGAGCGGGTGTGAGTGTAGTGTGTAGAGTGAGAGCGGGTGTGAGTGTAGTGTGTAGAGTGTGAGCGGGTGTGAGTGTAGTGTGTAGAGAGCAGGTGTGAGTGTAGTGTGTAGAGTGAGAGCGGGTGTGAGTGTAGTGTGTAGAGAGCAGGTGTGAGTGTAGTGTGTAGAGTGAGAGCAGGTGTGAGTGTAGTGTGTAGAGTGAGAGCAGGTGCGAGTGTAGTGTGTAGAGTGAGAGCAGGTGTGAGTGTAGTGTGTAGAGTGAGAGCGGGTGTGAGTGTAGTGTGTAGAGTGTGAGCGGGTGTGAGTGTAGTGTGTAGAGAGCAGGTGTGAGTGTAGTGTGTAGAGTGAGAGCGGGTGTGAGTGTAGTGTGTAGAGTGAGAGCGGGTGTGAGTGTAGTGTGTAGAGTGAGAGCAGGTGTGAGTGTAGTGTGTAGAGTGAGAGCAGGTGTGAGTGTAGTGTGTAGAGTGAGAGCGGGTGTGAGTGTAGTGTGTAGAGAGCGGGTGTGAGTGTAGTGTGTAGAGTGAGAGCGGGTGTGAGTGTAGTGTGTAGAGTGAGAGCAGGTGTGAGTGTAGTGTGTAGAGAGCAGGTGTGAGTGTAGTGTGTAGAGAGCAGGTGTGAGTGTAGTGTGTAGAGAGCAGGTGTGAGTGTAGTGTGTAGAGTGAGAGCAGGTGTGAGTGTAGTGTGTAGAGTGAGAGCGGGTGTGAGTGTAGTGTGTAGAGTGAGAGCGGGTGTGAGTGTAGTGTGTAGAGAGCAGGTGTGAGTGTAGTGTGTAGAGAGCAGGTGTGAGTGTAGTGTGTAGAGTGAGAGCAGGTGTGAGTGTAGTGTGTAGAGTGAGAGCAGGTGTGAGTGTAGTGTGTAGAGTGAGAGCAGGTGTGAGTGTAGTGTGTAGAGAGCAGGTGTGAGTGTAGTGTGTAGAGTGAGAGCGGGTGTGAGTGTAGTGTGTAGAGAGCAGGTGTGAGTGTAGTGTGTAGAGAGCAGGTGTGAGTGTAGTGTGTAGAGAGCAGGTGTGAGTGTAGTGTGTAGAGAGCAGGTGTGAGTGTAGTGTGTAGAGAGCAGGTGTGAGTGTAGTGTGTAGAGAGCAGGTGTGAGTGTAGTGTGTAGAGAGCAGGTGTGAGTGTAGTGTGTAGAGAGCAGGTGTGAGTGTAGTGTGTAGAGTGAGAGCAGGTGTGAGTGTAGTGTGTAGAGAGCAGGTGTGAGTGTAGTGTGTAGAGAGCAGGTGTGAGTGTAGTGTGTAGAGAGCAGGTGTGAGTGTAGTGTGTAGAGAGCAGGTGTGAGTGTAGTGTGTAGAGTGTGAGCAGGTGTGAGTGTAGTGTGTAGAGAGCAGGTGTGAGTGTAGTGTGTAGAGAGCAGGTGTGAGTGTAGTGTGTAGAGTGTGAGCAGGTGTGAGTGTAGTGTGTAGAGAGCAGGTGTGAGTGTAGTGTGTAGAGAGCGGGTGTGAGTGTAGTGTGTAGAGAGCAGGTGTGAGTGTAGTGTGTAGAGAGCAGGTGTGAGTGTAGTGTGTAGAGAGCAGGTGTGAGTGTAGTGTGTAGAGAGCAGGTGTGAGTGTAGTGTGTAGAGAGCAGGTGTGAGTGTAGTGTGTAGAGAGCAGGTGTGAGTGTAGTGTGTAGAGAGCAGGTGTGAGTGTAGTGTGTAGAGAGCAGGTGTGAGTGTAGTGTGTAGAGAGCAGGTGTGAGTGTAGTGTGTAGAGTGAGAGCAGGTGTGAGTGTAGTGTGTAGAGAGCAGGTGTGAGTGTAGTGTGTAGAGTGAGAGCAGGTGTGAGTGTAGTGTGTAGAGAGCAGGTGTGAGTGTAGTGTGTAGAGTGAGAGCAGGTGTGAGTGTAGTGTGTAGAGAGCAGGTGTGAGTGTAGTGTGTAGAGTGAGAGCAGGTGTGAGTGTAGTGTGTAGAGAGCAGGTGTGAGTGTAGTGTGTAGAGTGAGAGCAGGTGTGAGTGTAGTGTGTAGAGAGCAGGTGTGAGTGTAGTGTGTAGAGTGAGAGCAGGTGTGAGTGTAGTGTGTAGAGAGCAGGTGTGAGTGTAGTGTGTAGAGTGAGAGCAGGTGTGAGTGTAGTGTGTAGAGAGCAGGTGTGAGTGTAGTGTGTAGAGTGAGAGCAGGTGTGAGTGTAGTGTGTAGAGTGAGAGCAGGTGCGAGTGTAGTGTGTAGAGTGAGAGCAGGTGTGAGTGTAGTGTGTAGAGTGAGAGCGGGTGTGAGTGTAGTGTGTAGAGAGCGGGTGTGAGTGTAGTGTGTAGAGAGCAGGTGTGAGTGTAGTGTGTAGAGAGCAGGTGTGAGTGTAGTGTGTAGAGAGCAGGTGTGAGTGTAGTGTGTAGAGAGCAGGTGTGAGTGTAGTGTGTAGAGTGAGAGCGGGTGTGAGTGTAGTGTGTAGAGTGAGAGCGGGTGTGAGTGTAGTGTGTAGAGAGCAGGTGTGAGTGTAGTGTGTAGAGAGCAGGTGTGAGTGTAGTGTGTAGAGAGCAGGTGTGAGTGTAGTGTGTAGAGTGAGAGCAGGTGTGAGTGTAGTGTGTAGAGTGAGAGCGGGTGTGAGTGTAGTGTGTAGAGTGAGAGCGGGTGTGAGTGTAGTGTGTAGAGAGCAGGTGTGAGTGTAGTGTGTAGAGAGCAGGTGTGAGTGTAGTGTGTAGAGTGAGAGCAGGTGTGAGTGTAGTGTGTAGAGTGAGAGCAGGTGTGAGTGTAGTGTGTAGAGTGAGAGCAGGTGTGAGTGTAGTGTGTAGAGAGCAGGTGTGAGTGTAGTGTGTAGAGTGAGAGCGGGTGTGAGTGTAGTGTGTAGAGAGCAGGTGTGAGTGTAGTGTGTAGAGAGCAGGTGTGAGTGTAGTGTGTAGAGAGCAGGTGTGAGTGTAGTGTGTAGAGAGCAGGTGTGAGTGTAGTGTGTAGAGAGCAGGTGTGAGTGTAGTGTGTAGAGAGCAGGTGTGAGTGTAGTGTGTAGAGAGCAGGTGTGAGTGTAGTGTGTAGAGAGCAGGTGTGAGTGTAGTGTGTAGAGTGAGAGCAGGTGTGAGTGTAGTGTGTAGAGAGCAGGTGTGAGTGTAGTGTGTAGAGAGCAGGTGTGAGTGTAGTGTGTAGAGAGCAGGTGTGAGTGTAGTGTGTAGAGAGCAGGTGTGAGTGTAGTGTGTAGAGAGCAGGTGTGAGTGTAGTGTGTAGAGAGCGGGTGTGAGTGTAGTGTGTAGAGAGCGGGTGTGAGTGTAGTGTGTAGAGTGTGAGCAGGTGTGAGTGTAGTGTGTAGAGAGCAGGTGTGAGTGTAGTGTGTAGAGTGTGAGCAGGTGTGAGTGTAGTGTGTAGAGAGCAGGTGTGAGTGTAGTGTGTAGAGTGTGAGCAGGTGTGAGTGTAGTGTGTAGAGAGCAGGTGTGAGTGTAGTGTGTAGAGAGCGGGTGTGAGTGTAGTGTGTAGAGAGCAGGTGTGAGTGTAGTGTGTAGAGTGTGAGCAGGTGTGAGTGTAGTGTGTAGAGAGCAGGTGTGAGTGTAGTGTGTAGAGAGCAGGTGTGAGTGTAGTGTGTAGAGAGCAGGTGTGAGTGTAGTGTGTAGAGAGCAGGTGTGAGTGTAGTGTGTAGAGAGCAGGTGTGAGTGTAGTGTGTAGAGAGCAGGTGTGAGTGTAGTGTGTAGAGAGCAGGTGTGAGTGTAGTGTGTAGAGAGCAGGTGTGAGTGTAGTGTGTAGAGAGCAGGTGTGAGTGTAGTGTGTAGAGTGAGAGCAGGTGTGAGTGTAGTGTGTAGAGAGCAGGTGTGAGTGTAGTGTGTAGAGTGAGAGCAGGTGTGAGTGTAGTGTGTAGAGAGCAGGTGTGAGTGTAGTGTGTAGAGTGAGAGCAGGTGTGAGTGTAGTGTGTAGAGTGAGAGCAGGTGTGAGTGTAGTGTGTAGAGTGAGAGCAGGTGTGAGTGTAGTGTGTAGAGTGAGAGCAGGTGTGAGTGTAGTGTGTAGAGAGCAGGTGTGAGTGTAGTGTGTAGAGTGAGAGCAGGTGTGAGTGTAGTGTGTAGAGAGCAGGTGTGAGTGTAGTGTGTAGAGTGAGAGCAGGTGTGAGTGTAGTGTGTAGAGAGCAGGTGTGAGTGTAGTGTGTAGAGTGAGAGCGGGTGTGAGTGTAGTGTGTAGAGAGCAGGTGTGAGTGTAGTGTGTAGAGTGAGAGCGGGTGTGAGTGTAGTGTGTAGAGAGCAGGTGTGAGTGTAGTGTGTAGAGAGCAGGTGTGAGTGTAGTGTGTAGAGTGAGAGCAGGTGTGAGTGTAGTGTGTAGAGTGAGAGCAGGTGTGAGTGTAGTGTGTAGAGTGAGAGCAGGTGTGAGTGTAGTGTGTAGAGAGCAGGTGTGAGTGTAGTGTGTAGAGTGTGAGCAGGTGTGAGTGTAGTGTGTAGAGAGCAGGTGTGAGTGTAGTGTGTAGAGTGAGAGCAGGTGTGAGTGTAGTGTGTAGAGAGCAGGTGTGAGTGTAGTGTGTAGAGTGTGAGCAGGTGTGAGTGTAGTGTGTAGAGAGCAGGTGTGAGTGTAGTGTGTAGAGAGCAGGTGTGAGTGTAGTGTGTAGAGAGCAGGTGTGAGTGTAGTGTGTAGAGAGCAGGTGTGAGTGTAGTGTGTAGAGTGTGAGCAGGTGTGAGTGTAGTGTGTAGAGAGCAGGTGTGAGTGTAGTGTGTAGAGTGAGAGCAGGTGTGAGTGTAGTGTGTAGAGAGCAGGTGTGAGTGTAGTGTGTAGAGTGAGAGCAGGTGTGAGTGTAGTGTGTAGAGAGCAGGTGTGAGTGTAGTGTGTAGAGAGCAGGTGTGAGTGTAGTGTGTAGAGTGTGAGCAGGTGTGAGTGTAGTGTGTAGAGTGAGAGCAGGTGTGAGTGTAGTGTGTAGAGAGCAGGTGTGAGTGTAGTGTGTAGAGAGCAGGTGTGAGTGTAGTGTGTAGAGTGAGAGCAGGTGTGAGTGTAGTGTGTAGAGAGCAGGTGTGAGTGTAGTGTGTAGAGAGCAGGTGTGAGTGTAGTGTGTAGAGAGCAGGTGTGAGTGTAGTGTGTAGAGAGCAGGTGTGAGTGTAGTGTGTAGAGAGCAGGTGTGAGTGTAGTGTGTAGAGAGCAGGTGTGAGTGTAGTGTGTAGAGAGCAGGTGTGAGTGTAGTGTGTAGAGAGCAGGTGTGAGTGTAGTGTGTAGAGAGCAGGTGTGAGTGTAGTGTGTAGAGAGCAGGTGTGAGTGTAGTGTGTAAACCGTAAGCAGGTCAATTTTCACTGACTTGTGGCGCTGAATTCGGCTCACAGCTCTCCGCAGCTCTTTAAGCTCCATCTGCAACTCTGACCTCTGTTCCTCCAGCCTGAGTAGGTCCCGCTTACTTGCCACTCTTTCTGACTGTTCCTCCCTTGACAAACTGTCTGTCACTCTAGAAGAGTGTGTCTGAATAACAAAAAACCCCATACATCATCACATCACCAGACTCAAGAACACAACCATGATATCCTACTGCACGCATACAAAAATCACTTTCTATAACTAAGCAATATCTTCTTGTGAGTGAGTTTGTTGCTAAATCATAAATGTAAAAAGGCAGTTGATTTATTCATCTTATATCTGTGGTTCAGTATAGCATCCCAGTCATAAATGTGGCTTACCTAACTAATATTAAAACCTTAATATATAAGCATGCTAGGGCCTCTTCAATATTTCAAGTGGCTGACAAAATCTTGTCTCACCATATCCAGATGACCAGGCACATTGCAGTGTAGCGTGCCATTAGGGATTAGAGGGATATGTAGACCACTGGGAGGAGGGCCATAAACCAGTCTGACCCCTTCAGGCGGAGGGCCATAAAACACTGCACCAGGCCCCACGGCTAGGCCTGGTACAGGAGGGGCGTAAATGACCATGCCTGGGGGAAGATGAGTGCCATCAGGGGGCACAGTATAGATGATTGAGCCTGGTGGGGGGGTGAAATGAGTTCCACTAACACCTTCCTCATCGCTCTCACCATTGCTGTTTGTGTATGAAGACTCTATAGGGATGGGACACGAGAGGTTTGTTTTCCCTGGAGACAATATCAGAAATGGTAAATTCATACACACGGCCAACACTAATCACCTCTTTTCCGATAATTGTGTGGGTCATGTTGGTGGGGTGAATAAACCCAGTATCCCGAGCTGGAAGAAGGTCTTGTCTCTTTGTGCTGCTGGCTTCTGGAACGTTTGCCTCTTTCAGGTGATGGAACATACTGAGAACCCAGGCCAGAGTCCTGTGTAGTCTGAGAACCAAGACTCTGGTGCTGGAAGGATAAATATATAACTTCCAGTAAAATTAAGAAACAAACAAAAAAATCTAAGGTCATTTACATACTTCAGTCAAGAAAATGAATAAATTAAGCGTATAATGTGTCCTTTAAGACACTGATTACTTTCATCTGAATAAAGAATTGGCGTTAGCAATGTAGCCATTTATCATGTAGACACAATTGTGTCTGTATATACTTGTGTGTATGTATATGTGTGTGTGTGTCACCAAGGCAAGCAAAAATGAAATAACCTTATGGTCAAATAGTTATGACGGCAGATATTTTGACAAAGTCGATTCAAAAGAGATTTAGAAAGTGTGAAAATGTCCAAATGCTTACAGAGGTGTTGTATATATTAGACAAGGTGCGCAATATCGTTCAACCTGTTTTCCACTCAACCACTCATCACACACACACCCGAGAATCACTAAACAATAGCTAACAGTACAGTTCCTGTGAGACACACATCTCACGCATAATATTTACAAACACACAGCTAATACACACAACATTCACACAGTCCAAGTCAACATCAACACACACACACACACAGTCATATATCAAGTATAATCACACCCTTAGGGTGTAAAGAATGTAGTCTTAAATTTCTGTTATGGTTGGCTAATAAATAATTATTTAATAAAATAATAACAATAATGGACCAAATGGCCCCAATATAGATGTATTCTGGTAGGGGAGAGAGAGAAAGAGAGAGAGGGGTTTATACTTGATAAAGTAACTCACACTTTGATATGGTGGAACGTAGTACCAGCATCCACTGCCATGTGTAGTACGTACAAAACTGGACAGGTAATTGCTCTGCTGCAGCAGAGTATCTCTAAGAGCTTCTATTTCCTCAATCAGCTCATCCAGGTTTCCACTGTTCTCTATACATGCAAACAGTTGAGGCTTTAATAAGTTAATTCTAATAATAGACCAAAGATTATTTAGTAAAAAAAACAAAAAAAAAAACAACAACATTTATTGAGTAAAACGGCACTAAATTAACACTGTTACCTTCCAGTGCCTGAGCCAGCTGATCTCGAAGATGTTTAGTCTGAACCTGTTGGCTTTTTAAAACTCGGCTCAGCCTGGCTAACTCCTGCTGTTGAAATTTGGGGTCTGGGACACTAAGGCTATCTGTGTCTGATAGAGGAACCTAAAAAACAATATACAGATTAGGACAGAGACTAATTTTTCAGCTAAGCACCTTTTTCTTTACTTCCCTTTTTTATATCATGTGACAAGTCATCATGGTCCTAAAATCATATGATGGATCATTTACTGAAACTTGTGTAATAATTAGTGTTACCTTACCCTGTCTTGAAGCAGCTTCTGTAGATCCTGTATTTCTGCCTCTGCCTTTGTTAGATCTTGCATGGCTTGAGCAGCCTGTATCCTGGATTCTTCTAGCTCCTCTGCATCCTACAAACAAAAAAGCACCTGATATTAACATTTGTCAGAACGACAGTGGCACTTTGTGACCAGAGAAAGTTGGCAAATCTGCAAAATAAAACCTGATATTATTTCTAGGAAATCACTAACTTATAAACTCAACCATTGCAAGTATATATGTTACACAGTTGAATGAAATTGCCTGGTGAAAACATGCTTTCTAAGGTCTGAAAGGAAGGAAGAAAGTGTTAACATTACTGGAAGTGGCAGACTTCTGTGCAGTTTTTCATTTGCTCTAATCATTCACATTTCATTTCACAGCTCTAATGAACTTGACCACAATGCACAAGGCAGGCAAAATTTATGTTTTGCCTTGTTAACACCTTGTATTATGCATCTCAAGAATGTAAGTATACATTAACACTGACCATTTGTGATCTGAATTCTTGAGATGCAAGGCCAAAGATGAAGATGCATAAAAGCAATGAAATCATTTCTATATCCAGTTGCACAATTGTACCTCTGCTCTCTCCTGACTGATTCTCTGCACTGTGCTGTGGAGTGAGCGAAGCTTATCTTTGGCAGCACTCAGCTGATCGGCAGCCAGCTGATCAGCAATAGTGAAGGATCTCCTAAGCTCTCTTAACTCCAACTCTAAGGACTGTAGCTGTTCTTGTGTATGAGTCTCCTCGGCCTTTACCTATGCACAAACACACAGCTATACAACACACCTCTGTACATTTCACATGTAAATAAAATATTCAATATTCAAAGTGTTTCACTATGAACATATTATATATTATATATACACTGTATATATAATATATATATAGTGTGTATATATAATATAGTATATATAATATAATGTAGTAATATAATATAATATAGTAAATATAGTGTGTATATATATATATATATATATATATATATATATATATATATATATATATATATATATATTCTCCTGCCAAATATCATATCAAAAAGAACCTAGATTGCTTTCACACACCTGTTTGTCTTGCTTCCCTAACTCCAAGAATAGACGATTTCTCTCACTCTCTGCTTCTTGGAGACGCTGTAGTGTCAGATACTGCTGCTCCTGTGCCTCCTGCAGCTCTTGCCTCAGCTGGAGGAGCTCAGCCTCCTCCTCACGCCTCTCTGCTGCCTGTTGGGTTGTGACCAAAATCGGTTAAAGCATCACACTAATTAAAGCCTGGAAGAATTCTCTAAGAAAAACCTGTCATTTTATTTCTTAGACTTGCTGCATTTCCCCGAACAATTTTCCTAAGAAGCTAAAGAGTATTTTGAGAGGGTTTACTATATGATGAAAGTTTTACTATGATAAGAACGTTTAACCTCTCAAAAGGCAGTGACTCTTAAATCTTTAAACAAAACCACAATCCCCTTTGGGAAAATGAATGACAAAATAAAGACTGAAAAAATTAATATATTGTATATTACATGATATGTAACAATAAATAATAAAATATAGATAATAGATAAAAAATAAATAAAAATAAGATAGATCAGAATTTCAGCATCTATTTTCTGATATTTACATCAAGATGTGTACAAAGCTACAAGATACTGTCACCAGTCTTGCTGTGTGAACTAGGTGCATATTTTCCTCCAGAATGGTTCTGTAGTCCTTGGCAGTGAAGGGAATAATACTGCAGCATAAACCACCACTGATCCACACTTGTGCTTCACTCTGGGCATGCAACAGGTGGTAAGCTCGTTTGGGGCTTCTTTACACTGTAACTCTTCAGAAAGTGGGAAGGTGGACTCCTCGGAGAACAATGAATATTTCACATTGTCTACAGCCAAAGATTTCCCCTGCTGACAGAGTGAAAAAAACTTTGGGCTATAGCAGCCCAACCATGATTATTGACCATGTGGAGCTCCCAACAAATAGTTTTGGTGGAAAAAGGAGAGTTGAGGTATTAATTCACAATTAATTCCTTAGAAAGATTCGAGAGAAAAATTCACCTATTACAACGGTAAAGTTGTACCGTGTGCAACCAACTGCTCTGCACTGCTCCTTACTTCAGTGGAGCTAAAGTAGTCTTCTACTAAAGGAACTCTGCTGTCTAAACAGTAGGTCACAGAGGGGATGCTGTTTGTCAGTAATGGCTGTGAGTTTATTGAGATTTAATAAGATTAAAAACTTGCAGACAACATAAAGGACCTAAGCTTCCTCTGGTTGTGGCTGTGGTCCTCTTCCTCCTGTAGACCACCACCACCCCATTGGTTGTGGCCATATTGAGGAACAGACGGTTCTTCCTAAACCAATCCATGATGCTGTTGACGAGATCTTGTACTCCTCTTCCTGTCCATCCCTGATGTGGACAATGAACAAGATCTGATCTGTACAGAAAATTTGTGGTGTACAGTGTGAAAGAGGATGGGGAAGAGAGTTCCCTCTGGTGGTCCACTGCTGCTTAGAAGAACCTGAGGCCTGTCTGACAGATACAGATACAGACCTACTGTATCTGAGCCCATCATGGACACAGACTCACGCCAAATGCCTTCTCACCACAGTTGTACCATGGATGTGAGTACATGACTGCATTGTCCACAATTACCTGTGGCTGGTATGATAACTGCTGGGGGTTCAGAAAAGAGCTGACCTTAGACTGCCCCCCACAATGTACAGTATTTGTTGTTTTGCTTTAAAGCTGGTGATCTGCTTCATTCCTCAGTCCTTCAATGATTTCTGCATCTGTTCCTTGTCCTTCAAAACCAAAAAGTCTGCTTACAGTAGTTCCACACCCACAACACACCCTCATTCTAGTTCAGAATATACTTGTTCAGCCATGTATCAGTGAAACAAATCACACTACACTCCCAGTACTGCCTTTGGGTCCCAGTCAGTGTGCTGAATTCATCCATCTTATTGTCAAGAGACCTAACATTTTCATGATGACCGCTTGTTGTGTCTCCTCTTTGTCTTCTAATTGCATCCAGCTCTGCATCCTCTGTGTGGCCTTAGCAGTTCTTCAGAAATATGGAACCGCATTCTGGATGTCTTCAGAGCGCCAACAGCTGATTGTGTGTGTACATAAAGGGACCATGAAGATAACCTAAGATATAACATCTCTTGAGACGGGTGTTATAAACAAAGACTCATAAACGATGGCTGTGAGCTTAAAGTGTCGACTTTCACTTTCTATAAAACGTTTTATATCATTCACCCAATTTTGATTGAAAAGCTGAAAGAAAAGCTGAAAGTCTTATACAGTAAATAACTTCACCTGTATATATACACTATAGACTTCTATTTACTGTATACTAATTCTAAAATTAGAATAAAATAAAAAATGATAATGATGCTTGTACGGAAGGTCCTTTCAACACACACATACATATACATATATATATATATATATATATATATATATATATCGTACAGTTGCAGAGATTAAATATCTACAATCTGGTGTCACCTAGAAGTGTCTGGTTCACATTTCCCATGGGTGTCTTTGTTCATTGTTAAATGCACTATGTAAATGAAATCTACTTGAACTGAATAATGCATATATTATATTTAAAAATACATTGCTTAATTTAAACTCCAAACAACAACGTTGCCATAAACACTCATAATATAATTTATGACCCTATGGGTTTGTGCAAAATAATCAACTCACCCTGGCCTGTTGGGCTTCTTCACATGCGCTCTGGTATTTCTGCTGATAGTGTGCAAGCCTGTTTCTGAGCATGCCCAGCTCATGTTCCAGCCTATCCTGAGCACTCTGGGCCGCATCTCGGTCTCTCAAAGCAGCAGAAACTGTGCGGTGCAGCTCTTCCTGCAGTTCAGCCAAGCTTTCGCTCAGCATATCTCCGTCACCAGTCACTCTGCTGTTAGATGAACCCACATCAGCATGATTGCTACTCAATTGAGTATCAGTTCAAATGTTTATTTCAACTGTTCCCCAAATTATTGTGATATCATACCTTAGTTCACCTGACCCTGTGGCAATGATTCTCTTTAGCCCCTGCAAACTCCTGGCCACTTGTTTAGGGCACAGCAGTTCCCTCTTGATTTGCTGCAAGTCTTTTTGCAAGACACGGACTTTCTCCATTAGGGAACCTTTCTCCCTCTAAAGTTACACATAGACAACATCATAGTGAAAAGTAAACAGCCCATAGTTGCAGATGGAGACCACACTATGGATTATTTTTAGCCCAGTTTAGTCAAGCATCTCAAGAGCAAACAGATAAGACTATGTTCAACCTTGTAACTATAGCAGCATAGATGGCAAGCTAATTATGTTTACTCAGTAGTAGCAACTGAACCTTAACTGCTTCTATCTGGTCAGAATTAATAGTAAATCTAGCTCATTTTCTCTTTTTTATTTTAAATAATAATGGCACTTTTCAACTGGGACTCTGTCTTGATTATTGTCACTTGTGCTGAGTTGCAAAGCTCACTGGTCAAGCCCAAAGAAGAATCAAGAAGATTGTCACTATTGTCAGTCAGAAGTCCAAAAGAGCATTAGTATTTTTTCCCTGACTATCAAACCAACACTAACAAATTGTGGGCATATGTAAGCTCACTGACTGCCCTGTGATGTAGCAAGAGCAGCAGTTCAAAATCAGATGTGTTGGTTGGCTTCACAGGTCTCAGAGAAAGCACATGCTAGCCAGCCTTCACTCTCCTTGGTTGGAAGCCATCATGTGAAGATAGCGAGTGGTGGGAACTGGCCAATTGACTAAACTGGGAAATGTGGTAGGAAAAAAAGCACCTATTGTGAATATAGGCAGAGAACTGCATCTGTCTGTGAGAACACACCTGCAGCGTGTTGAGCTGTTGCAGGAGATCAGCGTTCTCCAGCTCTCTCTCTGCAGCTAGCTGTAGCTGAGCCAGTGCATTCTCCTTAGCCTGTCTCTCCTTCTGCAGCTCCGTCTGCAGTGCAGAATGCTCTAGCTACAGGTGACATTAAGAGTCAATCCAGGCATTTCAGTGCATAGGATGCAAGGCACTTACAAACAGTTCATAGTGTATAAAATGCTTTTGCCTTAAAATTGAAATAATACATTTTGATCTGACATAAGCACGAAAAATAACTAGATTAAATATAACTTAACTTAATATAACTTATCATTTAATCATCTCAAAGTGCTTTTGGGAGGTACCTGACTAAGCCGGTGCAATCGACTCAGCTCCTCTTCCAGGTGGCTGACCTTACAGTCTTTCTCTTGCAGCTCGGCCTCCAAATCAGCTTCATAGGCACTGACATGACCTTGAGCCTCCTTCAGCTCTGAGTTCTCCCTCCGCAGAGTCTGCAACTCCTTCTGGTGCTGCAGCAACTCCTATACCAACCAACACCTTCTCTTTTCATACAATTCACACAACCGGTAAAACTGTTTGTTTTTTTTGCTTGTTTTTCAATTACACAGTTTTGGTCATCAAATCAAATTTTATCCACCATTTTCCTGATTTTTTTTTCCCCTGGAAGTCTCCCCTAGCTCATACCAGAAACCTGTTTTACTTTGCTGGTCTCTGGTGTTTTAGCACAATGAAGGCATGTTCCTAACTGATAATGTGACGTTACACTTTATATTAAATATTTATATTATATTCCATGAATTTCTTCAGTTTATTGATGTTGTTGCCAGTTTTAATAAGGGTTTATTTAGAAACAAAGAGCAAGGCAACAGTACAACGGAAATAGTTCAAAAGATAGATCGCTGCACAAAGGTATTATTGTTTTTAGCAGAATAACACATTTCAGTGCTCAGTAAAAAATTTTTTAGGATTGATAAAACGGTCAAACCTCCTTTGTGTTTTCACATATCTGAGCAACTTGCTGCAGTCGGCTGAGCTGTTGGTCTTTGTCCCAGACGAGCTGCTGTAGAGTGTCATTCTCCTTCTGCAGGCGCAGGCAGTCAGATTCGGCCTGTCGAGCTTGATCCTTCACCCCATGCAGGTAGTCCTGCAGTCCGGAGATTATGCCCTCTAGATCCTTCTTTAATGCTTCATTAGCTGCTATCTGACCTGCCAGATAGGAAGGAAATAATCAGACACCTAGAAACATAGTTTCAGGTGTTTCTAAATTTTTTACTTTTTTTCTAAAGAGTTATGACTCTTTTCTTAAATAAATAGATTAGACTTTCAGTTAGTTTAACTGAAATATTAGGCGTGACGTAGGTGTGAATTTTGGTTACATTTAAAATATGTACTGTTAAATATAGATAAAATAAATACATTTACAGATTTGTAGATCTAGATATACCATCTAGGCACTAAAACACAGAGAGGTTTGTCAATACATCAGTGCTATATCATTGCTGTTTAGGCATACTGCTTAGTGAGTGGTTGGGGAACTCTCTTTAAATGGCACTTGCAGCACTGAGACAAATCAACACAGTGCAGAACGATGCAGCACAACCCACATTATATAAAATGTTCCTCTGCATGCAGATTGTAAAAGACGTGTACCGTCTTGGAAATAATCATTCCAATATCAGAACGATGTCTCTCACCCTCAGTAAGCTGCTGTTCTAGATCTTTGATTTCTTGTGTCTCCTTGGCAATGCGACTGAGCATGTCATCTAGCCGGCCTTCCAACTCGTGCTGTTTCTTACTCATGATGGAAAGCAGCTGACTCTTACTGGCCAGCTGAGCCTTCACATGAGCCTGAGACAAGAAATCAGTAGACAGAGGGTTTACTCACAAACGTTTTCATTACATTCTGTATTGTCCTCTGGCTCATGGTTTGAGTTCATGCTTTAATGCAACACGTAGATGAAAATTATTTCTCAGGGACAAAATAATTATGCACATTTTCTTGTAATAGCAAAATTAACAGCTTATAAACATCATGCTACATATACCATAGGTCTAAGTGTAAGATCTAAGTGCAGTTTCTGACTGAAAAAAAAAATCAGCATGTTCTTTAAGCACTTTACCGCTAATACATGAAAATCAGGACATGGAGATCTAAACAGTTCTGCACTGTACATTTCACTTGAGATTACATAACTCATTACCATCTCTGTCTGTTACTTCCACTATCACAACATAAACAATTACAGTTTGGTACCTTCAAATGCAAAAAATGTTATTTTTCCATAACTATGTTTTTTTTCACAACTATTAGTGTGGCATGACTATTTTTTTAAAAGCAAAGATTTATCATATTTTTTTACTTTCCTTAATCCTAAAGCTACTTGCTAAAAAGGAAGTGTGTTATTCAAGTGATATAAAATATCAGAATGTACAATTTTTTTACCTGTTTATCATCAAACTTATCAAACAGAAGAAAAGATTCTTCAAGCATTAAATGATAAAGATATACACAGAATTATAAAAACGATATTAAAAAATATTATATTACGATATAAAAATTATATAACGTGCAAAAACATATAATCATGCACCACTCCCTTACTCCACTGGGATACTTACTAACATAAAGTGGCTGACATAATCACAAATCCTGCTCTTCCTCCATTACTGGCGAGTGAGGCTACAAGGAGGCTGTGTGCTCAGATTTAGCCTTCCCTGTCTCTCTGATTCTCTCCTTGTTTGTGTAGCCTCTACCCTAAAAGTTTTTGCTTGTACATTCTAGCCATAGTACAGGGTTTTCCCCCGCTTTGCACTTCATCCCCCCCCCCTCAACACACACACACACACAGTTTCTCCTTATTCTCCCCCTTTCTCTCCTCTCTCTCTACCGCTTTGAATCAACACAGGAAACTCTCTGTCCAACCAATCACTGCCTATATCCAAGCTATGACAATATCTCCTAGGAGGGAGTGAACAACTTTTCAAGCTCCACCCAAATTCCCTACAGAAAGACTCTTCCTATTTCCTTAAAGAGACATGCACTGAGTATTAGTTGGCTGGAGCTTTTGGTACTCTTACTAGACACCTCTGATTAACTATATACTCCACTGGGAGGCTGATCTTGTTTTCCATGTACTTACGTTGTTGCTGAAATGAAGCCATGGCAACATTCAGGATAGCTGTTATTGTCAAGGTTCCAAGCAGAGATATTTTTAACACTCAAATGTTTTAGTTCAAATTCTTAAGGAATTACAAATGACTTAGGAATAAATTGACTTCAGCAACAGTTACAGATTCCACAAAGACGTGTGCAAAAATAAAAATAAATAAATCAATCAATAAAAATGGCAGAGGCAGAAATTTTTACTAACGTGTCTGATGTCTTCTGGATTCAAAGTGTGCAGTAAGCTCTGGAGTTGGTCCAACTCCGCTTGAGCTACACTGAGCTCAGAGCTCTGCCTGTCCAGCTGCTTCTCCAGGGTCTCTGCCTCCTGCCGCATCTCGCTCAGCATCTGGATCTTCAGCTGCAGCTGTTGTCTAAGATGGTCCTTCTCTGCTTCTGAAATCTGCCAAATACACTAGAGTTACAGAGTCTCCAGCTGACCCGGTGATTATGTAACCTCCCTGGGTCTTAGTTGCAACCCGCTCCAAGTGAGTCTTGAACCCAGGTCTCCAGCATGGGAGGCTAAAGACTGCAGCCACTAGCATCAGTCGGTAGTGCGCCTCTTGAGAGCAGGGGAGTGAGGTTTACCTGCACAGCACCTACAGCTGGCCTCCGTTACACTCACCCTCCTATATCTCACTCCCATCTGGGTCACGGCACCAATGTAACCCCCCGGGGTCCTACTCGCAACTGCTCCAAGTAGGTCCTGAACCCGGGTCTCCAGCATAGGAGATGAGCGCTCTAACAAGGAGGCTAAAGACTGCAGCCACTAGTGTCAGTGCACCTACCGCTGGCCTCTGTTACACTTACTGTATCATGTGAGCAAATGTATTCAGTAACATTAACAAGTTTTTTGATAATCTGGGATTAAATTATGCATCATAAATCACAAGACTTTTTATATTTATTTAATTGTACAAACTACACATTATACACAATACAAATTTAAATATTAAACTTTTTCAAATAATAAACTGTTATTATTAGATAAACGGTGTGTACCTAAAGTATTGATATCCATAATAACTATTTAGAAATATTTTCATTTTATGCAAATTACCTATTACATGTAAACCCATTATACATTTCTTTTGCAACTTATTATATGTAAATCAAAAAAAATGTTTGACCGGTATTAATATATGCCAAGGAAACATTCCCTACACCATTACACCACCACCACCCAGCCAGTCCTGCTGCCATAAGGCAGGCCTGGTGATGCAAAATTCATATGTGGCAGCCCTTAGAGGGATAATGCGTAGGTCCACCACCACAACGGTCTGGGGAAATGGAGCACATTTTTCTTATAGTTCTTTGGCACAAGGTATATTTCAGGGGCTTGGGGGTACAATACAATAAATTGTGTGTGCAAACTTTCTGGTGTTTAATACAGAACTAAATACACCCTCTCATTTTAAAGTCAGCAGTTTTACTGATCTGTATAAAGGTGTTTTGAATGTCCACTACAAAAGAAACAGGGATTATATTATTACAACTATTTGTGTTAAATTTGACACTGTGCTAGTTTTTTGTTTGTTTGTTTTTTTCTCTCTCTTCATGTGGGATAATTGTCATTTTTTATTATTTCTGCTAAACATATTTTGATGTTATGTGATTTTCATATTCTAATAAAACTAGTTAACTGAACTGACTTAATACTATACTATACTATGATAATATGCCCTTGTCTAATGTTGGTTAAGTTGCACATTTGAAAATTCTCTCAATGCATTGGCAATGCTTTTCCAATCCTTAATGTTAACATTAACTGAAGCTCTTGACTTGTATCTGCATGATTTTACTCATCACACTGTACCTACGTGATATTTAACTTATATATACAATCACTGTGTTAGAAAAATAGCATATGTTTAATTGGCTACTATAAAAATGTTTTGGACCAACAGTAATGAGAAAAACTATAGACTATTTAAAAAAAAAGACACTCACTCGTTTTTGAGATGCCGCCTCTTCTAGTTGTTGCAGCTCATCGGTGGCTCTCAGGATCTGTTGCTCTGTGTACTCCATCTCCTTACGCAGCCGCTGTAGCTGCTCCTCTGCTACAGTCACAGCATCTATTATTTAACAAACACCAGTATTATCCCAATTTTATAATAGCACCATACTCACCAATGTAGTAACATGATCTTAGAGTTGATTCTTTATTTTTACACTATTATAATAACTAATAAATTATTAAAACTGATTATAACACAGTTACATACTGGAATGTAACTGGTCAGAAGGTTTTTTTTTACTGCACAGCTCAGACAGTAGTTCATGAACAATAGGTTTATACTACATTCTAGTATGTTATTGTTTCTATAGTAACAGTGATTCATGGGGACTTGTGTAGTGGACGTTCCACATAATCTAAGACAAATAATAAGGAAACCTCTAATAGCTGAAATGGTGAAATTTTATGTCAGGAGACATTTATTTTACAGATAAGAGGATGTCTGTGCTTTGTAAGATGGAGATGCTGGTGAGGGAATGACATATCTTGGCTGTAAGTGATAACTGGGAGTAACTTGTCTTGCAGATGTTTCACAACATTCAATTTGTGATAAACCATTAAAATATATGATGCATCATTCAATAATCAATTGTAATTACTGGAAATCACTGTGATATAAATGGAATGACACACCAGACTATACAGATGAGACAGTGCTCATAGATGCATAGATGTCGATGTAAAACTCATGGAAAATAAAAATTAAAAAATGTATTATTTGCATGTCAGTACCTCTTTCCAAGTCATGCCTAGATTCCTCCTCTTCTACTTTGCCTGTATGTGTGAGACCCCCTGTGGCCAGATTCCTGTCCCCTGTATCTGTACTGTCTGATGTAAATGTGTTCCTTTTGTGTCGGGCTTTTCCAATGTACGGACTCTCACAGAGCACATTCCCATCCTGGTCCTAAAGAGGATATAAGGTGGAGAATGGACTCAATGAACAAATAGGAATTGAATCATGTAACTTGATGAAACTGTAAATTAAATTCATCAGTAAAATATAAAACCTCGGTTACACTTTATACATACATGTGCACAAATGGCTGCCACATTGCCAGCTTTACTAACTCAATATGCTGTTTTTTTTGGAAGATTAACAGTAGGTCAGAGCTGGTTGGCTAGTTATCAGGATTTTTTTTTACAGTGGACAAAGTCTGTTTGCATCTTATTAAAACTTGGACACCGTCACGGTCATAGTGTGATATCACGCTACACTGTCCCCACCGATTATACGGAGGTACTACACACTGAGGATGTGTTGTAATTTCTGAAGAGGCACAAATTGCTGCTGGATAAACACGGGCAGCCATCTTGCAAATGCACACACACACACACATTTAATATCAAGTATAACAACTGCCAGATTAATAAAGTAAGTCCTGATAAAACTCACATGATTAGGATAAAAAGGAAGTGGGTCAAACTTTGCATCTATCTTATGAAAAGCCAGCTCTTGCTCAAGCTCATACTGTTTCTGGCAGGCCCGAGTCAGCTCTGAGGTCTTCTGCTTTAGCTGGAAAATAAATTAAGCGTGTTTAAGAGACAATATTTCAGGTACATGATTTCAGTGTAGGACATAAACTCCACTGCAAACATATTCCATAAAGGTAACTGGACATATTCAGTGCATTTTGCAGAAGTAAAATGCATGTGCATTATCTGATTTAACAACGTGACTTATGCATGCAGAAAGCATTGTAGCATGCTCATGAAAACAGCAGTGCTAGATCACATCACTCTTAGTGACTACCTGGTAGCACAGGAGAAAGTCATGACATGTCACTTCACTAGGACTTCGGGAATTGGTTGATGATTGATCTAACAGAAACTGATTGGACACAAATGAATACCTTGCAGAAAGAATCCAGCAGGAGAACGGGTAATTGAGGCTGAGAATGCAGCATGGAAAAGTAGCATACAGACAGAAAAGGTATGCACAGTTTATAAAAGAACATGCACGTATCTATCTATCTATTTTTCAAAAGATTATAATTTAGAATGTATGAATATAAGGTACAGACAGCTGACAAAGGTAAAACTGGGGGCTGTGGAAAGCTATTTATTTATTTTGCCAGCATGTTTTGGGTCTGTATGTGTCCTTGATGGAAGAGTCACTGCAAATCAACACAAAGCTCTTCTTAACCTACGATGAAACGTTTCTGTAGCGATAAGCATGGACTCTTCTAGGGCATCAATGTACTCATCCACACTGCTATGTACTCACTGAAGATGAAAAAGTCATAAATAAAATGCTATGGCCTTCACAGTCACCAGATCGCAATCAAACACCTATGGGAGATGTTGTGCTGACGTGTTACAGAGATCTCCAACACCATAATAAAAACCTTATTTGAGGGAATATCTTTTGAAAGAAGAGTGATGCCAAGGCACACTACAACTGTTCCCTTACTAAGATACAGTACTTTATGCTGTTTTTTCCTTGTCATCTGTCTCTATACAGACACCAAAAGTTAAGATAAACACTACTCACTGCTTCTATTCATCCCACTCATTCATATATTGTTCATGAAGCAGAACCAGTTGTTAGGTGGGAAACACAATGAGTCTAACTGAGGTATGAAAGAATGCAAAAAAAAAAAGAAGAAGAAGAAGAAGAAATCAGTATTTAATACTACCTTTAGGGTGGCTGACAGACCTCTAGGGAAAGTAGGAAGAAGTGAAGAGGAAATTGGCTAAGATTCAGCAAGAAAGAAGAAGGAAGCAAGCTCAAATTTGTTACAATGAAAAAAGAAATGACTTTAAGCCCTACATTGTTTCTTGTGAATAGAATTTGGTAAACACAGTGAAATTTACTGTCTGTTACTGCAGTCTAGAAATCAGTGTCACATTATAGCCTTGAATATTATGATCAGCACAGATGAACAAGAAAGCTCTGGTACACACCAGTTCCGACTTTGTGTCCAGCTCCATTTCAAGCTCTTCCTGTCGTGACTGTTGCTCCTGGCTTTGCCTCCTCAGGCTTTGCTGGAGCTGCTCTTGATTCTCCAACTCTTTTAATGCTGCAGTTTTCTCCTCCTGCAGTCGCTCAATCTCTGCTCCTCTTTCTTCCAGCTCTTGCTCTAGACGCTCTAGCTCCTCTACAAGCCAGAAAACATCAGCCCAGGGGACATAAGCAGAACATTTACATCCAATTACTTGTATTTTTCATAATCACAGTATGTATTTACAGTTCAGTAACAGTCTGTAATAATCTCATATGGGAAATGGAAAGGACACCCTCCTTCAATGTTATGTTTTTATTTATCAGGGCTTTAATAAAAATGATCAGGTGTTCATCAAATTCTTTAAACAAACAAATCAGCACAGGTGACAACAGATTTCTATAAGAACACAACAGATTTCTATACATAAACTTTTTCTCCCAAAAAGTAAACCAACATTCACAAACTAGATGGGTACAATAAGTTCACCCTTGTTTTTTGCTTAATTTTTAGATGCTGTAATTTCACACTGAGGGTTAAAAAAGCTCTGACGATTTATATTCAGGGCAGCATGGTGGCTTAGTGGTTAGCACTGTTGCCTCACAGCAAGAAGGTCCTCTGTTCGAATCCCGTCTTCCTGTGTGGAGTTTGCATGTTCTCCCCGTCCCTGTGTGGGTTTACTCCGGTTTCCTCCCACAGTCCAAAAACATGTACATTAGTTTGATTGGTGATTCTAAATATTGTGTGTGTGGTTGTTTGTCTATATGTGTGGCCCTGTGATGGACTGGCGACCTGTCCATGGTGTACCCCTGCCTTTTCCCCAATGTGCGCTGGGATAGGATCCAGCAGATCCCTGTGACCCTAATTAGGAATAAAGCAGGTATAGATGGATGATTTATATTGGGCTAATTTTTTTGTATCACAAAATTCTGACAATTTCACAGGGGTGGGTAGACTTTTTATATCTGTTGTGTAAACATACAACTACACATATATTGTATACGAACATTGTCAGAGACAAATTACAGTTGAAAGTGAAGTGTTAAATGATTGCCTCTATTAAACCTTATCCAATATTTAAAAATGTTAACCATATTTCCCTGGATCCTCAATCATATGTCTACATATGTTTACAAAACAAAGCATCCATATTTGCCCTCAGAACTACACAGACTGTATAATGGTAGGTGCTATTTTATTTATCTGTCTTGTAGTGTATTGTCTTGTCTGTTTGCACTGTCTCTTGTCTTGCAGGGTTTGCAGAAGGTTGTACACATGCACGTTATATGAATAGGTTAATTTACTTTTTAGCCCTTAGTTCTGTGTTATCTTATATAGTTCTGTGTCTTTATGTAACAACAGGGTCCAGGAGGGACATCATTCCCTATGATGAGTTTCATTCACTATGTACTTCATCAGCAATATTTCGTCAAAATGACCACGAGCTTCTCGACTTGACTTAATTCATAAAAGATCCTGCAGCCCTGATTAGAGTTTATATGCAAACAGTGAGTAGAAGTAATAGTATACCAGTGTGAAAGCGCTGATATGCTTTCACTCGCTCCTGTTCGCTGATTGGCTGCCCATCCAGAAACTCCAATGATCTCAGATGGAAGACTAAGAAGAGGCGGTAGTGGGGAAGGTCAGATACAGGGTTCTCTGCTAACATCAGCTCTGTGAGACTTTTTAGATGCTTCAGTTTGGCGAGCTCATGAAGCTGAAAGATAAAAGATGATAAAAGTTATGTCATGGCATGCACGGACAACCGATAAACAGCATAGGCAGAATAGACTTAGACTAACAGAAAATATCTTGTTTTTCTGGAGGTTTAGCTTCTGAAGGGATCTGAGCTTTTTCCCCAACCACAGTGGCACGTGTTCAATGCTGTTGTTAGACAGATTCAGAATCTGTAGGTTTGCCATTTGCTCTAGGCCTTCTATTTTCCTGCATGATGGAAAACCACAATTTAAGGATGCAAGCTTTCAGCAATTCCACAACATAAAATGCTTACTTAATGAAAAATAGAATCACTTACCTTATTCTGTTATTGGAAAGGTGCAGCTCGCGCAGTTGATGAAGCCTCTCCATTTTCTCAAGTTTTTCAATGATGTTGTTACTAAGGTTGAGAATATGAAGACGCTCACAATTGTCCAAGTTCTCAATGAACTAAGAGAGATAAAGAGTACAAATCAACTAAATATATACCAGAACAAACACTCAGATCAATAGGTTATGAGCCGTAGACTGAATGTCATCATTTTTACCTTGAAGCATTTATCCCCATGAGTGGTGGACAGATTCAAGCAGCGCACAAGGGACAAATTGTCTTGCTTGGTCAACTTCTTAATAAAATCTTCTGTGATGTATCGTGTTCCTGTGCATTTTATTTCACCTTCAAACCAAATGTAAATGAGTGAATGTGACAGCAGTATTACAACATTAAATCTGGAGGGCAAGTGTTTGAAAGTTTTCACAAAAGGGACAAAAGAGAACTTCTGATAGTGTTACATATTTTATTTATTCATTTATTCATCAGTAACCCATCAGTATTCATCACATCAACCACTTTATCGTGGTCACTGGAAGGGGAAGTCTGTCTTGGGAACAGCAGAAACATGGCAGGAAAACATCCTACTTCCTTTCTCTCTCTCTCTCTCTCTCTCTCTCTTTATTAAACCCATGTTGACATAGGGGGAAACATTACATGTCTTTTGGTCATATATTTACTATCTATACATTCAAGCTGTTTTGGAACCAGATCTAATGAAGATACTGAGTGTCAATTATCTCATATGGGACTGGTTTTCACTTCAAACAGATGACGGATGACAGAATGCTGCCTCCCAGCTCAAGAGCTGTAACCCAGTTCGAATCTGAGCTCAGGTTATTGTGTTATGTTCTTCTATATTCTCTGGTTTCTTCCCATCTCCCCAAGTGTGAACAAGTGGGTGACTGTGTCTGCTGCGCCTGAAGCAACTGGTGTCCCATCTGTAGTGAATTCTCCTAAATTGCACTGTTACTGGGATAGACTTTGGATCCTCCATGACCCTGACTGGATAAAGTGGTCCCAGAAGATGAATGAATGAATGTCACATACTTCTCAAATGCAAATCCAAATAGATTCCAAAATACAAGGACTATCATTGTGCACATTTAAAGTTTGTGTAAAGGATAAAGGAAAATTATGTTTAGCAGTGTCTGGAACATTTTTCAGGATAAACGCTGTGAGAGATGTCATTTACCGTCATCACTGAGCTCATCTTCACTCGCTGCTGTCTGACCCAGGCCAGGAGGAGAAGCTGAACTCAACATTCTGCTGGACACCTTCAGTCTCTCCACAGACCAGGCTCTGTGGGAATCACTTATCCGCTTCATACTTACCAGTTAAACCAGCGGAATTTGTCTGTACAGGTTCCTCTGTACTGCTGTTAGCTAGCTAGCTATCCAAAAGAGCTCGCTTTAACAACACAGAGCTCCGAAAGTAGCTGTTTCCACTGTGAATATTCACCATGCTAGCACAACCTGCTGCAAGTCACTTGTGTCACTTTGCTTTAATTTAGTATAAATATCTTATAACAGTCTATAATCGCTTTAGGTCACTTATTCACTTTGGACACTTAGTTAGCTAGCTGAACTAAATAGCGTATTTATCTAATCTAGTTAGGTTGCTGGTTACCCGCTGAACTAGCCATAACACTGACCGAATAGTTTAATAACATGAACTAAACACGATGCTAGTTTCTTAAAAAATTATAAACAAATAAAAAATAAACTTTATCCTCATTGCATCTCCATTCACTCGTTAGTGAGAAGTTGTTAGCATAGCTAGACAGCAGCATTACAAGAGTGCTGTGCCTGTTACCATGGAGACTGAGCTACAATAGAGGACAGAGTTAATGCCGTTAACGGTAACGCCACATGACTGCATGAAAAGATAGCGCTAATTCTCACAACTTTCTTGATAAAAAAAAAAAAAGTTAAACACAAAATCGGACACTGTTTTCATTGAAGGACTCGTTGAAAGTCCAGGTTTTATGGGTTGTGACCATGCGTTTATTAGAAATAAATTCAATGTTTCATAATAAGCCTCGATAGAGGACACCTTTCTGTCAAAATAAAAGTCCGAACATGAATAAAAGTTCTCGTAGTTCGAACTAAAAAAGTTTTGGAAAATGTCAGATTTCAAACGGAAAATTAGCACACGTACTGCCTTAAGAAATGATAAAATATAAAGTGTTCAAGAGTATTTTCGCTTAATGAGCCTTCGCCCCTCATGACCCTGTCGCTGGTTCACCACTGTTCCTTCCTTGGACCACTTTTGATAGATACTGACCACTGCAGACCGGGAACACCCCACAAGAGCTGCAGTTTTGGAGATGCTCTGATCCAGTCGTCTAGCCATCACAATTTGGCCCTTGTCAAACTCGCTCAAATCCTTACGCTTTCCCATTTTTCCTGCTTCTAATGCATCATCTTTGAGGACAAAATGTTCACTTGTTGCCTAATATATCCCACCCACTAACAGGTGCCATGATGAGGAGATACTCAGTGTTATTCATTTCACCTGTCACTGCTCATAATGTTATGGCTAATTGGTGTATATGGATTGAGCATATATTAATTGTCTCAAATGAGAAAACCATGTGGTGGCAAATTCACTTTTGTGCTAGAGTCAGGGGTCAGGGAAAGCCTGGCACCTTCACACACTACGGACAATCCGGAGATGCCAATCAGACCACAACGCAATGCCTGTGAAGAACAAGCAAACTTCAAACACACAACAGTCTCTAGAGTTTACAGCATGAGTTCACAGCATGAGGTTTAACTAATTTATTGAGTAATTAAGAATTAATTAATTAAAACCATTGATGGGGCAACAGTTAGTGGGTGAAAACACCTTGCTGATATGAGAGATCAGAATAACCCTGCCAAATTTGTTCAAGTAAATATATAGTAGAAAAGCATCTCATCATGTACAAATATTGAACCTTGAAGTGAATGAACAACACCACAAGACCACATTGGTTTCCTCTCCTGCAAGCTAAGAATAAGAATCCGAGGCTATCAATAGCACAGACTCACCAGTTGAAGACTGGGGTATGGGATGTGGTGGTGGTTTTGGGGGTTATCTGTGCTCATGATTGCCTCAGATTCTTGTTTTTGGCTGACAGGAGTGTTTAAGATGTATTCTGAGATACTTTTCTGCTCATTACGGTTGTAAAGTGTGCTTATTTGAGTTAGTGTATTCTCCCTGTCAACTCATATCTATGGTCTGGTCATTCTCCCTTAATCATTCTCATCAACAAGGTGTTACAGATCCTTCGCTCTCTTTATTTGCTCTGTTTTTTCCCCACACATTTCTGTGTAAACTCTAAAGCAACTGCAACTAATACAAAAAAGCAACTGTGTGGGGAAAATACCAGAAGTCTGCAGTTTCTGAAATACTCAGATTTAAAAGGGCCCCTAATTACATTATACATGAACCTTTATTTCATAATTTGTGATTTATGATCATACTGTTTGACCTTTAAAGAAGTTGTTGGTTGCTAAATGTTGAGTTCTTGTCTTAGTTCTGTGAGAAGGGCAGAGATGAGGGTTACTTTGCTCCCATTTTGGAATGTTTACACATAACTTGCTCCTTTGTCTTTACTAACACTTTGTCCCTTTTTCCTTTTACATTCTAATAGAATGTTTAAGTGGACTGTAAAATCTTTAAGGTAGAGAAATAATGATTCAGCTGTATGTGTGTGTCAGGACTCTCTCTGAGCACAGAAGAAAACATTCATGATCTCTCCTCACCTGGGCAAATTCCTAACACTCAGACCAGCCCATCTGATACCAACAACCATGCCATGGTTAAAGTCACAGAGATCACACTTTTTCCCCATTCTGATGTTTTATGTGAACATTAACTCTTGATCTGTATGTGCATGATTTTATGCATTGTACTGCTGCTACGTGATTGGCATAAATGAGCAGGTATACAGGTGTTCCTATTAAAGTGACCACTGAGTGTAAATATTTAGATAAATTCCATTTAAAGGCAAAACACATGTTATATATTTTCCAGGTGAATTTAATTAACCTGTATTTCCCCAAGAAAGTTCCTGGTATCAGTTATCAACTGTTGCGTAGCAGATACTTAATACTCTCTCTATTTAGAAGTTAACAGACAAAAAATGCTTGTCAAAAATAAGCACAAAATCTTCCATCCTGAATACAATCATCTGAGGATAACCTTTACAGCTTTACTCACACTGGTGAAGCCTTCCAGAAATGTCACATAATACCAAACTTCTTTAAGAAATCATACATCAATGTTTATATGTTTTTAATTTTTTTAAAATGAGTAATTATTAGGCTTAGATTATGTCGCATGTCCAATTATTTGTTACTATAGAAGCATTAACATATTGGAACACACAACAATCTGAAGAATTGAGCAACAGGGTAATGGAATGATGGAAAAAAATATGAATGAGTAGAGATAGACTCTTAACATGAATGATAATACAGTAAGTGTTGTCACTGTAATGATTGCAATGGGTGGTGGCCAAATTGGACCCAAAAAAAAATGCAAATATTGCAAAGGACCACACAGGACAGGAATACATTTGTATCTTACTTATTTTTTTTTCCAATTTACAAATTGGTAGCTTTGGGAAATCGTGTCTTCATGGAGCTCGCTTTCTGCACAGGGGCATTCTTATGCTGGAACAGGTTTGGGCCTCTTAGTACCAGTGAAAGGAAATCTTAATGCTACAGCATACATAAGGCATTCTAGGTATAGGTATTCTAAGTACTTTTGTGGCAACAGATTTGGGTAGATTCTAACATGGCCAAACACCTGCCCATAACACCCATATGTGTTTTTTTCACCCAATTACCGTGAGCCTTTGCTGTTATAATAACTTCTGGGTAGGCTTTACTATGAATTTTGGAGGATGGCAGTGGGGATTTGTGATCATTCAGCCACAAGTGCATTATTGATATCAGGCACTGATGTTTGGTGAGGAGGACTGAGGTGCAGTTAGTGCTCGAGTTCATCCTCAAGGTGCTCTTCCACTGCAACCATGGCAAATCATTGAAGTGAATGGAAATTTCATGCTGCAGCATACAAAGACTTGCATTGCAAATTGCTTCCAACTTTACAAGAGGTTGGAGATCCACTTTTGCCCTTTAGTGTATGTCTAATAATCACAAAACCTGATGTGTTTTCTTAGTTAGTCTGATTGGTTGTTTAAGCAATTTTTCAAATTCATTGAGAACATGATACAGAGGTCACATGATATAGAGGTTAGTAGCAGGAACTATATACACCTGATTTTGTTTAACAGGCAGCAAGAGGGTATCTACTGTAACATTTAAAAAACTTTACTATTGTCAAAGACTAATTTGCTAATGCACAATATGTATGAGAATATGCAATATTTTCTATCATGTTCGGATGAATTATGTTTATGAAGCGTAAAGGAGCTAAAATTTGTGTTAAAATGTGAGATGAAATGTTACATGTTAGCAGGCTTAACAAAAATATGCCCTGTTGTTTATGGTGTTCATGTTATTCCAGGTGCCTTGTGGATTATTTTTTTATATGTATATTATGTATAAATCATATGTACTATCATTTGTATAGCCTGTCCAAAACAGGAACTGTTATGAGAGCTTGTAAAAGGAAATAGAAATATCTTCAACAAATGCCAAAATGTTCCAGAATGAATGAAACTATAGATGTTATAAATGTAGAACAGCCACCCTAAGCACAGCCGCTACTAAGATAATCAAATTCAAAATTACTTAAAACATCTGTATATTGTTTGCAAGAGCTAGTTTGGCAGTCAGAATCCGAGGGCCACCACTCCACCAAGGTTTGTGAATCCAGTGGAAACTTGTACCTGATTATATAAGAACAAATCATAATGTAACTCAATTATTGTTCAAAAATATACATGAAAATCCAGAAGACGTTCCATACACTTCCATAAGGTTTTTAAGTAGAACAAATGGTGCACTTACTTGTAACTACGGTTTACTCGAACCTGCATGATCTCTGCACCCATAATCAGGTACTGCTTGCCGATTTCTAAATTTGTTGAGGTGCAAGTTGCCTTCTTTACAAAGCTGACCTCAGATTTCCTTGTAATGTCTAATGACCCTGTGGTGAAGAAATTAGAAGGTTACATGAGAATGTAATATCCTAGAAGATATGAGAAGCCCGAGACACGTGCACTCGCCTTTCTCAATGACTGCTTCCAGATTTGCAATGTATGACAGAAACTCGCCTTCTGCTTCAGTTGATGTTATTTTAACTTTTAAAGCTGGGAGAAAGAGAACAGTTTTGATAAGCAGTTACTTAAAATGTCTGACTACAGTTTCAAATGATTGATTTCATTACTCCGGCATATTATCATTGGGTTCCATATTATCAACATATTGAGTTTACCATATTTGATGTTGCCTTTGCATATGTCTTGTATTTTCTGTTCAACAGTAAGAGTTGGGTCAATGTTGGCCTTGAGTTTGCAGCATTCAGCTGTGAAATGGGAGGAGCAACAGACAGTAAGACAGCATGGATAGACACTTGACACTTTTTGTTGACATTTATTATTCATAACTTATGCTTAAAAATACAACAAATCTTATCAGTGCTAGGGTTTTGTTAATCTTTTTGTGTTTGACTTTGCTTTCTCTAAAACAACAATAGTCACACAAACTGATCTAATTCCAAGAGTGAGTAAGAAAGTGTGTTTGAGGTTTACCTGCCATGCACTGACACTGGTCTCCATCACAGAGACGGAGGAGCCTGCGGCTCTGACTGTAGTACAACTGTGTACACTGGCTGTCTGGAAAAACAAATTTGGAATATTTGTCATTATTATTTAGTACATATTCCAAAGATATGCTTATGAATTTATAATTTATGAGTCCAGATGAATGGACCCCAGACCCCCTGTAGACACACACTTTACCTGGCTCATGGTATTCATACACTTTGAACACAGAGGCACTGTTCATGCCAGTTCTAAACACCTCCTGAATGCGGAAACCCACACAGTAGAACTCCTCTGAAGGTACCTATAAATAATGAAAATATATACTATTCAGAATAAAACAGATATTATTATTATTATATATTTTTTATTAGTAGCAGTAGTAGTAGTAGTAGTAGTAGTAACAATAATATTACATAAAGTCATCCAAAGATGGTGAGAATGTATACTAACAGAATCCATCTGGAGAATCACTTGGTTGTCTATTATTTCATAGTCAGAAATACGACTCTCGAGTCCATCCCTAAACTGCAGCAAAAAAAGAACAGTTTAAATTTCCAGGAAATTCTGGAGTTCAGAGCATGGAAAAAACTCATGGACGTCTCTCACCCTTTTAAGGTCCTCTTGGATGGGGCTCACACCAGTGGGCAGATTAATTTCCATTACTGTGTGACCTGCCTCGTTCTCAACCTCATTCTTACGTGGCTTATATCTATGAAATAGCAATATGTTCTGGCCTTAATAAATGGCTATTACCATTAAGCAAGCTTTTGCATGGTTCAGACTTTTAGAATTGGAAGTAAGTAGATGTTTTAGGATGCCCTGAAAGTTTAGAAACCTTTGATTATACCTATTAAAATGACCACAGAATTTGATGTTCTGCAGACTTTACCACAGTGTACTCACTTGGCACAGGCAACTATCCTTGGTGAAAGAACAATAGGATCTGGTGAAATAGAAGGCCATCTTTACATTAAATGGTATTCATTTCTAAAGAGAAATGCTATTAAATATCATTATATAAGCATACCTCGTGAATTTGGGTTTCGGGGATGAACATCTATTGACAGGTCAAAGTTGCAGTTAATATTGTTGTCTGCCATTTCATAATAGACTGTTCTCAACTGTGAAAGAAAAATCATAAGCTAATGAACTGTTTTTTATGGTTTTAATGTTTTAAAGGAAAGTCTTTCTCTCTCTCTCTCTCTCTCTCTCTCTCTTTCTCTCTCTCTCATACACACACACACACACACACACAAACATATATACACAAAAGAAAGCCCGTCAAAAATAAACAAGACATGGTTTGAAAGCAAATCTGGCAGAAATATTTAAATAACTTAAAAGGACAGACAATGTCACCTGAAGGACATCTCACTGTGCCTATCAAAAAAGATTAGAAATTTGCATGGCACTTACATTAGCAAATGACACGCCTGCGCTGAATCCAGTTTTCAGTATGACATCATCAGCATGTTCTATCTTATCAGAGAACAGGTCAGAATGTTAATTATTATGAATAAATACACTATTTAGGACAGAAATGCTCCACAGTTTTTCAGAACAGTAAATTGTGTCACAGACCGGAGGAATCATACCTCAATGGGTTTGCCCACAGGGTTACTCTGGGTCAGAGAAATGCGGCTGATACTGCCTTTCTTCCGATATGACACATCGACCTCCATTTGTAAAACGGCTCTACGAACTATGATACTGTACTTGGTCAAGGCTTCAAGTGTTAGAATGGAGTCCTGGTGATCAGAGATTTTAAGTTATGGCTTATATAATCTCAATTGATGTCTTAAAATGTCTTATTTGCACAATGTTTGTTGCCATTTGCTTGCTTTCATTTATTTTTAGCTATGTAAGCTTTTTTCATGTCATATTTCTTTTTTGCATTGCATAATTTTTTTTTGTACTGTGGCTGTGTACCTGAGTTGAGTGGAAACCTCCTCCATATCGTTGATCATCAGTGAGCCACTGGATGATCGGCTTGGCATATGTTAGGTCTCCTCTGAATAAAGTGTTGAGGAGCATATAGACAGTGGTCTCCACTGACTGTGCAGAGGCCCTGTTTGGCTTTAGTGGGTCCTGAGGGGCATTGTCGTCCTCCCAATACCGGACTGTTACTGGGTTTCCTAAATATATATACACACATATACATTATGTAGACACATACATACAGACATACAGACACAGACACACTGATCAGCCATAATATGTGCCACCAAAACAGCTCTGACCCATCAAGGCGTGGATTTCACGAGACCTCTGAAGGTGAACTGTGGTATCTGGCACCAAGACACAGCAGATCCTTCAAGTGCTTTAAATTGGTCCCACATACCACAGCACAAGGGTCTTGTGGAGTCCATGCCTCAATAGGTCAAAGCTGTTTTTGTGGAGTTTCTGTCTTCAGTTTTGTCCTCAATAAGTGAAATGAGTACTCATTTGGATTGAGGTCAGCTGACTGACTCAGCCTTTTAGGAACATTATACTACTACGCCTTAACATTACACTATTATTGGATTCCTTTCAGACCTTGTATCTCCTTCACTTGACATAAAATAACAGGTCACATGAAACTGCTCATCAGTTAATTGTCCAAATATTTGATTGGCCTATGAAAATGGAGGGAGTATGCCAAAGATGGCTGTGATTCCTAAATCCCTGCTTAATGCAATATTTTATTCCCACTTTGTGACAGTGGAGCCCACAAACAGAGCTTCTTGTGCAACTGCCATTGAATGCTGAACATTCAGTGCCATTTCAGCATCTAACACAGAGCTCCTGAAGCGGCAGGGTGGAGCTACAAGGCACACCATGCAGCAACCAATCAGAACAGCGGAAAACTACACTTACCCTCACTGAGACACAGAGAGACAAAAATGGGGGTCGGTAAGATGTTAAGTAATGTTGCATATTAATTTTCCCCCCTCTCTCTCTCTCTCTCTCTCTCTCTCTCTCTCTCTCTTCTAGAGGAAAATACTGAAGATGACAGTCCATGTGCTCGATGCTGCCTGCCAGTGCTGCTACCTCCATGCTTCTCATGCCATGAACTGTCATTTCGTTTGGGAATTTTTCATCACCTTGCTTTGCTTTTTTTGACTTAATAATCTGTTCACTTGTGTAGTTAAGCTGCCTCCTGTCTCTGTGTCTTAGCCAAGGTTCTTACATGCTTATAGTTTGAAAGTCTACACGTCAATCACATCCTGCTTTTTCATTTCAAATCCATTGTGGTGGCATACAGAGACAATATTACAAAAACCGCGTCAATTGCACATCACCTTTAACTTTTGCCTCTTTCTTAAGCTTTCCATAGAGCATGACAGCATGATGGTTGCTGAGGTCAATAAGCGTCAGGGCATATGCTGCTATGGCTCTCACATATAAACTTTTAACCTTTGTTACGTGTGAGGACAAGTATAATGTTGCCTTCTCCACAGCATGTTCATATATCTGGAGAGAGAGGTATATACAATGTACTTTTATTAGAGTTGCTATCATTAAACAATATTAATTTAGCAACTCATAGTAATGACAAAACATTCTTACTTGTAAGTTTGACTTTGGAATGGTCAAAGCATTTTTGATCCCGATTATTACAAACGATGTGAGAAACACAGACTGTTCAGTGACATCTGCCCCAGCACCCTTGAAAAACCAAGAAAAAGACCACATACAATGTATACAGGATACTACATAAATATTTAAATATTATAACCACAACAAAAAGTTGCAAGGTAGGGCCTCCATGTATCGGACTTCCCACCGAAGCTTGATAGAATGGAGATCTGGGAAATTTGGAGGCCAAATCAACACATTTTTCCTGCTTCCAGCACATCAACAGACTTACTGTTCCAAACTTACTGCCTAGTATACTCCCCAGATAATCCATGTTATTAATGTCATGTTTTAATAGTTTCAATGAGATAGTTGATCAACGTATATATTTGTCCGCATCAGACAGCTGTGCTTCCCCTATTTTTACCGTTACAGTTTTACTATATTGTTCACATTAAATCCCACCTAAAACATATGCAGCTATGAGTGTAATGAGTTTACCATGAGCTTTACAGGCTTGTAACTGGATGTCTCCTTAAAAGAGCCATCTGGATTCTGACAGTTTGTAATCAGCCAGCGAATAGTGCCAGAAAGCTGATCACGATCCACTGTGACATATTTGTCCACAGAAGCCAGAGACTTCACCACCAGAGCAGTCAGCCTGTATAGGAGTTCAATTTCAGTGTGTTTAATTGCAGTTTAATGCATATCAGTCTATTTTGGATTAAAGAACTGATAGATTGGAAACAGTAGCAATAGATTGTATGATATTTAGAAAAATTAGATTATGAGTATGAAAATTAAACTATTTTAGTGATTACAAGCCATCAACCATAATGCTAAACTGGGCATTATGGTTAACTGGGTTAACCGGCATAATGGAAAACTGGGTTTAGGTAACTGGGTTTAAGCATAGAACCAATATATATTCAGGCTGTTACTTACCATGTGCTGGGTTCTTTGTTCTTCCATAAACTGAAACTGTTCTCCCACTTAGACTTGAATGACATAATACTGGTGATTCCTGAGAAAAACAAAAGATGCTTCTAAATTCATCTTTATAGAAAAGAGAAATCAGCGTCAATATTTGCCCTTACATTATTAATATTGTGTAATACAGATGGGTGACAAAATAAAGAAAAAAGAGTGGCTCTATTATACCCTGGAGGGCAATTTGCTGGCATGGATTTGGTTCACAGGGTCCCTTAGACGGAATAGTCATTGCATATCAATACAAAGTTCTTGTAACTGAACATCCTTATCTAGTGAGGAAATGTTTAAATTCCTAGTTTGAGCAATCACCTCCATGATGACTCCACCCCCATCCACAGGGCTAGACTGTTCACTGAATAGTTTGATAAATAATGAAATGATGTCATGTTATGGCTTTCTCAGTCACTGATGTGACAGATAGTACTCTCACTGGTATTATTAAAACACCAACTGAGAGAAAAAAACTGAGGGGAAAATGGTGTTTATCTCTCCTCTACAGTTCTGTAGAGTTGTAGAATCTATGTCAAGGTGCAGTGAAGCTTTCTGTGTGACTTGTGGAGGCCAAATGCAATTTATGTTGGTTTTCCTTTAATTTGGCATACATCTGTATATTATAGTAGAACAGATGTGTCCAAGTTTCTCCAGAAAGGGCTGTAGCCAATACCAGCCATTCATGAGCTTACATAAAGCCATGATCAACTTGTTAAACAGTCAATATACATTGATCATATCAATATCATATCATTAATACTACTGAAACAAACAGGTGTGGATCCTGCCCAATTTGAGTAAAAACCTGGACCCACACTGACCCTTTGCAGGTGTGACTGGACACCTCTGTCACAGAAGCAACCATTCTGTCATAAAAATCCCTTCAGCCTTTTGAACCAAAATTTATGACTTTAAATGCCTTGTTAGGAGTGCAACAGCAAAATGAAATAACCAGAGGCTTAGGACTTCTAAAAGGCTTTGGACCTTCAGGTAATCAAATCCTCATAAGGTTTCAACATAGCTAGTGCGTCTGAGACATGAAGGTTTTATGTCCACCGTCTGGTATAAAATATGACCTACCCTGTTTTAGCATTCTCTTTAGCAGAATGTTGTTTCCAAATTCCATTATCTTCCCCCACTGCTCAGACTGCTCAATATAATCATACACATAGAAGATGGGAAGAAGACCCATAAGCTCCACCTCTCCAGAGCCTCTGGGCAGGTTAGTCAACTGCATGATGCCTTTTGGGTTTATAATTATGGACAGCAACTCTCCCAGCACCTCACCTGAACAGAGAAAAGGTAGGATAGTTGAATATCTTTGGTTTGGGCATGATAAAAAAACAAGACTAATTCTTTTATACTTCTGAGAAACTTCTACACTTGACTTCACTGGCTAAGACATTCTGTCTGAGACAACTCACCGTTTACTGTTAGCAGACGTTCCACATTGGACTTGGGCACAATGTTTGGAGGAAGAGAGTTTCTGAGCTCAATACGTGTCACACTTGTGCCTGATAAAAACAGCAGTGTTTTTCTTTTGTAGGTACCCTGAAATTGCTCCTTGACATGTAAAGTTACATCTTTCCAGAGAAAATGGAATTTATATGAGAGCTCTTACCATAGATGCCATTTGGATCAAGCCTTCTTCCAACAAATATTTCCTTCCTAATGCCCTCCGGCTATTAAGAAATCAAATAATCTGTCAGGAATATTGCACTGTAGTATGTGTATTATGTGAGCATGTGGATGTGCAAAAACCAATTAAAAATTCTTTTCACTTGAAAAATATTTCTTGCTGTCTTACCACCACTCTGAGTGTCTTGACCACTGTCTCACTTCGCCGTAAGGTTTTAAGAGTGAAGCTGAGTTTATGACTGCCCACTTCTAATGCCATGATGAAGAACTGGACTAGTGCCACAGAATGGCCCTCAATCTGGCCACTGTTCATTGGGTGACCATCCTCTGCTAGAAGAGTTCCACGAAACACACACACACCCTCTGATGCCGACAAAGTCACACTGTACTAATCATTAAAAGAAAGAGAGGGAGAGGGACCCAGAAATGGGTATCCATTATGAATAGACCATGATAATAATTATTTTTTAAGCCATCAGAATTTCGGTATGGTACCAAATTATGACTGAAAGTCCCAAGAATATTTAAAAGATTAAACATAAATAAAAGGGTATTGATAAAGGAGAAATCTTACTGTTATATCTCTGTCATACTCATTGTAGACTGAGCCCCTGAGCTCAATCTGCTCCCCACGCACCATAGAGTAAGGCAGAGGTACATCTAAACTCACTGCCTGCTGAACTGACAGTTGCAGGGGATCTGCGACACATATTCCTGTTTTGAGATGCAAAACATAAGATACATTAGCACACAGCATCAAAAATAACAACCAAACAGACCAAATGGTGTTTTCTCTGATAATTCTACATTAATTTGTCTCACATGTCCTTATTTATTAGTTTTGCTACTTGTGGTATGCCTTCATTTACCACCTGATGGTGCTAATACAAAGCAGTTGCTTTATCTCACCATTGTTGAACACCCCAACAGCTCGGACCTCCCATGTAGTCAGAGAATCAGGAAGATTTTTAGTGATCGTTAGTGCTTTTGACCTAAACAGTGTTTTATTCAAATTTAATATACATCGTAAAATTCAAGTATTTAAGGAACATTTCACAAGTTACTGTTATAATGTTAATGTCAAAATTGTTCCCACCTCTCAGTTTCGTGTTCTTCCCACAACCAGCTCTCTGGGAAGTAGCTTCGGACCTGCTCAAACATCACCTCCTGCAGAAATTCTATTTCTGCACTCAAATGAGACATGAAATGTTAGAGTTTAACTGTACAATATTTCACATTTTTATGTAACTCAATGGTTAGGAAACTTTAATGGTTCCCAGCAATCCGAGAATACCTGAACGAGCAAGGGTGACACTGATACTTTCTGCCCGAAGCTTTTCAGCATAGATGCAACAATCACGAAATGCTACCTTACATGGTATATGAATGGTCTTTAATTTCCGGGTACGTTCTCTGCAAGTCTCCAGAGTTGGGGTACTGTCAGTTCCCTCTAGGCAACATTTTTTAAAATGTCCATATCCTTCAGCTGCAGAGAAGAAATAGTTAATTTTCTTTCAAAAGAACTCTTCAGTTTTGCCACTCCTGAACTATTTATTTATTTATTATTATTATTATTATTATTATTTAAACCTGAATCTCATTTACAAAATGTATCAGTTGATGAGTTTGCAGCTTAGGTTTTTTTTTTTTAATTAATACTTAAAGTATACAGATACCAACTCACCTTTTTCCTTTAATTTTTCATTCAGTGAGGGATCAGAGCGCTTTGTCCGGACAGCAGTCAAAGGTTTGTCAACAATCAGGAACCCTGATTAAAGCAAAGTGAAATAAAAATACAGAATAATTCTAGTAAAAATTAACATTTGCCCGAATTCAAATTCAAGATAAGGGAAATTTAAGCATAATTATGGTTTTTTTTTTAAACTAGAAAGGAATAATTTTACTAGTCAAAATTCACATTGCAGAATTTTATAATAACTTTGGAAAGTATTCAGACTTCAGTTTTTGCTTATTTTATTTTGTTTATATTAAATTTAGTTCTCATTACATCCCTGGCCAACCAAAACTACTGAACATCCCTTCTATACATCCCTTCTAGACTGCCGAACAGCTTGCTCTAGCGAGAGTCTTGGTGGTTCCAAACTTCTTCCATTTCACAATGATGGAGCCTACAGTACTCCTGGGAATATAAAAGCTTTAGAAATTGTTTTATGCTCTTGCCCCAATCTTTGTCTCAACAAAATTTGATTGCAGTCTTCTGCAAAGAATTCCTTGAACATCACGGCTTAGTTTTTAGTCTGACATGCATTGTGAATTGTGGGACCTTATAAACATAGGAGCCTCCTACTCATTCCCAATCAACTGAATCTTCCACAAGTAGACTGTGGAAAGTGGAAACGCTAGAGAGATTATTATGCTTAGATGAATGGCAAGTAGCAATTTATTCAGTTTAAAATGAGTCACTGGGAAAAAGAAAGTATCCCCATGAATGTCTAATGCAAACAAACAATCAAACAAACAAACAAATAAATAAATAAATTACAGCAAATACTGAAGTGGTGTGAATACTTTCTGACCCAGTGTAGAATTAAAATATGACTAGTCACATATCACCATTAAGAATTTCTCTTTCTTTCATATCCACAACTGCTGTCCAATGCAGGCAAAAACATAAAGGCATATTGCAAATATCGTGAATAAAAAAAAGTTTGGTTATTCATCATGATGAACTACATAGTGATTAAGAAAAAGAAGAAAAGTCTGTTTTCAATGCCCAGTTTCTGGATTATTTTTAGGTCTTTTTCATGGCATTTCTTGCACACTGCTACTTAAAGAATCAGTCACCCTCAAATTGATGTACAGTGTCAAAGATAAGTGCATTCAGGCATTAAATCTCTGTCTTAAATCTATAATATTGACCAGTCCTTTGTTTTGTGCTAAGATAACATCATAAACACATGATCACTTATGTTAGCTAGGTGATGTTTGTTGCCAACAAAACACATTCCTTTATGGAGGCATACTTGTTTTCCACCACTATGTAGCTTGAAAGCATTCAGTTCCTGCTTCCAGATGGTGGAGTGTAGCAGTAAATTGCAGATAGCTTGTTTTGAAATATTCAATAATAATAATAATAATAATAATAATAATAATAATAATAATAATAATAATAATATAAATTCAACTAATCAAAACCTATAGTGCCAGTGTCTGAGATCAATACAATTATATATATATATAAAACTTAATTTTATCATGTTACAGTCCTGAAATGCTCTTGGATGAATTTTTGCTTATGTTCATTTGCACAAGTTTATTAGTTTAGATCTGAAGTCATTTTATTTTAGACATTTACATATCATTTAAGTCTAACAATTTAGATTATGTCACATTTCCCAAAACCTAATGTTTTTTTTTTATGCCAAGCTAACAGAATACCTGAATGATCAAGAGTGTCCATGCTCCCATTTTCTTTCCGAAGTTTTTCAGCAACAATGCAGCATTCATGGAAAGCTATCTTACACAGTTCATCGTTTTGTAATTTATTGCTACGATCCCAGCAGGTCTCTGAAGTTGGACTACTATCAGTTCCCAGCAGGCAGCATGATTTATGTTCTTCATATTGTTTGGCTGCAGAGAAGAAATAGTACATTTTGTTTAAACATGTTGACAATATATATAAATATACTGACAAAATTTCACTAAGATGGCTCTAATATTACAGAGACCAACAGAAATACCCACCGAGTTCCTCAAACCTTTCATTCAGAGAGAGGTTGGAGCGATCTGTCTGGACAGCATGCAACAGTGTGTCTAATTTATCTCCTGATCAATGCAATAAAACAAAATTATATTTTAGTAAATAGGACTCTTCAGGCTGCTACCAAAGAGTCCTGGACCTCTCTTTGTTCAGATTTTACAGATTATTTGCACAGTTTATCAGGGAGTGTGAATCTGAGTTCACATTTTTTTAGACAAAACATGCCATTTACTTCTTGACATTAGAAAAAATCTTAGTTTATCTTTACAATATGTCACAATTCCATGGAACAAATTTTTTTTATGATGCCAAACAAGCAAAGAATACCTGAATGATCAAGAGTGCCCATACTCTTGTTTTCTTTCCGAAAATTTTCAGCAACAATGCAGCATTCGTGGAAAGCTATCTTACACAGTTCATCATTGTTTTGTAATTTATTGCTACGATCCCCACAGGTCTCTGAAGTTGGACTACTCTCAGTTCCCAGCAGGCAGCATGATTTATGTTCTTCATATTGTTTGGCTGCAGAGAAGAAATAGTACATTTTGTTTAAATATATTGGAAAATCTCACTAAGATGGCTCTAATATTACAGAGACCAACAGGAATACCCACCATGTTCCTCAAAGCTTTCATTCAGAGAAAGATTAGAGTGATCTTTCTGGACGTGATGTAACGGTATGTCTAATCTATGTGCTGATCAATGAAATAAAGCAGTTATATTTTAGTAAACAGAAATCTTCAGGCTGCTACCAAAAAGTCCTGGTCAGCTTTATGCTGAGTTTATGCTGATTTTCATTTACAGAATGTATCACTGGATGATGGTGCATCTAAATTGTTCAGACAAACCCTTTACCTCTCAACTGTACAACAAATCATATAATTTAACTTTATTTCTCACATTTGCATAAAACTAATGTTTTTCATTATGCCAAGTAAACAAAGTATACCTGGACGATGAAGAAGGACTGGACCCTGATGTTTTATACGATGTTGTTCTGCAAATTTACAGCATCGACGGAAGGCTTCATTGCATAGAGCATGTTCACTTGAAATTTTCTGGCTTGCACTTAAGCAGGTGTCTAGAAAAAGGTTGGCTTGCAGTCCCTGTAGACAGCATGGTTTATAATAGCTGTACTTATTGGCTGCAAAGAAGAAACAATTTATTCAAAATGATTTACTGTGTTTTTTTAAACTTATTTCCAGTTTTTCACATTGCTTATAGAATTTTCATTTATTGAAATCCATTCTTAGATTCTGAGAAAGCATCCAATACATAACACTTTCATGAGCTAAGATAATCGGGGCAAATAGTTTTGATGATCCAAATTGAGCACACATAAAGCTGACCATGTTCTTGCATCTCCGTTTCTGAAAGAGTGGAGCGTTTGGGTCTGACCACAGCTGTGCAGGTCTCATCTGTAAAATAAGGACAGCTTCTTTACTAAATACAAACCCTACAAACATTTCCTCTAGAAAACATTATTTCTCTGTTTGCTTTTTTACTTTATTTAAATTGCAGCCATGTTTCAGGGATAGGCTCCAAACTAAACCAGCCTGGGATAACAAGGTTACTGAAAATAAATGAATGAATAAATTTACAGAATTTCCATGTAATCACTAATAAATACAACAGCAGACATAATGGACTAAAATGGTTGTCCAGTACATGCTCTAATGACCCTACCCATCCTGAAGTATCCAGCTTCATCACCTGGATTCTATCTTTGTCTATCTCTTGTCTAAGAACTACTGCTATAATCATAAAGCCTGTCCTATTCTGTTAAGCCTAACTCTTCTACACCTGTATAGTGTAATGGTTTATTATCCTACAGTCTGATATCACACAGAAGATGGGTTCTCTCAAGGTTGTCCTCATCTTCCTCATGTTGTCTCAAGGAGTTTTTCCTAGACACTTATATAAATCTCCATCCAGATTCCAGAAATAAAATTGAATATTTACCTGTGTTAAAGGCCTCAACATTTGCATTTGTAAGAAAAGTCAGTCCAGCACGGCTGAAGACGTCAGCGTTATTTTGGCCTCCTCCTCCTCCACAGCCAAGGTCACTGTGCTCAAATTGCTGCACTACCTGTAAAAAGGACATCACAGCATAAATACATACTACAACATCTTTATCATCACCACTGTCATCATGAAGCATCCATCATCCATAACTAGCATGCACATGCCCCTCATAAGTATTTTTGTGAAAATGATCAAAACCTGCTCTTTCAAAAGAACATAAATGGAAGTGCACATATTGACCTTGTTTAGTGGGTCTTTATCATTAGCTCTGAGGTTATACAGGGCTGTATCTACAGCTGACAGCGCCACCAGGGACTTTTCGTTCATACTCTTAGTCTGTACTGACAACATAAGCTTGTCTTTGGGTTTGTAGTCCTTAGATTGAGAGGCTAGGTTCACCTAAAACAGAAGGGAAAATTAAACAATTCTATATAACTCTGCCTAGTATCTATATAATAACTTATATTTGTTTGCCCTTTAATCATCTTCATAAAATAACTAAAGCTAATGATGCAATAGAATATTACATCTAAATCGTTGACACATTTGGCATTGACGTTGAACCACACAGAATCTGCAACCAGTTCAGCTCTCTGCTCTCCAGAAAGGATATAATAGACCACCAGGCGGGCAGATGGCACCATGTTAGAAGTCACCTTAAAGTTAATGCTCTGGACTTTATCAGCTATCCGCTGTTCTGTGGCAAACTTTACCACTTTCCCCTTTGAAAGGATCTATTTGACAAATAAAGAAATAAACAATTATAAAATTAGCTTACTTCCCTCACTGAACGACTCTAGACATTTGATATTAGATTATCTTTTACCTGGTAACTGAAGGTCTTCAATGGAAGATAGTCACGATACTGAAAGTTAATTTTGATAGAGGGATAATCGTCTACATTGAATGAAGGTGAAGGTAACCTGATATACAAATAGCGCTGATTGATAGACTCATAGGCCAAAGTGTTGAGTTTAAGCTGAGCCTGGCTCTGTGGTGGATATTTAGAATCATCTGTTTCAATCTGAAATACAAAATCATTTAAAACTCATGATGTGACATGTTAAATAGTTAACATAAAAAAAAACTTTTTAAAAACATACTGTGTAGTTTAAACATGCTTATAATAATCCTACATCAAGCTTTGTTCAGTGTAGTATTGCAAATGTTCACTCACAGTAATTTCAGCTTTTGCAACATTATCAGGAATATTGCAAACAAAATATGCGATACCATCGTTTCTGGATGTCTGTCTGAGTTCATTTTGATGTCCGTGGAGCTCTTCATATTCATTATTATTGTTAATTAGTGTTATTCTTGCCTTTATTGGCACATCTTTCACTGATTCACCCAGTGGGTCCTTCACCAAAACCTAAAAATGAGAAAACGAGCAAAATGCTAAAGAACTGCAATATATCCAAAAACCAGCTCATGTGTTCAACATTGACTCAAATCATTTTATTAGCTCTTAGCTGATGTAACATACTCTGATGTGGTATGGTAAAGATGGCTTGATGAAAGGCGGAGTAGCGATCAGACTCAGGGTGAAAGGAGAATGAACAAACTTCACGTTAGACAGAACTGCCTCCTGGGAGATGCCACCTAATGATGAGAGAGAGTCAGTATCTGAAATATTCAAACCGTCCCATCTGGCACCAACAACCATGCCACAGTTAGTCAATGAGCTCACCGTTTTTTTCCTGATGTTTGATGTGAACATGGTTCTTGGTCTGCATAATTTTATGCATTGTACTGCTGCCAGATTATTGGCTGATTAGATAACTCCATGAACAAATCTCTCTCTCTCTCTCACACACACACACACTTGAACAACTTCTGACTCTTTCCAAAAACAAAATTAAATACTGTACCTAGATATGTTGCCACTGGCTTGCTCATTATAGATAAACAAAAATACATTTAAATGTTTGCATTTTAGTTCAAGTTTAATTACATTTACCCTCTGTTATTTTAATTCTGACTTTGTATATTTCTGTAATGCTGCTTTGTGTAACTTTGAGACAATGCCTATTATTAAAAGTGCTTGGCATTTAAATGAATTGAATAACCAGTAACAAATAATTCCCAACGAATAACAATTCATTTCAGCTCCATTATACTCTTGTAGACACAAGAGTTAAAATGTTCTGTTAACATTCCAAACATTTATGCATTATATACAGTAATGCTGAATCAAAGCTACGCTGATATTCTGTCTAACAACACTCTTGCGCCTGTGATATTGTTTAAGTAATGTAATGCATTAAGAATCTTTGAAAATACCTGCATGTGCACTGGGAGAATGTCTGTCTAAACCCACACTAAACCCCTCTGACTAGCATGAATAGTTAGTTGGTTTGTGGCCCAGTGTCACAACAAAACCGTGTTGAAAATCAATCAATAAACAGTGAGAAAATCAAACATGTAATCAGATTGCAAAGACTGACCGGTAGACTCTTTTAGCAAAACAGCCACACGGAGGAAATGGTCTTGCATTTCCCACAGGTCTTGAGGCCCAGAGTTTGCCTTGGACAGCTCACGTTTGATATTTAACTCAAATTCCACTTCACCATTATACATCTGAAATAACAAATAACCTCATATGATTCATTGAGTTGCACTGTTTCTACTTTTATTTGCTTTCTTCATTCATAACTATAGGCTGAAATGTTTGCTGTCATTACCTTATACAGTCTTAATGATTGTGCTATCATGACCACAACATTATTATTGATGTATCCGATCCTCACGAAGACATCTGCTGAACTGACTGCTTTCCCACTGACATATCTGCAGTGAAAAACAAAAAATCAAACTGTTAGAAAAACTATTAGTATAAATGTTTGCTCATGGTTCTTTTGTTCATCTTAAATGATCTTCATCTTAAAGTCCAACATAGAACCATGTCTGAGGGAAACCAAATAGGATTTTATTTGTATGCTTTAATAGTTTCCTACTGGTATCCTATAGGGAACCTTTTCTCCTAATAAATGTCTACATTGGTTATATAGATTGCATACAGTTAATTTTCAAAATGCCAAAATGTCTATAATGTTAGGGTAATATCATATTTTGGGGAAGCTGTCTGGTGTGATAGCATTGGATTCAGTGGACCAGGAAAACTCACTTGGCAAATATCTTTAGTTTGAAGGCCTCAAAGTTTACTATGCTGACGTAGTTTGCTTCAGGCTGGATACGGACTGAGATGCTGGGTAACACTGAGAAACAAATGTTTCAGTGCTATTTACTACAAGAGGAACAGCTGACACAATATTCTGAATATTACACAGAACTGTAAATGATAGATACCATATTCCTTGACCTCAAATTTAGCCACAGCAGTTGTAGTGAAGTTTGTAACATAAGCAGCCTCGATTGTCCAGATCCCAAACCTGAGAATAAATTATTTCCGTAAGCAACATGCTCAGACGTTTAGCAAAAGACACTGCCACTGACTGATAATTAATGGTGTACTAAAGCCACAAAACCTATTCATACTTAGGTTTCAAGGGTATTTTGAATGGTGGAAGCAATGGTTTCACACCATGGATGTCATTCATCTCAATAATTTCCACTTTGATGCCATCTGGGTCCTATAGCACATTAATAGGTGTTCATATTGGTATATATGCTTAGTCTAACATCAGACATGAATGTGGAGAAAGAAACTCACCTTGAACGTGAGGAAAACAGGTCTGCTAGTCTTTCTCAGCTCCTCATTCAAAGAGTACACTCGCACCTCAACTGCACAACCATAACAGTAAGAGAAATACACATACGCACACATACATGTCTCTCTGTGCTTTTCACATATTCCCTTTGAGTTACAAATATAACACACACTATTCCCATCACTCACCTTGCTGTTCGGGCGTATATAGTGGTTTATTAGTCTGGATAAAGAGAAAACCGTTGTTACGAATGAGTGGTATTTTCTGGTCCCTGGTGAAGGAACTAGATATGGCCTGCAGGTGGAGATGGGTGACCTCTTGTGCAATGTTTGGTAAAATCTGAGGGCAAAGAGTAAACCAAAGTAAAATACTGATGCTGGGAAATTTAATTTTTATGTAGTGTCACTATATATACGTAGCACAACATTGTGGATTTGTGAAGTTACTGACTCAGAGTTCTTCACAAGCTCGCATTTAATATAATAATATCCTATAACATTAATATAACACAATGGCTTTCATGTAATCAGCATTTTAAAGCAGATGAAAGGTGTGCAGCACTGTTACCCGTAGAGTAGCTGCAGCTTGGTAATTGTTTTTGTCGTTGAGTTTAAGAGTCTGAGACGCATAAATTCTGCCTTCAGAGGCCAGACTGTCTTTGAGGTAAAGGTTCACTGTGGTTTCTTGGTCATAGTCGTACAAGTGCACCAGCACAGTCTCTGACGCATCAACTCGCAGAACTTTGGGTGCCGTAATGAGATACCTAATAAAAACTCAATATTAATCTCACTGTAGTAAAAACCAGGGTTTTGCATCTAATTAACATTCAGCTCATTTCCAACAATAAAGCTGGTACACAAAATTATTATTATTATTATTATTATTATTATTATTATTATTAATAATAATAATAATAATAATAATAATAATAATAATAATAATACCTTATAGATAATTTACAAATATACAAATATAATATGACATTTCTTTGAAAAGTATTATTTGCCTTGCTTTAAACTGAATTTTGCAGTGGAACTCTTTGTTGATAGACTTACGTTCCTTGCTGAGCTTCAGCCACTGACAGCACATGTATAACGCAAAGCAGAAATAAAAGGCCCGTCATAGTGCTGTCGTAGATCCACTCAGTGAAAGATAAAGCTTAGATAAATGCTGCTGCTTTTAGGCTTTCTTTGCTTGTTTTCAGTTAATCATGAACCAGAGTGTCTCATGATGCAAGAACTACCAGAAAATGCTGCTAAAGGGCTGAGTGCATGGACCTTGGTCTAAATCCCACACAGTGAAACCAAAATAACTGTAACTGTGCAGATTTCTTTAACATATACATCTCACAATAAAATAATAATAATAATAATAATAATAATAATAAGTTGTTATATTGTGTTATGTTAAGAAGAAGAAGTTGCTAAGTTGTTGTTATTGTTGATGATAATGTTAGTTTCACACAACTTTAATAAGTGTCTAGAAGGTCCATAATCAGCGTAAGACACTAATCATTTAAGTTTGCAAGGTTTTGTACCAAGAAGCAATGCATATATGTCTAAAATGACCTAACATATATGTGGTTCCATATAAAAAAGATAAAATAAATAAAAGTCTACTGGTGTATTTGCTGTAGCACAGGGTTTTTCAGTGTTGTGCAATATATAGTCACATGACTTTCTGGACATCAAGTCAGTTGTACTATTGATTGACTGGAAATGAGCCAAATGTGGATATATAACAGCTACTCTAACAACCTAAACTTTTATTATTATTGACTTGCTCTATCTACTGTTAAAGATAGACCATTTTTATGTGGTATTCATCATTTGATTTAAATCTTTCCATCTTTTAGGTGTCTTTATTATTTTCCTCTTAAAAACTAACTTTAATATGAACGTTATATGAAATAGATGAACCAGCATAGATTATTATTAATGATGACAAAGCAAGCAGCAAGAAGGCAGAAATAAACATTATACTGAAAGTGATTATGTAATCATTTATTTGCATACAATGTGAATATTCAAAGAGTTTATTTCAGAAAACAAAAGTACATAATATAATATAGCCAATTATTCTTATTTACGTTTTACATACATACACAAATAAAGTGACTGTTCAGTAAATTGCAGAAGTAGTAGATTTTAAAATTATATTCACATTACTTTACAAACCTTACACAGATATTTTACAATTTTGTGCTCCCGAATTTTACTCTCTAGAGGCGACATGCAGGTCAGTAGGTGGAGACAGTGAGGCTTAAAAATCTCTTGGTTTCAGACCGTCCTCATATTCACTGATACACAACGGCACCCTTAATGTGCATTCTTTGAAGTTTTATGACAAAAAATATTGTGACTATTTTTCTGTCACCTAATTATTGTAGGGCATTATAGCATGCTGGCACTCCTTTTTACACTGGAACAATTTTGCATGCAAGATTTAATCGATTAAACACGTTGACTGACCATCTCATTGACATTGCTTGCTCTTGGAGGAGCCACATATAACAGATATCAGTAGACTGAAGGCTTCTACTCGGCATCTTCTGCTATTTCTGCCTCGGAGAATTCAACACAATAAGCGTACAAAACCCACACTCTCTTGCACATGTCAGTACTGTCATAACTTGAGCTGTTCAGCCCCGTGCATCGAGTACACCGAGTCTCCAGCACACAACCAAGAGCATGAACGACACAGCATCCACTAAGAGGATGTGCAACTTCAGAAAGCGTTATGTGCTCTATGAGGCTGTAAAGTCTGAAAGCAGAGGGACACTTTCACAGCTCATAGCACCATGGTGGGTATGTGGTGCACCAGCGAGGCCGGGTGAGGCACCGCTGCCATCTGAGGAGGAGGAGGAGGTGAGGGGGTCTGCAGCCCCACCACGGGCCCGGCACTGGGAGGACGGTGCCTTGCGCTTTTCTGGTGCGCACGCAGACCTGCCAGCTGTGAGTAGGCGCTCTGGCACACGTGGCACTTGTAGGGGCGCTCGCCGGTGTGCAGGCGCACGTGGTTGCGCAGCGTGGATGACTGACTGAACCGGCGGTTGCAGAAGCGACAGACGAAGGGCTTGTCTAGTGTGTGGATGCGCATGTGTGAGCGCAGATTGCTGCGTGAATTGAAGCCGCGGTGGCAGATCACGCAGCGCATGCGGCCCGCCGTGGCCAGGGCTGTGTTGGACGACGAGGTGTCACACACGTGGAAGTCGTCTGGAAGGAAAGGGGCAGGTGAACATGTTAGTAACAATTTACACAGCAAGAATGATCAGGGGAACTGTTACACGCATGGCGTCACAGTTATCTAAAAATATATTTGAGCGAAAGAAAATTTGTGATGGATTTATTCGTTTCCTCACAAAGTTAATGACAAAAAATATGCTTCAAACATGTTTGTTTAGTCACTGTATGTAACTCAATTTTAACTCTACATACAGGAATAGCCTTAATGAAATCTTGAAGCATCTTACCATTTTTATGCTTTTTCTGATGTTCATCGTCTATGCCAGGAACCCCAGGAATACCTAAAAATGTGTTGTGGGAATTTCCATACCATACCAGCAGTTCCTGATCTGGTGGTATTGTCTAAAGAGAGCAAAAAAAAAAATCAGATTACTTTCAGATTAATTATCAATCATTTATCCAGAAATGAAATGTACTTTAAAATTTTACTGAAATCACCAAATGATCTTATAACTGTTTAGATATTAATAACTAAATATATAAATGTGTTTTAAACTTTCCTTCTTCTTCATCTTCTCCTTCTTCTTCTTATTATTCTTGTTTTATTATTATTATTATTATTATTATTATTATTGTTTTACTTTTATATAATTAAGTAATTAATTAATTTATTTATTACCTCTACTGCTTTGTAGAATATGCTGCTTCCAATCTGCACCACCTCTAGGTTCTGCTCTTGCTCGTTCCGAGCACATTTGATGTAGGTCATCCAGCTGCGATGGTCCTCTTGACTAGCATCAATGAAGTAGCGCACTGTCCCGTCCTCATTGAAAACCTGAGAACAAACATGAACAAAAAATTGATGCTAAGTTTGCAATTCAAAACCCCTGTTCAATGACAGCCAGCAGTCTCCTGTAGCACTTACCTCCCACATTAAGTTGTTGTTCTTAAAGAGGTCTACATGTTCAGGTGCAATGACCCTGCCAGTGAAGGGTCCCATCTCAGTGCCTGCCTTGATCCATGTCTTGGAGAAGATGCCAAGACCTTCACCAGGAATAGAGCTCTGTGCGATGATCACCTCACTGGGCAACACAAGGCTTGACAACTTTTGCACCTCTGCAAAATATATGCAAAATATATAATAAATAAGTTTATTCAGCCAAAGACATTATCTATAAAGTTCGGATAGTTATTTAAATCTAAGGGCATAAATATGTGTATCTAAAAAGCCAATTATGCTGGTTTTCTATCAGACATTTTTTGGAGCCACAGTTTCCATTCATCAAATTTTGTATTGAATACAGAGGATATATTAAAGATATTAGCTAAGGAGAATTTACAGCCTTTAGTAATACTAAAAAAGATTCTACAAAATATGTCAGGAATACAGTCTTGGAAAAGGAAGAGTAGATACAAAACAACTGCAAAATAAAATTCCAGAAATTAATAATAAAATAAATCTATACAACACACACATACACACACACAAATCTTGCATTCATTCTTCCACAGGTTGGGCCTACTTATTATTCTATTGAAGAAAAAAAAAGACTTTCAATTAATATGTTTCAGTAAAATAAGTGTCTAAAGAATTCTGCACGGTTTGCTCCAACATCCCGCTATAGCATAAAAAGCCGGTCCTAAATGAATGTGAAATACCTCTTTAAAACGATGAAAAGGGTGATTTGTTATGCTTTCAATGGGAATGTGAATGAACAACTCCACACGCTTTGAAAGAAATGCCTCATTTCATACTCGTTATCCATTAAAGGACGTTTCAGCAATAAATCTGCACTGAAAACGAGGGCTTTTAAAATGTCAAATAGAAAAGAGATTAGACAGCTGACATGGTGTGAACAGTGCTGAAATCAGAACTTCACGCTGTAATAATGTCTCTACGGCCAACTTTAGAGAGAGAGAGAGAGAGAGAGAATCCCGTCCAAGGGCTGAAGAATGAAGGATAATTTGAATAATAGACCTATTCTTTGCCTGTAATACTTTTTTTACTCAGGTCAAGCGCAACTTTAACCATATGAATTTAAAGTCGTATTTAAGTCAGCTCGTATTAGACTGAGGATGCTCTGAACGCCCTATGTGTTTTTTAATATGTAGCGACAATATGACAAGGTCCATTTAAATGTAAGTAAGTGTTTCATTAATTTCGTGAATAAATATATTTTGAGCTGTCACAAACAAGGACAATAATATAAACTAACTTTTTTTTTTTTTTCCGAAGGAACTTTTTAGTATCTGGTTCTCAAACAATTTTATAGAATACCCAAATAATCACTAGGCACACACACTAAAAAGTTTTGGAGAAAGACTCAGCATCACTCGAAATAGCATTTAGGATTTTTTGTGAGGTAAAAAAAAAAGACAACTATTTTGACAAGAGGTATTCCATAAAATTGTACGAAAACAAACGACGGGGAAAACTGTTGGTAAAAGCACAGCAGTGACACTCACCTCCGGAGAAGGACTGCGCCAGCACCTCTGCGGTAAAGGCCGTTTTGGGTCCCGCGGCGCTGCTCTTCTCCTCGAACAGATGCTCTCCGAGCGCGTTTCTCCAGCGACCGTACAGGAAACTGTGCAGGATGTCTGAGGTGATGATGTCTGACAGAGCCAGTGTGTGCGGCTTAAATCCAGCCTTCAGGGCCAGCGCTTCAGCGGGCAACACGGAACCCATAATTTCTGATCTCACTACGATTTAACACCCTTCGTTAGAAATGTCACTTATCTGGAAATAAATCGGTTATACAACCAGACAAAGTCTTATTTAAAAAACAATCATGTGACTATTTTTATATTGTCAGAAAAGAAATCTCTATCTAAACTCGATCTGTCTCCGTGGAGCGCAGTGCTGAAAATGTTTCTCTTCTGCAGGCTCCCAGTGGGCTTTATATACGCGTGAGGGTCTGACCTGCGGTAATTAGTTATTAATGACCCACCCCTTGTGTGCTGTGTGTCTGTAGACTTGTTCTAGCATGGGGGAAACGCACGCTATTTATTGAGTGGCCATCAGGTGGGGGCTGTGTGTGTGTGTGTGTTCAACATTCAACAAGCTCGTTTTTACTAAAAGAAGCAGCCTCTCTGTCACACTTGTGAAAATGGCCCACACTGGCTCTCCTGGCAGGGAAAACGCTAAGCACACCAGAGACACAACATGGAGTCTCTGCATGAAAACAAGCTGGAATGATGGATGGATTACCAGAAAAATGATGCTACTTAAATTTTGGCAGAAACGTCTAAAAAAAGTTAGAAGTTAAGCAATCTGACAGCCGAGCTTATTTATTTGACTGATATGCTGTAGACTATATTTACAGCAATTATTACTGTCAGAGAAAATAAAAATAACGGCAAAAAATAAAAAAATAAAGCACTGAAACGGTAAGGAAAAAAGTAATTTACACATGTTATAAATGAACATAGCAGTTTAACATGCGTTCATATTTAATTTTTCGTTTTAGTGCAATTTTCTAATAAACACTAAACACTGCAAACTGTTATCCCAATCCAAGACAACCATTAGTTTAAAAATTAAACGATTAAAAAAGAAGACAAAAAAGAAAAAGAAAAATATATTCACAGAACAACTGAATGTTATATCCAGCATCTTAGTAAACATACCGAAATTAAAAGCATATATTCCAGTTGAATAGATTTTAATGACGTTCTTAAGCTCAATAATATGTAAAGCCGCTTGGGTCAAGTCTTTTATTTCGTTCTTTTTCAGGCCAAAGTGATTTAATATTCATGGATATTAATTTAAAGTCTTTAGGTATTGTAAGAGGGGAATATGGGCTTTTCTTTGAATAGCTCCACGTCTTTCTCCCTTCTCTTTTTCAAGGTTGATGGACTGAGCTTAAATGGGCCGCTTTCCCCCCTTTTTCCAACAGGGAGGACATCTTTATTCCGTCCCCCGGCTTGCAGGGTTTCCCATTCAACTCTCTCCGATGTAATGTCGGCCGCAAAAATCAATCTTTCACGGTGTTCTTTGAGGGCGATTTGACATCCGTGCACTCGTGTTTTTCTTCTCCTTTGGGAGGACTACAAGGGGAAGGTCCGAAAAAAGTCTGGTCAAGGTTGGGGTCTGGGAGAGAGGAGAGGGTGAAACGGGACATGAGCGAGAGCGCGATGCTGGTTTAGACCTAAGCGCGAGACAGAGAGGGAGACAGTAGGTGAGTGGCAGGGCATGAAAACAGATTAGGACTCAACAGCTGCTTTTTGTGGGACCTTAACCCCCCCTCCAGGTTTCTCCCCTTATTAGGCATGTGCCCCTCCTCGGTGAACAGGATTTGCACACACTTAGATTGATTTATATTTATTGTAATTAAATATTTATTGCACTTTTATTGGGTTCATACAACAAATAAAGATTCAAGAGGTTGTTCTTGAAAATCTGAAATAGTAAGCTGACCTGAGGCAAGCAAATATAGTTGGCCACTTAATAAATATACATATATTCCAAATTTAGATTAAAAAAACCCATAAAGCTCTGAAATCGTGAGGGAATAGACATTGCATTAGAATAATACATTTACTTTTGTGCATATTAACCATTTATAAAGCAGTGTTCATGGCGCTTATGAATTCACAAATGCGTAAAAGGCGCAGTTAATTTCTGAAGTTTTGAGATAAAACAAACTGAACCTGAAACAAACTGAATAAAAAGAAACCGAACCTTTTCCGATGCTTCTTAAAATTATTACAGAGCCCCACTGCAATGATCCTGGCGTTTACATCACACACATGACTCTTATAATCTCATTTCTAGTGATTCAAAAATGATTATGGTCATACGCGTATACTACAGTAGCACATATGTAAGATTAATTTTAATAAAGCACCTGTTGGTGAAAATAAAACACAATAATTATTTATAGTTGCTTGTGCTCAACGACGCCCTAAAATTCTGCTAAAGGGTAGATGAATTCTGAAAAGTCTTAAACGGAACTGGTGAAAAAAGTTACATACGAAGTAAAGGCGAGACAGAGAAAAAGACTTGTACTGAAGCATTGCGCTTAAAAGACTCGAATTAATATTTAATTTGAAAATTAGATGCAAATGACAACGTGGATATAAATGTAAGCCTAATAATAGCGGGATAAAGAGACGTTCTCCTTGCGCGTAATGCACTTAGCATTCATGGCCTTAGCGCTTCCCAGAGCGCTTCAGTTTGCACAAAGCAGCAAGCTGTTTCGGGCTGCTTTTATCACAAAAGAAAGGGGACAAAAATCCCGGAATAATAGAGATTTGCAAATGTTTTTCAACTGATCTGACTCAATGAACACTGGATTTTTTCAGACTAAGAAAAATAGAAGAGTCTGCCTGCAAAGCTGAATTGGGAGCATGGAGAAGAGGTGGGTTTTATATGGTTGGATATAAAATTTAATTAGCGTAGTACAGCCCTTGAAAGACAATGGGGGGTTCAATACGTACCCAATCTGAATCTCACTTGGGATCCAGACCGCGGAAAGTCAAAAGAATTAGAGAGAGAAAGGCGAGCTTTTTTTTTTTTCAGAGAAGCTTCAGAGAAAAGCGGGGAAAAGACCGAGGCGGACGGCAGGTGACTGGCACGCGCAAAAACAAGGGGGGACACTTTTGGCACACAGCTGATTATTTGAAAGAGAGAGGAGACACAGCAAAACAAAATAGAGGTTTCTTCAGGTCTGAGCCACTTAGACCAGCTGAGGCGGAGAGCGCGAATAAAACAGAAACAGGAGGACAAACAGAAAGCCCGGAGACTCCGCACGCGCGCTCTTGGGAACGCACCCAAATGGTGGACTAACACCGACGAGCAATATCATCACGCGACAATTAATGCATATTCATCACTCGAGGTGTATTTTTTTTCTAACAATAAAGCCAAAGCGTCGAGCGTTTTTTGACGAAGGGACCGTGTTGCAGCACGTGCTCAAATCGCATGAACCCGTTTCAAAAAGAGGAGCGTCTGCGTTTGGCTGGAGTGTTTTAATTACTTTCATTAATGTGGGCATTTGTACGCTTAAGTGTCTTGCCTTTTTAGTTGCAACAATATTTTGCAAACGAAATTTGTGCATTAAAAATTTTAAGAATACTAAAAGAATACAAATATGCGCGGATTTTTTTTTTTTTTTTTTTTGCCTGATAAATTCTGAATTCTGGTTTTGTTGTCACGACCTGTCAATTCTACACCAATTAATTTGCAGAGACATTTATTGCAATGTACTTAGTGCTTTAATGCAAACCGATTCATCTCCGGGTACAGAGGCACTTTAACGAAGCACTACGCACAGAGCAGTGCGACATTTAAAGAATCCCTGCAGTTAACATGCAGCACAGTGAAAAAAGCACAAGTGGAATCCAAAAACAGCAGTATTTCATTGGCAATAAAATACCTGGCGTGCAAATACGTTAAAATACAACAATAAGCGGTGTTTAAGACTAATTTCTAAACACAATGACTGATCTATCCAGAACCCTTAACGCAAATAAATGACAAATCATGCTATAAAATCTATTTTATTTTCACTATTTTATTCTTAACAGCTCTTTATTTATTTTTAAGCCTTATTTCCATGATTCCTATAACAAATCTCCCAAATGAACCTTGATGGAACTGTTGAACTTGTCAAGGTTCTTCATAAAACTGCGCAGAGAACATTAAAAGTTTATTCACATCCTTTTGCAGATCCTTTATTCCTGCTTTTTAAACCTACCATATTAAAAAAAATAATAATACCCGAACAAACTGGGGGAAAAATAAACGTCCACTCCTGCAACACGCAAAGAGATTAATTACTTCTGACTAGTTTTTCCTGTATTGTAGAGAAATGTTTCAAAGCAATGAATAGACTCAGCCCTGGAGCATAGTATGAAAATAAAGCCTTGTATTACTTTAGCTATAATAATTTTACTCTTTCGGTGCTGTGTTCAAAAGATCAGACTGTACAAACATTAACAGTAATTTTCACATTACATACAGCAAGCACACAAACACAGAACGTATATCTTCACATTGGTCAGACCATAGCATACAAATCTGAGATACGATTTAATTTAATATTAATCAATACATTTATTTATTCCTAAAGAGAATGCTATTTGAAGAGTTGCATTTGGAAACAGCTGCCAACAGAGTCCAGGGAGACAGAGACAGACTTGCTCAGTGGGTGAACACGACAGTGCTCACAGTGGATGGATTTAGCAAATCACCATGACATATTAAAAGGGAAAATGTGGCATTTTGGTTGAATATTCTCAATCTGTCACCATTCTTTCTCCATAAAGAAGCTGTTCACTGTTCATATCTAACATAACCATCTTCAGTATCACACAACATCAACCATTATCAAATCTGACTGAAATATTGAAATACACATTAAACATAAAATGTAAATAGTATTGTAGTTTAATAAACCTGGACAAAAACATCAGAGGAAAGGATTCCTGTATTGCACACGGTTGTAGTCAAAGACTTAGAAGCACTAAAGAAAGTTTAATCACATTTGAACCTCAAACTACAAAACACAACAGAGCTGCAGAAAATGAAGAAGCTACACATGCAGTTGAACACACCAAGTACTTGAAACCAGGAAGCAGAATCAACACAGAAGAATTAGAAAGTTGAATACTTAATAACAAAATAGAGTATAAGATTAGCATTAAAGTGGTTCAGAATGGTAGGCATATGCAAAATCAAAAAAAGGAAAAAGATGCTAAATACAGGAAATATGGGACAGTTGCAGGCGATAAAAATGATAGAGTTCCTAATAAAAAGAACTTGGAAAAAAAGCCAAATAAGTCCACATGAGTAAAATGCAATAAAATAAATTCTATTTGTTTAACTCAAAGTGGCTTGAAGAAATCCAGCTATAGATGTGCAAGCCAGAGGCAACTGTGTCAAAGACAAAATCCCTGAAACAACATGAGGAAGAAATGTTGGAAAGAACCTGACTGAAATGGGAACCCATCCTCTTCATGGTGACACCAGATAGTGAGGTCATTATATCATTATACTAAAACTGCTGTAAAAGAGCAAACAGGATCTTGACTATGAATATATTGTAAATAAGAGTCTTGGGATGAGCACAGGACAGTCTTTATGATAAAAGCAGTAGTTCTTATAAGATACAAACCTACAGATTGTCCACAAAATCAACAGGTTGAGTCATGGGTATTAATCATTTTTGGGTAGTGCAGATTATTGGAGTATCAATGTGTGATCATCCATAGCAGCAGGACATGAGTCACAACTGCAAAATATCCAGATAAATGACGTAGGAGTAGAAGTAGTCATTCAGGAGGAATTACACAGGACTGTGGATAAGAGGAGCCACAGCAGTAGCATTGTGTCAGGATCAGATACTAGCATCAGGCAGCAGGGGTCAGGTACAGCTAAACAGAGAGAGTGAAGATTATTAGGTATGCTCTTAACCTACAGGTGATGTAAAAGGGGGTACATTGTAAACAGAGCTCTGACACCATAAATAAAGGGCGAGATAGAAAGTAACACAAATATGAGGGCACAGAGAGAAATAAAGCAACCAGTCCTTCCAGCACCAACAAACCTGGTTGACTGCTTGATGGAGGCAACAGTTTCTTGCTTCTGAGCACTAACTAGAATGCTGTTCCTTAGTTGGGATGGTTGGTACGCTCTTACCCTCTTAAAAATAGGATACTTCAGAGGTCATGTACAGGGTTATTAATAGCATATACGGTTCTTAGCCTCCTAAAAGGGTTCTGGTTTGAGTCTGCTGTGATGGAGAAACACCCTGTTGTTGAGTTCTACATAGAACTCTCAGCAGTACCCTCAGAGGGGAAACCAAAGGATCCTTAACGAGATAAAATATTCACTATTTATTTGTCTTGTAGTTTTCATTGTTCTAGATGCTGACATAGAAGATGCATTTATAAATTCAAAGCGAGATTTGTGGATCACAATAGTGTAGATAAAAACAAGCAAGACGATCAAGTGCTTCATAGGTCACTGGAATTATTTTATAATTTATGCAAACCTATACTGTGAGCCATTGTAGTGTGGATTAAACAGGAATAATATGGTTATTTTGCAACTTTCTGTTTCTACTCAGCACTGGCTCATGCTTTCTGGACTAACCAGAGGTTTTACTCTTACTGGAGCATCCCAAAAGTCTGATTAGTCATAACAGAGAAATTTAATACCCAGAGCTAGTTCAGTATATAATGGGAAAGACAGTTGGCCTAGACCAGAGCCTTGTGGAAAAGCAAACTTCATTTTTTAATGCACAGAGATGTTACCATTAACATTAGCCATTAAAGTGAGACCTGAGCCAGGAAACAGCTGTTCCCTTAAGGTTGACAACATTTTCCATTTCATCAGAATATTTTTATCTGTGCTATTAATAGCTTCAAAGAAATCATTTAATGCAAGAAAATAGCCATGACTGTGATCAGAGACCAGTAGCAGGTCATCAACTACTTTAACCAGTGCTGCCCCAGTACTGTGAGGAGGCTTAAATACAAGTGATTCTTGTACAAATACGAGCTTAGTTGTTACATCCAATGCTACATCCAATAGTGGAAAGTGTAGAAAACATACATACTTGTGTAAAGGTACTGCTATTATAGTAATAATTCACATTTTAAATGCCTGCAATTGACACAACTATTCAGAAAATGTTCTGAATCTGAGGAATGTACATCAGAGTAAACAATAATATTAACTAACAAATATATTAACTAAAGTGAGCTATGCTGAAGTGCACACCAACTCGGTTATCCACGGTATACAAAGGAAGGTAAAGCATTTGGCACCTGAAGTGAATATTTTCAATGGAAAATTCTTTATTGTGCTTGGAATCTCAGCATCTCAAACACACATCATTAATCATACCAGCATGAATACAATTATTCTTTTAATTATTTCTAATAAAATATTTTACAGGAAGTCTGAAAGTAAAAGAAAAGTATTTAAGTAAATTGATCATTTATAAAGTTTGGAATATCTAGTCTAGTGGTGCTGGTTAAAATGGCTGCTTTAATTGTGGCAACAGAAGCACGTTTTGTGAAATCACTTTTTGTGATTTCAGTTATTTTTAATAGCTAAAACAAGGGATAATGATGCTTTGAACAAGGGTACGTTTAAAATTATTGATAAATTATGATCAAAAAATTTATTCTGTGAATGTACATGTCGACCTTATACTCATATATACACCTTGATGTGGATTATGTGGAGCTTCTTGGAACCTTTTAAACAATATCATAATCAGTAAGTAAAGGGGCAGATTCATTCACAGCATTAGCAGCAGTCTCATGGGGCTCCTCAGAGACAAAAACACAGGGACAGGGACACCAGTGGAACCTATAATTGCTGTTCTTCAGTCCATAACAACAGCCACGATAAAACTGAAAACAATATTAGAGTATTAGAGTGGCTTTGTGGCCGAAACATACAAAGGCCATCAAATAACAAATATTTATTTAAGTAAAAGCTACATTCAGCAATCATCTAGCTGAAGGCTTTCCAGAATGTTGCTTGTTGGTGCTGTCAAATAGATCAATAGATGTGATAGAGGCTGTATACAGTCCTCAACAGACCTACTCCGCTAACCAGATCTTTCATTAAGTCCTGAGAGCATGAAGACCTAGACCATGTTGCAGAAGCTAAATTCTGCCAAACATCTACAATTAAGGATTTCTGGCTATGCTTATAGTTTTAGATATATTTCCCTAGAATAAAATGCTTGTATATACTTTTTAAAATTGTCTAAATTTGGTAAGATGCCAGCTTAACAAATAAAACTGTAAATGTCAGCCGAAAGATGCCGTAGCTGCTAGCTTTCTAGCTAAGCATGCTATCCATATGCAGTGAATGCAATACTCAGATTGAGTTGTTATGTGCCATAGCAAGATGTACATATATATATATATAATCAAGGCAATTTATAATCAGTCTGTCAATTATTTGTGATGCATATCAGCTGTTGGTTATGTGGAGATGGCAATAAAAGCTGTAATGTTTAAACTCACTCAATTAATCAGTGATCATGTCAAACAAATGTAAAACAATTAGAGAGTGAAGAGTCCTGATGATGCTCCTGTGCATCAAATGTCTGGATTGACTTTTAACTCAGGTGATGATAGACACACACACACACACAGTTCAGGTTTTCATTTCAGTAAAGAGGGATCCACACCTGAGTGCCCCTGTTTAATCAGTTGACCTTGGCCTTCAGTAAACTCAGGTGTGGCTTCTAGTTGAAATGAAAACCTGCACCAACACCGACCTTTTACGGATAAGAATGTATAGGCCTGTTATAAAATAAATTCTGGTAAACAGACAGACACAGGTTACAGGGTCACTTTTCAATATTTTCAATATTTTATTCCATATTAAAGTAATGACATTTTAAATCAATAAATAGCAGTTTTGTCAACCAGTATGTTGGTGTCTTTCAGTGAAATTGGAATGCAATCACGTGCTTCTGAGGAAAAACAGCATTTAAAATGCCATAACTTTACCTTTGTTTGAGATGGATGCAAAAGAAAAAATGTATTGACTTGATTGATCCCCTGGAAGAGTGAGTAGAGAATCTTTATCAGTAGAGAATCTTTATCATGATCAGAACATTCACCGACTCCAACGTGGAACTGCAGAACAAGAGAAGAGGGAATCTCAGTCATGACTGAAAGGATTCACTGACTCAAGGGCACACAAACACAACTTACACAACCTCCAATGTGACCTGCAAAATGACACAATTCATGGACGTTTAAAAAACAGACAGATAAACATATGTTATAAACCTTTGTGAAATATATGTTTGCTATTCATTATGTCAGCTGTAGATGTGTATGGAAATGTAGTGGCTTTTATTGCACAGTGCTTTCCCCCCTTTCGGTAAATAAATACAGTCCACACCTATAAGGCTATTTGCTGATTTACTGATGCTGGAGTCAGTTAGTCTTGGGTTCACAGAGAGCAGCTGCTGCTTGCAAAGCTGGTTGCAGCATTAATTCACAGGAAGAATTCCTTTGATTGAAAAGGTAAAAGCCAGCAAACATGACCCTCACATTTACATAATTTACCTATCATTTATCTAAGATGGGTAGCCACTGATCATTTTTATTATTCATGTGATTGTGACATTTACAAGGCAAGAAATATGTGGTAAATGTTCTCTCAAAACAAAAGAGCTTTCATTCCACAAAGCAGTGCTTACAGACCCTTGTTCAAAGTTTTTCAGCACAAGTCAATTTAACGCCTAGTGCACTTAAGAGATTCAATATTCAAGGCAGCCAAAAGTGGTCCACTGTGTGCAATAGAAAAAAAGTCAAGAACTAAAAGCAAAATCCCCATTTATCCCACCAGCAGCTAAATTTTTAATCTGTGGTTATCTTGCTCAAGGTCAGAGTAAATAAATGCATGTTCTTATGTATTTACAGTTCCACTTAAGAAGATATTTCCTGCCCTAATCTATCTGCTTTTATTACTGCTTGGCACCACTCTCACTATTCAATTAAGGGACACCTTCTGGGTCATTACCGAATAAATACTCATTTGCTATTGATGCCAAATGCGCTTTTAGCAATGGGTTCTCCATGACTATTAGTGTAGTGTGCATACAGTGCAGCTGCCCCAGCAATTCCCATGCTACCCTTCTTATATTGTGGGCTCTCCCTCCCTCTCTCTAGCTTCCTGTCTCTAACTTTTAAAATGCCCACTTAGCTCTCCTGCATTGAACATCAATTTTAAGTTGTTGTCATCTGATGTGTAATTACTGGTAAGGGCTTGCCGTCTGACATCATCGCTGCTCCGACCGCAGGGTAAAGTGGGGTGGCAGGTGGGTGCAGCTCAAACCAGCCACAAGACACAGTGACTTTTTCTTCAAAAAAACAACTCATTTTCAACACTCATTTTTGAACTCTAATGCCATTAATAACCCTTCACAAATTCATTTTGTTTTAAGATATTACCAGAATGTTTCCAGGGTTTTTAATTGATGGCCTTTGAGTAACATCGAGGATTATTAAGAAAGGCTAAAAACATTTAGGAAACCTAAGGCCAATTTGGCAACAATCAAGTGAAAATGTTGTCACTGTCACTTAGCATTTAAAAAAGTCAGGAGAATAAAGTTTCGTTTTTCATACCTGTCTCATGAGAATAACATTTCTCATTCGTATTAGACTGATCTCCAGTGTACAAATTGCTGTCTGTTGTTATGCAGAGGTGAATATAGTAAAGGCACAAGATCACCCAGCCTGACATGGCCTTATAAAAGGGCTGCAACTCCTCTCTACATTTTCTCCTAATGTCCATGAAAATCAGAGACAAAACCAGACACTGTTCCCAGTACAGAGGAGAAAGGAACACCAACAGTGTATGCCTCCCCTCTTCACGACCTGCGTGTGGGGGGTAGCAATTAACCACCAGGCAAAACACAATCATTTCAGCAAGAGACATAGGAGAAAAATTCAAGCGTATCCCCCTTTTTGCAGCCTGGCAGATTGCACCTCTTTTCATCCCACGCTTTCACAAATCAGTTTCCCCTTATTCTGTAAAGGACAGTCAAAGCCCAGACAGCAGCCCCTTTTTCAGCCACAGCTCAAAAGAGGCAGCCAGAGATGTCCGAACATCAATTACATGTTTGTTCACTTTCGGGTGACACTCGGTTGACCCCTGGAGAACCTACACTGAAAGGGCCGCAAAAAAAGTCTCCTCCTCCTGTTGGGCCTTTCCCGATGCCAATAGACTACCCTTGGGCCATTAACCCATTGTCAACCAAATGCAACTTCTGCATTAATGAACCTATTATGAGGTCTGCAGTCAGAGAATGAGAAAAATAAAGACACCAACTATTCAATTCATGGAGTGGGTCTTGGCGAGAAGACATAATAAGAGACTCTCAATGAACCGGGTTTACGGAGCCAAAAAGAACTGGACACAAATCTGTGAAAGAATTTCAAAAAGCATAAAGTCAGGGTTCTGAGAAACTCATGTGCAAAACTCTTCTGAAAAAGTAATTTCAGCTGCCAACATTAAGCAACTGAGATATTATCTTTCAATTATTTTTAATTGATTAATTAAGGATATACAAAAAGTAGATTGGCCAATGAGAAGCTCTTAGTCCAGAACAAATAGAGCTATGAATAAATTTCATCTGTAATGCATATTGATACTTCAGTACACTCTTTCACATTAAACTTTGCTCATTTGCTGATTCTGCAGGTTATTGGGCACCTCCAGCTCTGGTAAGTGTGCTCTATAGAGAGCTCAGGATGATGCGAGTAGGAGGGCCATGGCGCCGGCTGTGTGTGGTATCGTAAAGACATTAATCACTCCTGGCCAAAAGCTGCCGCTGACAGCGCCCAGACCGGCTGACTTCCATCCATATTGGCTTGTTTCTTATGTTAATGCAGGGATGGGGCCCACTGAAAATCACCACTATTTGTCACATTCTCCTCCACACAGAAGGGATTGACATTTCTACTACTTTTTTTTTTAAAGCATTATCATAGGTGGAGCTGCCACCCAACCATCCATCCTCCACCCTGCAACACAAACATAAGCACTGGCGCATCTTGCTCGCTCACTGCGACCAATGGCCCATTCCTAAATGGTCAATGACTTTTAAATAGCAGGCAATAGAGTGAGCATGAATGGCAAACCAACTAATTTGACTCTGTCATTCCCTCATTCGAGTCCATTGCCTTGAAAACGGCTCTCATTAAAAACCCGAGGCAATCTTCCAGATGATTGAGGGCTGTTATTATGAACCTCAAACAATTAATGTCACATTACTTTAAATGCATTATCCCCTTCATTAGGCATTTTACGTAGAGACCCATTGGAACTTTTAAAAGCCGTATCTACATGAACGGAGCCAGGAATGGAAGAAAAGAGAAAGATTGAAAAACAGAATGAGAAAGATGGCCACCCAGGTGCTTCTGTCTCACTATTTAAACCTGAAATGACTTCCTTTACAAGAGGAGAAGTGAGGAAAAAAATCTGCATATTAGGAAAGATTAACATAATAAAAGCCTTTTGAAAGTTTTGAAAGTATGTATGTATGTATATATATATATATATATATATATATATATATATATCAATATATATTTAGAAAATAAATATTTTTATAAATAAATAAATATTTTATATTTATATTTTAGTAATATAAATCTTGCACTACATTAGTGAAGTTTTGTATTGAAAATTTTCCGTTCCATGCCATGTCTTGCTTTTCAGTGCTCTGCATTCTTGAAATATTTGATATTAATTTCTTTCCATCTCTAAAGGAAATCACATGACTATGAAATACTGAAAAAGATCTGTACTTAATGTTTTTCATGTAGAAATGACTGCTATTTCAAAGGACAAAAACATTTTAGAATCAATAGCAAGCAGATTAGATTAAGAGAAATCTAACATGAATCATTACAATTTCATGAACATATACATTTTATTTTGATACTTTCTTTAAACAGCACAACAATGCAGCCAAGAAGACATCATTTCATTGTCATATGGTCTCACAATATCCCACTGAGAGTTGGCCACCCATGTTTAGATAGAATAAAGAAGCAATATGCTGTATATATGTTTGTGTGTGTCTATTTTAAAGGACGAGAGCAATTCATGAGATTCCTCAGTCAATATCTACTTACAGTTTAGCAGTATATTGGGTAAATTGAGTACGCTTCACTTACTTTTGATATTCTATCACTTCAAGCTGGTTACCTACTGTGAAGGTGGATGGTGAAGTTGAAATAGAAAGGAGAGAGAGAGAAAGAGAGAGAGAGAGAGAGAGAGAGAGAGAGAGAGAAATTGGATCACAAGTTAATCAAACTTTTCATCTCCTTTAAAGAACTTAATACAAAAACAAATTTAGTGGCCGGGGTGCTAAAGTGCTAAATTGAAAGTGTATTGACTCAGGACTGATTCAATGAAAATAGAATGAGATGGTTTTGTCAATATTTTCTATAACAGTCTCTCAGTCGGAGAGCCCAGTGCAGCCACTGGTTCACCCACATACACAATATATCTAGGCGGAATTAACTCTGGACACTTGAGCCACTGGTTTCAGATAGATTGGATAGCAAGCTGAGCTGATTGTGTATCGAGCAGTCTTCACACTTCCCACTGCTCCATGAAGGCAAGAGCTAGAAGTTTCTGGAGAAGTGTAACAGTGTAACTTATGTATTTTTAATCAGTTCAGCCCAGGCAGTGGAGAGTTTGAGGCAGGTCAAGTGAAATATAAAGACTCTTTCAGACTGACCACTGGCTATACTGCTGAGTTAAAAACTGAATGCATTGGGAACAGCTGAACTGAGAGATCAATAAAGAAAATAAACAGAACATATAAAAGCAAAAGCACTTAAGTCTGACAGAAACACACCTGATATTACATTCAAAATGGAGGTGCACAGAGAGCTACATACATGACTCCCTTTGCATCAACCGTTGCAATATAGCTATTGTGTATATAGTGTATATAAGGTGCATAGACCCATACCATTATACCCATATACCATTCTTATACCACAAAGTTGGAAGCACATAATTACTTAGAATATTTTTGTATGGTGTAGCATTAAGATTTCCCTTCACTAGAACTGAGAGGCCCGAACCTGTTCCAGCATGACACTGTGCACAAAGCAAGATCTATGAAGACATGGTTTGCCAAAGCTGATGTGCAACAACACGAGTGGTCCGAGCTCTGACCTCAACCCCCTAAATTCTCACTTGAAATAAGTGCTCAACCTCTCTAATGCTCTTGTGGCTGAATGAGCACAAATCCCCACAGCCGTGCTCCAAAAACTGGTGGAAAGCCATCTCAGAATGTTATTACAGCAAAGTTTCTTGCTTTCCCTTTAGAGAAATCACTTTGTACCAAGGATGAAAATAATTTGTAACATAATACAAACATCTTTTTCTCAATGTGGCACACTTCTACAGAACATTACCAGAGAAATACGAGACTATTTAAGCAAGCATTTGTTTTTTGTTCTGAACACCAGATGATCAAAGTGTACAGATAATAATTGTTATTAAATGCATTTTGTGACAGTTTCCATGTTATTTTATGCATTTAACTTTTTTTTTTTTACATGCTAAAATAAACTTTGATTATCCTTATCAAGTAATAGCTCTCAAAATCAGACTCATGCTGTTCAGGAATTTCTACAGCAGCTAAGAGGTGAAACAAGCTGAAAAGCAAGATTTGAGTGCTTTCAATAATCTCTCTTTTGAAACTTCCTTCATTTTAAATCCTACACTAGTCTCCTCACACTGAGTCTCTAATGTGAAGTTAATCCACTGGCTACTTGGTTCTGCTTTCTCCCACATTATAACAGCACCTCTTCTCTTTTCTCTCTACCTCAGTATGCATCTTCCCATGATAAGCTTTTTAGGAATCTTAATATATGAAAAGATATAATTTAGTAGAAGACCCCAGGACTTTGTCATCATAGTGCACAATAGCATTTCAGCACATAATAGTATTTCACTCAGTGGTGACTTAAAAGTGTCTCTGTCTCTCTGTGTGTCTCTCAGAAAGCAGAATGGCTGTTTAAGACCCAGTGGTTCTTTTTGCTTTCTGTTAAGCAAGTGTTAGAGACGGAGCTGGCAAATGCTCAGTCTTACAGCTCTCAGCACTCTTAAAAATTACCGTCCCTCCCTGTCTACTGCCCTCACTGTGCTACTGAGTCTTGATTTTCCATATTCCAAATGACTGCCATTTCAAGCTCTTTTTGTGTACGATCTAAACAAACTCTAGCACAGCAGAGGCCTGATAGTGTGATAAACAAAATGTTCTGAACACCATCTGTTGTTTCCTTTCTTCTTTTGTCTTATGAGACTCAAACAGCCTATTCAGGTATTATAAAAAAAAAAAAAATGGACATCAGTGCCAGTGGTCTTATATTCAGAGCAATTCAATTTTAGTTGTGTGGCACTTTTAACAATAGACATTGTCACAAAGCAGGAATCCAGATGTACAGTATACAGCTGAGATTATCCAAAGAAATTAGAGGAAATAAACAGTATTTGTGACGAAGTTGTGCAAACCTTCCATGTGATGCTTCCATTGTTCCATTTCTGAATGGTGAACAGTGTATTCTCAACTTGCATTTGTGTGTGTGTGTTTTAAAATGGGTTTAATAATTTATTTTATGTAATGATTTGTGCTGTAGATACAAACTTACTAGATCTGTAATATTAGTCACAGGCAACTGCATAATGTTGTGTAAAATTTGTGTCAGCTCAGCTGAGTGTAACTATAACTCAAGGACCATGTCAAACAACTCTATTTTACTTTTCAAAAACAGTAATGTAATTAATTTACACTCAATAACACATCGACCGTTTTCTTTAAAAAAAAAAATTAAACACTACTACTTGTAGGAATGTTGTAGGAACGTCATGACTAGAAAAATAATAGGAATCTGGAATTAGAATACTGTGGGTTACGGACGGAAATGTGTGTCAAACTTTGGCTCACACTTTCAAACCAGTGATCAAGGTGTGGAAATAATTCTATTGGCTTCCATAGAGGCCCAGGGAATGTATATTAATATTAATAATCATTATTGTTACCATGTAATCACTAAGTCTTCTGCATCTTTGGTGCTTGAACCCCTAAATACAATGTCTCTTTTATTATAGTAGCTGAGCAACTGTCATTAGGGAGGCCTGAACAGCGCTCATGCGGTCAGAAACCCAACCCCAGATTGGGGAAAAATTGTTCCCACTGCAGCTCCTCCACTGACCCCATGGTGTGATGTCCGTGACATAGCTGACCTTATACCTGCCCCGGTCAGACACCTGGCCTAGAGGTCCAGATGGCACTAATGGGAGAGACAGAGCAGATAAGAGATGTATTCTTACTGTTTACTGTATTGGTGTGTGTGTGTGTGTGTGTGTGTGTGTGTAAGGAGAATATGTGGGTCTGAATAAGAATACTCTGATTTTGCCAGAAAATGAATAGGAATGATATTATGTAATATTGTTTATGAACAGATTGCAACTGGCAGGGTTGAAGTTGACTGTGAGTGTCCCTTAAAGTAATTAAAGAAGTAATTAAAGAAGCTAAAAATCATCCAATAAATCATTTCATCCATACATGTTACAAAATTACATTTACAAAATTTAAAACAGTGTAAATCCACAGATAATGGTGTTAAGGACATGTCCCAAAGAGAAAAATCTTTTCAATAATCCTTAATTTTATATATTTATATCCAGCAGTTAGTATAAATGCATTTGGCAGGCCAAGGGCAGAAGCAATCAGTTGCTAAAATCTGGCCCCAAAAAATGAGAAGGCCAAAGAAGACAAATCTCTTTCATTTTGACAAAAGGTGGGCATTACAAAGAGAGCTAAATGAAAACAAAATTACTTAAGATAGGTATCTGGCTGAAATGATAACATATAAAAGCTCTGAGATGAAAAGAATGAAAACAGTTGCGGTTCTTGGAAGAAATCCTCAATTTGATCTCTTGAGTGTATTCTCCCATCTTATTACCTTCTCTCTTCCCTTTTATTCATCTACGTATCTGTATTTAAAATGACTCAATTACCCAGAACCCTGTGGTGAAAATTACATATGTTTCCCCCATATTTCCTTTTTTGGGACTGGGACATGGGGGACCTCAGGTTGCCCCTGCCCTATCCCCCCACCCACTCTGTCCCCCGTCTTCTTTCTCACCTCTTTCTTTTGCTCCATCTGTTGCAAAATGCATGCTCACACAAAACTATATATATATATATATTCCTAAATGTGTGTACGTGTGCAGAATAATTTTTAACATTTATTTAACCAGAAACAGTTTCTAGGAGAAATGATTATACTTGTCCATATGATCACTTAATCAAGATGTCACTTGATAAATCACGTGAAAATCACGTGATAATGTCCATGTTATTTGTTACGTTTGTTAGACTGGACTAACTAGGTAATAAGGCTTATTATGAACATTTGCTACATGCATTAACTATCTGTAAAAAAATCTACAATAATATTTTTTATTGTACTTTTATACTTTATATTTTATACTTGGCTCTGCTACCTAAATAACTGAAGTGATTAGTAAATAAATGTTTCAGACAGTTTTTAATTAGCTCTGTGCACAATGGACTGCATAACAGGGCAAAGACTAATGCACTTCATACCAAGGCATACTTTACTTGCCATAATCTGCTTTATTATAACGGACAGTCAACCGATGCTTTTTAAATGGTTAAAATATATTTTCCTTCCTCAAAGGATATCACTTATATTTGTCTATATATGCAACCAATTCTTTTCAGACTATTAACATCCTTGGTTTATCCATTCTTCTCCCCTAATGGAAGCCTCCATGTCCTTGAAACAGTTTTCTAAAGAAGTCAGTCCATTTCCTAGATAAGGACCATTTTAGTGCAGTCATTATGCCTTTCTACGTTACATCTCATTTGTTAGCAGTAATTGGCTTACTATTGTCTATCCAAAACTGCAAGTATTCACTCTCTCTTTTTGTTATTTATTTCTATCATTTAGAAACATGTGACTTTAACAGACTGTCTCTCTCATATTGTCTGAGTCCCATCTGGAAATGCCTGAATAGTCAAGAGCATTTAGCCATTGATGACATTTATTTTCCACTCATTTGGATTGTTTTTTTCCGAGCAGGAGAGGAGCTGAGGGGATATAGAAGGACTGGGAATGCACTGATGTCAGATGTGTCCCCCACAGCTTACTAAGGCACTCTTATGCTTGCATTTGGCATGCTTTTGTTTGAAGAGCACTTTATTGACCATTGACAATTTTCCACTTGGCAAAGCCTTTTTATACACGTCTGATCAAGCCGTTACTAAACATAAACATGACATATGCCCTAATGAGCACAAATCATAAACACATAAATAAGCATACAAACAAATGTACATATGCACAATCCAATCCAACGCACAAACACTGGACCTGAAAGAAAGAATAACTCAAAGCAAGGACAAACACAACCATGAATCTCAATCAATAAACAATACAGTCAGCAGACAGAACATTTACAACATACATTTTCAATTCTAAAAGTTAAGTACACAAGCATAACTGTCTCAAGTGCAGCTACCCGAGCCTCAGCCCACAAAACACAACCAAACATTGTTACAATTGAACAGGCAAACAAACTACGGGACTCTGGAGAATTGAAAAGTCCCCACAAGTGAAATGAGCATATTGATTAGGATAAGCTGGTGTTGCATTATTACCACCCCAGGGTGTGGTGGAGGCACAAGCCATTGAAGAGCCAAGCAGCTGGCGAGAGGTTAGAGACCTCTTTAGCCCCCTCACTTGCTCTCCCCCAACATACACTTACTGCCATTCAGGCTCTGGTCAATAGTTGACACTACACTCACACTCCAGTCCATATAAGTGGGGTCCGGGTGAGTGTTTAGACTGGATCTAGTCTGAGAATCAGAGTGGCTGCTCTGCAGGAGGGAGATAGAGAAACAGAAGAACTGACATCTTTCTGATTGATACGTATATCATTGCTGGAGAGGCAGAGAGAGCTAGGCTAGTGATGCTATGAGAAAAAGAGTATGATTAGTTTCAAGATAAAGTGCATTTAAAAACAGCTGTGTGCTTGTTCAGCAAATCTAAATGGTTGGATTGAGGGTTGTGTGTAACAGGAAAGAGGTAAATGAGTCAATTTACTGGCAGCTTACTGCAATCTTGTAGAATATTAATATTTCAGGATTCTACAAAAATTACAGTAATGCTTTATGCCCCAAGGCACCGATTAGAAAAATAATGGTCAATAATGTGCTCCTTAGAATAACACTATGGACTAAACATAAAGCCAGAGAGAGATGTATTTACTTAATGCTACAAAAAAAATCTGACCTTCTTGTACATTAAAAAGATCTGAATTCAGGGAAAAAAACAAGGCAAAGTTTTGTGTATATGTTTTTGATTGTTGTCAGAGATGACACAATCTGAATGTGTTCCAATTAATACATGATCAAGAGACGGTGAGGTGAGGTTCAGTTAGATCAACTCCAGTCTTGTTCCCTAAAAACCATTTAATTTGTGATTAGATATCACTTACAGATTTCAGTCATTCAGCCAACTTAAAAACTTTCTCTTCAAGATTCAAGATTTTTGAGATTTGTCACATAAACACTTAATTTGCAGTGAAATAAAACCCCGGCTTAGTCCTGCTTAGACTGTGCGTATAAAATAAACTACACTCAAAAATAAAATTAAAAATAAGAACTAGAAATAGGATTTCTGCCTTATCATATATGTTTGTGGCTGTTCATTTGTGTCCAGCACATTTTCACTGTAGGGTCCAAGGAGCCAAGGGATTGGTGAAGCATGGGAGGTCCAGGGAGGTCTGTGCTTTTCATTTTGTTTGTTTTTCTTTTGTTACCTGCCATTTTCAGAGTTAGTATTTTAATGTTTTTTTCTAATAATTTGAATTGAATAGTTTTAATCCAATCCTCAAAACTAAAAATAATGCCTATAAATAATGTCAACCTTGACTTAATGCATTTTGTTGACAGATAGTTGAGACAACATAAAAAGCTCTAAGGCTCCTAAAATAGATAAAATATTAATTAATATACTTAAATATAAATAAATAATTGCCCTAATATTTCAGTAGTGGGTAAATGCTAATAAAGTAATAAACACTTGTGTCGAGCGATTCAATTTATTTTACAATTAAAGAGTTCCCTTTCTGCTAAAAAACTGATGAAACCTTGGCTCTAGGACATGATTAACTGTAATTCTTCCTCAACTCTTCAAGGGCAATGAAATGTCAGGTCTGGTATGTAATTATTTTTTTCGACATTTTATTGATTATATTATAACAGCATTAATATGGAAGGAAGTGGGAAAGAACATGAAAACATATTTGGCCTATCCTAAGCAAAAGTACAACCGCAACATTATATCACAAGTAGCACCTACAGTAATAATGTAAAAATACAGTAAATATTAATCCACCAGAACACAAAATGTAAAAAAAAAAATACAAAAGAACACAAAAAGTAAAAAAGAAAAATACAAAAATAATACTAACAAATAGCTTGTCAGATCAAGAGGCAAAAACTGTGATAAAGACAGTGGTACTGATCATAAATTAGCTCAACAGGACAACTGAAAATACCAGAGAAATCAGAGACTTCCCTAGTGGCCCAGTAGGTGAGCAGGTGAGTAATCTGATGGTTGGGAATTAGGAGCACTTCATGGCCTGATAAGATCTACCTGTGCCCTGCAGAACAGGGGAACACTAGGACTCTGTCAGTGGCCTCACACGTGGCCTAAAGGAAAAGATCTGTGACCTTGATAATGCCTCACAGATATTTTACTCTCGCTGGATGAGAGCTCTGAGATGTGGCCATGGGAATTCCACCACAGCAGATCTCCTTGCTTTAAAGTCACATTTAAAAGAGTTGCATTGCAACCAAACACATTTTCAAAAATAATCTTGATAACTCTCTCAGATGCACAAGGAGTAAATAAAAAATAAATGATGGAAAGTAAATAAAGTATATTTAATTTCTAAAAAACTAGAGATGTCTCACTTCATAATGTGAAAGATAACATTAAAATAAATCTAAAAATCACGTTTTTGACTTCTTCTGAATGACCTCAGTTTGGTTCCGTAAGAGCAGAGAGTGTGACTAATGTCCGAACCCTGTGTCAAAAAGCCATCTCCTCTTCACAACCATACAGCCTTGGCTCAGGGCTTAGGTTACAGCAGCCAAACACTCTCATTTAGGAACTGATTGCCCACTACGATTGTTCTCTAGCTTTGGTGGAATCTAGCACACTGTGAAGAGGTCAAGAAACTAAGACCTTGGCACATGAAGGTCAGCCAGGATTGAATGTCCTGGGGGAGAAGGAGGAAAGGAGTGAGATAGAGAGAGAGAGAGAGAGAGAGAGAATTCTCTTTTGGTGTCCATATGGCTTGCTGATTTCATCTGAATCACCACAGCTAATGGCTAATGTTTCCCCTGTGATATGCTGCCCCATTAGGAAAGAGTAAAAACACACATTGTTTTGTTTTAACTTGACCCCTTTGGTCAGATCCTGAAATAGGATGGTGAGAGTATTTATATCAGTACTGAAGAACTGTGTTAATTGACAGGGTTTGAAAAGTTTCTAAAGTGAACCTTTTATCAAAATAAATAAATAAATAAATAAAATAAAAATGGGGTGGTATATGACATGAGTTTGTTTTGTTTTTGATGTCAGATTATTTTCCAGTAACAGCATGTCCTGGAGTGTTTAATTTCTTGTGTACTGCAGGAATTGATCAACCGTAAAGTTTAATATTAATTAAAAAATGAAACTTCAACAAGATAGGCTTCATATTAAAACTAGAATGGTTACACAACTGCACTTTTTGACCACACAGCGTAGAGAAATCATTATAATTGCACTCTCCAGTGTCACCCAGATGAGGATGGGTTCCCTTTTGAGTCTGGTTTCTCTCAAGGTTTCATCCTCATATCGTCTAAAAGCACTATACAAGTAAAATGGAACTGAATTGAATTGAACATGATGTATACATCACATGAAATCACATGAACAACAGTATTTTATAGAAGAACATTCTTCTTGATCTTAATTTCATCGTTCATTCATTTAATTGCACTTTCTGCCAAAAGCATAAACTGGTGAAAAAAGGCATCAGTTGCTGAGAACAGTATAACATTAATTCCTGAAGTCATTGAAACACTGCTAGCCAGTTAGCAAACATTCTATACTGTTTTGGCACTGCAGCTAGACTCACAACACACTATCTATCTATCTATCTATCTATCTATCTATCTATCTATCTATCTATCTATCTATCTATCTATCTATCTATCTATCTATCTATCTATCTATCTAAAATGCTTTTCTTTCCTACTAAATGTTCAATTCATACTACTACAATTCATTTTGTAAAAAAAAAGGAACTACCTAAAGCTTTTATTCTAGATTAATAAATAAATAAATAAATAAATAAATAAATAAATAAATAATAAAAAAACAAAAACAAAAAAAAAACAATTATTTAGTGTCCATTAGTTGGGGAAAGGGGGTTGCTTGCCTTAGGCTTTGTACCAGATGGAGGTTCTAAATTTTTCTTTAAAAAATGCACAGTGGAATATATATATATGTTTATACACAATTTCAATCACATTCTGATCTTTTATTTCTTAGCTCCTAAATGTAAAATCAGTGCTTGTGTTTAAGGAAAACCGGTTAGTGTGAAATTTAATGAAGAAACCTTGTATTGCTTAAAATTGAAATTAAAAATCAAGTGATTAAAGTCTTCCAAGGTTTATTACATACACATTAAATATTATTTTGCACCACCATAGCAGCCCAGCAGAAAAGTTGTTTCCTCATGCATTTAAATAATGTTAACCATCACAGGCCACTTTATCAGGTATACCTATCTTCTTCCCCTTATCAGGTTTATACACAACTATCTGGCCAGTGGTCTTACCTTGGAGCTATGGTGGGAAATTGTGCAGGGAAATAGAAATAGTTCAGGGCCACACACACACACACACACACACACACACACATGCACTAATAATGACCTCCTCTGTAAACAGATTTTAATGAAATAATCGCACAGCAAAGCAGCCATGTAATATAGAGAGTAAATAGTTTTTTTAAAAAAATTAAGCAAATAAATGAATACCAATAAATGATTACTGTAGATTCTAGGCTGGCTTCCCATACTTCTGAGAATTTATCAGACAAACCATTCAAAAGCTGTTTCATGCAGAGTATTTAAAACAAGTGTTATATTTTGTATAGCATAAAAGCATTGCCTAACTGTTTCTGTGCTTATAAAAACAAACATAAAACACAAAGTGATGAATAATAATTGATAATAAATGTTATAATAATTGTGATAGCTAATAATAAACATTTCAGCTGCAGGAGATATAGCTTTTGTGTGAATAATTGCATTTTCAATGGCAATCTCTAAGAGGAAAACAAGAGAAAGAAATGTACAAAGAGAGCACAAGTGTCTTATCTCAAGCTTTATTTCCCCTCAAAACAGCACCTAATATCTTTGTCATTGTTCAAAGGCTTCCCATGAGATGTAGTAGTGGCTGTGTTGATGTTGTTAAAGAGATATAATGGATGTAAGTCAAGCATCATTAATTCCTCTTTCAAAAGCACTTTTCTCACTCATTGTGACAGGTAGCTCTTTAGCTGCAGGCGTTTCAGGCAACCTGAGAGCAAGACCGAGATTTGCTGTAAGTCCGACTCTGAGCTACAGCACGTGTTTAATTATTCCCACTAATTTATACTTGAGCCACAATCAGGCTTTACCATGACGCCACATGTGTAATGTATTATTAGTTCTTTCAAACTGTGATTGAAGCAGATTAGAGACACGGCATTGCAGCAAAAGATGTCTGGGAGAAAACTTCCCAAGGTGAAATTTTGACAGATTTGTTGTATGCAGCTCAGAAAATGT